>NC_143510.1:26726797-27056797 GCF_031878675.1 Megascapheus bottae
GAATTTCATCAAGTTCCTACAAGTTGCTCTAAAAAGTTTGCTATTGCTATTTTTTTTTATTAGTGGTGGGACCTAAACTCAGGGCCTGGGCACTGTCCCTGAGCTCTTTTGCTCAAGGCTAGGTGCTCTATCATTTTGAACCACAGCACCACTTCCCGCTATTGCTATTTCTTCTTCTTCTTCTTCTTCTTCTTCTTCTTCTTCTTCTTCTTCTTCTTCTTCTTCTTCTTCTTCTTCTTCTTCTTCTTCTTTTTCTTCTTCTTCTTCTTCTTCTTCTTCTTCTTCTTCTTCTTCTTCTTCTTCTTCTTCTTCTTCTCTTTCTCCTCCTCCTCCTCCTCCTCCTTTTTTTAAAAATTTTATTGTTGGGATAATGTCTAGAGGGGTTACAGTTACATTCATCAGGTAGAGTGTACATTACCTCTTGCACACTGATACCTCTTCTCATGTTTTTGTCCCCCTTTACACCTCCACCCCTCCCAATCATCTTGTTTCCTCTCCTTCCCTATTTCAAATAAACAAACATATATACAATAGACCAGGTAACAAAATCAGATACAGTAACCACATGACTTTATTGTTATTTCTACCATTGAGAATAATGTAATGGAACTTACAATAAGTGGCCTCTGTCAGCTGCTACATGAATGGGCAGGTGGCCTGAACTTTTAGGGATATTGGCATCAGCTCCATACTCTAGCAAGAGAGTCACAGAGTCTGGATTTCCTCCTCTAGCAGCTTCGAGTAAGATGGAGGAAGAATCAGAGGCCTGAACCTGAGCATTAGCTCCTAAGAGGAGAAAGAGTCTCATTATACAAAATTTTATTTCCATTGTATGGCTTAAGCAATCTTAAAAAAAGATCACTAACATTCAAAAATAATTAGTGAGTGAATAACTACTCTAGCAAATCCCTTGGAACCAAAGAAATAAAATCTATACTTCCTATTTTCAGTTTATAAACTAATTGGGGAGAAAAATTAATGATGTAGATAGTTTGTAAATTATAGTTAGGCTGACTTTCATAATAATTTTATAAGTTATTTGTATGAAACTCAAAATTCCAGTAGAAATATTTTTATAACAAGAGGATATTTTTTCTATAATGGCCTACTAGAAAGCTACTTAAGCCACAACATGATTGATTACTCCATTGTTAATATTACTATATGATTCCTATTACTGTAGTTATATATATATGTATCACAACATGATAGCTACATATGATGCTAAAATTGATTGGATTATATCACCATGCTATCTAATAATGTTTTAATAGAAAGGAGCATTTGTTCTGTTTTAATTCATACATAGAAAGAAAGACATATTGTCACAGTTTTTAACTGAAGTTGGGAACTGCCGATAACTAGGAAGATAAATTGTAGAACTGTATTCTACATGTCCTCTGAGTGGTGTGGAAATTAAGGATATGAGTATGGCCTAAGTGGCTTCCAGAAGATCTAAGGCTGAGGTTATGAAGAGAAAGGAGTTGGGTTGGTTTTGCAAATCTTCTCCATAAAACAGACTCTGAAGAAAGTAGCATTTGAATGACCAAAGTGGAAGAGAGCATTCTAGACACATTTACAACTCATAACAGATATTGTAACTTGAATTTAGTACATATTCCATAAGAATCTTCAAGGTACAGTGACTGACCAAAAACCTCTTTTTCAGAATGCATAAGAATCAGCCCTCATTTCTTTTGTTTTAAATTTTTATTTTGTTCTATTTCTTTTTTTTGCCAGTCCTGGGCTTGAGCTCAGGGCCTGAGCACTGTCCTTGGACTTTCTCAAGGCTAGAGAGCTCTACCACTTGAGCCTCAGCACCACTTCCGGCTTTTTTCTATGTATGTGGTACTGAGGAATCGAACCTGGGTCCTTGTGCATGCTAGGCAAGCACTCTACCACTAGGCCAAACTCCCAGCCCCGACAACTACTTGTTTTTTGTTTTTTTTTTTGGTTGTTGTCAAGTTGGTTGGTTGGTTTGTTTTGGTCAGTCATAGGGCTTGAACTCTGGGCCTGGGCACTGTCCCTGAGCTCTTCTCAAGGCTACCATTTGTTCTATTTTTATTGCCAGTGTAATGTATAGAGGGGTTACAGTTACATTTGCCAGGTAGTAAGTACATTACTTTTTACACATTGATACCCCTTCTCATGTTTTGGTCCCCATTTCCCTCCCCCACCCCCTCATCATCTTGTTTCCCCCCACTTCCCTTTCCTATTTCAAATAAACAAATAAATGTATATAAAATATACCAGGTAACAAAGTCAGCTACAGTAACAATATGAGATTAACCAAAGTCAGCCCTCATTTTTTTTGAGTGTTAACTATGTTCTGGTTCTTTTATGTGCATAATAACTTCTAAACTTCCCAATAACCCTCCAAATAGGTGCCACTATCCCTCATTTTAAAGATGAAGAAAGCAAGACTTACTGAACTTAGATGAATTCCCTAAAGACACACAGCTAGTAACCAAGCTGATTAAGATTTGTGCACAGCTCTTCTAAGATGATGGCTTATTTTTGTTAATGCTGTATTGCCACACAGATTATTAAGCTAATATGATTTGAAATCAGATAGATGGGGCTTCAAATGCCTATTTTGCCATTAATATGACATTTTGTACAAATTACTTTGGAAGGGCTGACTTTAGGAAAATGGTCAATCACTGAATTCATTGCACTCAACCAATACTGAATTCTTTCAAGGGTAAAAATTTAAACTGTTGCCTATCTTCTCTAGATTTTAATCAGTGATCTAAACAAATATTACTCAACCTGGAAGTGTAGTTCAATGATAATGCACTTGCCTAGCCTCTGCAAAGCCCCAGATTCATAAAAAGTAACTAATTAATTGACTCAATTACTCTTTCCTCACATTTAAAAAACTAGTAGTTTTGTTTCTTTAGACATCCTTCACATCGCTTATTCCAAACATCTTATTTAAAATGCCTTATTAATATCTTTCTTTTGTGGGTCATGAACTTGGCCTGGGCACTGTCCCTGAGCTCTTCAGCTCAAGGCTACCACCCTACCCTTGAGCCAAGCCCCACTTCCCATTTTCTAGATGTTAATTGGAGATAAGAGTCTCAGGTCCTTTTGTGCCTGGGCTGGCTTTGAACCTTGATCCTCAGATCTCAGCCTTCTGTGTAGCTAGGATTACAGGTGTGAGTCACTGGGCCCAGCTAGAATTTTTGAAGTATTACATGAGGCAACACAAGTAGCTTAACTCATGGGTGTGTAGAAAGCATTCAATAAATGTAAATTGCCCCTCCACTTCTCTTAAAGTTCTGGTTATTACTAAAGAAAAGAACTGGGTCCCAAAGAAAAGAAATTGCGATGATTTCCCGAAAGCCATTGGATAAAAGATTAAACTGTCTCATTATAGCACAGAAGAGACAGATAGAATGGTTACTGTGACTTTGATTTTGATGCTAGGAAAAAGTGTGCTTTAAAAACAGTCCTCAGCACAAATATTAAATAAAACGGTTACCTGGCTCCTTAATAACTTTAGGGAAATTTTTTCAGACCAACTAAATTGAATCTACATTAGGTATTTTAGAAACCAATACATCATTTTATCAAATATTTATATTTATCTTAAATGAAATGTTATTTTATACCACTTTGAATCATGACCAAGAAGAAAACACTGGGTTACATCACCCCTGATAGCATGCTGACTGTATAGAAAATCTTGCCTTTCTGTAGTAACAGTTCCATAACTTCAGTGTGTCCACCTTGGGCAGCAAGAGCAAGAGGAGTGAATCCATAGGAGCTCTGTAGGTCAGGCTGTGCCCCAGAAACCAGCATAAGCTTCACCATGTCCTGTCTGCCTAGCTTGGCTGCTTCATGGAGAGCTGTCCTCTCGTTGGCACACCGTAGATTAACATCTGCTCCATAGTGGATCAACAAAGCAGCCATGTCATAGGAGTCTTGCAGAACAGCTAGAAAATTATAAGTGAGGTTGGCATTAGGTTCACCAGGGACTAAGGTGGTGTCCCTCAGGCTTATAAGGAGCTCTTCCTACCTACTCCCATGTGCTACCATTCTGTGTTTAGGAAACACACTATAAAATAAGGCACACAGCATATAGGATTAGTAGTGACTTCTACTAATGGTCATTTGCTTTTCTGTAAGCCACAACCAAGTATTCATCATCTATTGGTCAAGCTTTCATAGTTGAAAAAAAATCCTCACTATGTTTATTTTCTCAAGAAAATGGGACCCTAGCAACAAAATACAATCTTAGAAATATTTATAGTTGTTTTAATAGAAGAAAAATCACAATAGCAATGCAATCTACCATAGGAAATGAATGACTAGAATGTGATTTAAGTAGGCATATTTGGATAAATGACTGAGCCCAAAGAAAATGATGATTTGAGCTTATGTTTCCAAAGTGTGGTGTGCAGACATCTTGAGGTTCTTTCTTTTTCTTTTTATTATTTTATTTTTTGCTAGTCCTAGGGCTTGAACTTGGCCTGAGCACTGTCCTTTGGCTTTCTCAAGGCTAGTGCTCTACCACTTGAGCAACAGCACCACTTCCAGCCTTTTCTCTCCTTTCTTTTCTTTCTTTTCTTTCTCTCTTTCTCTTTCTTTCTTTCTTTCTTTCTTTCTTTCTTTCTTTCTTTCTTTCTTTTTTTGTTACTGTGGAAACAAGGATGCCAGTAATAATGGAGAAAAGCAAGGAATAGAATATTTATTGAATCTCTACTGTTGTGCCAGGCATATATTATTTCATTTTATCCCCTCCATCATTGGAAGAGCTCCTAAGCGAGGGACACAACAGTCTTGCCCTCCAGTTCCTCTCTTGTCCCACCACTTCTCGCTTTTTCTATGTATATAGGTACGAAGGAATCAAACCGAGGGCTTCATGCTAGGTAAGCACTCTACCACTAGGCCAAACTCCTGGCTTTAAAGTTTTTCTTTAGAAAACAATTCTATAGGGGCCGGGAGTTTGGCCTAGTGGTAGAGTGCTTGCTTAGCATGCGAGAAGACCCGGGTTCGATTCCTCGGTACCACATACATAGAAAAAAAAAAGCTGGAAGTGGTGATATGGTTCAAGTGGTAGAGCTCTAGCCTTGAGAAAAGTCCAAGGACAGTGCTTAGACCCTGAGTTCAAGCCCCACAACTGGCAAAAAGAAAAAAAAAGACAATAATTCTATAGTTAGTTACCAACAGCTACAGAAACCAACAATGAAACATTCCCTGTATAACTAGTAAGTTAATAAAAGTGACAAACAACAACAAAAACAGGACTTGGGGGTGTAGCTCTGGTACAGTGCTTGCTTAGCATGTGCAAGGCTTGGTTGAAAGCCAATATCCAACAGTGTGTGCATGTACACACACACACACACACACACATACATGTGTGCATGCATATAAGCAGCTGGGAAAGCTATACATTCTATTACTCTCTCCAAAATCTACGTTACATATTGTTATATTGAAGCCTCTGAGAAATCTTGCAATGAAAATTCAATCTTTTTTTTTTTTTTTGTCAGTTGTGGGGCTTGAACTGAGGGCCTGGGTGCCGTCCCTGAGCTCTTCAGCTCAAGGTTACTACTCTACCAGTTGAGCCATGGCGTCGCTTCCAGTTTTCTGATGGTTAATTGGTGATGAGTCTCATGGGCTTTCATGCCTAGGCTGGCTTTGAACTGTGATCCTCAGATCTCAGCCTCCTGAGTAGCCAGGATTACAGGCATGAGCCACTCAGACCTGGCAAGACTCAATCTTGCATCACTATAACCAGTATGTTCCATGTTCTATAAAAGGGAAATATTTAACACAGAAAAGGATTTGACCTGCTGGCTAGGCAGAAGCCAGAAGAGGAAAACAAGCTCTCTTCACTGGTATCATTATCACAGGCTTTATAGTTTAATGCTTTTTATACATGACCTTTGTGCGCGCGCGCGCGCGCGCACACACACACACACACACACACACAATACTATCATCCTCATCTTGGAGACAAGGATAATGAGGTTGAGGGAGGTTGGATCCAGAGTTCTTTTTCAGATAGTGCTTCATGGCTTATAAATTGCTTTCTCAGTGCGGGCTCTTTTGCTCAGTGCTTTTTTTTTTCACTTCTTCAAAAGTACCATGGAGTTTCCTTCTATGGGCTGGCTTCAAATCATGGTACTTAGATCTCAGCCCCTTGATGAGCTAGAAGTATAGGCATGAGTCATCAGTGCCCAGCCGACTACCCTATTCTTATTTCCTCATTTCTCTGGCGTAATTAATTATAACTTCCCCTTACATTTATTTCTCCCCCTTAAATAATCTGTTTCCTCTAAGTTATTTTATTCCATTGAAAAATTTCCACAGATAGCCCTTTGCTATCTATCCGTTCATAAATAGGATCTAAGGACTACAAAGCTGGGTGAAATTCTAAACAGTGGTTGGGACTTACTCCTATGAGCTTGGCGATAGGTTGGTATGTTTAGGCTATTTCTTGGGAATCCCCAAGTGTCAGTACCTTTAAAACTAAGCCTCTTTTTGGAGGATAAAGAATAAAGAATAAATCTGACAGCTTTCTGGAGTCCTTGGAGATCTCTGTCTATGTTGGCATAATATCTCTACTGCTTTCAAACTAGTACTCCCAACTCTCACTTAAAATCTCCTGTCCAGCTTGGGGCTGGTATTCTTACCTGCAATCCTAGCTACTCATAAGGCTGAGATCTGGGATCATGGTTCAAAGCTAGCCTGGGCATGAGAAAGTCCATGAGATTCTTATCTCCAATTGACCACCTAAAAACTGGAAGTTCAGCTGTGGCTCAAAGTGGTAGAGTGCTAGTCCTTTACAAAAAAAGCTCAGTGCCAATTTCTGAGTTCAAACCCCGTGACTGACAAACAACAACAAACTTCTTTCCAGAGACCCTCTGTGTAAGCTGTCTAGAGAATAAACCTCCCAAATCTCCTGGGGTTGGGGAAAAGTTTGTCCTAGTAGGTAGAGTGGGAAAAACAATCTAGAGCTCTGCTGGCCTGCTTCTTAAATATTTCAACTGCCTGTCTTTACCTGTGCTCCAAGACTCTGCTTCTCTCAGTGGCCTCTAACTAACAATCCTCCTGCTCCAGCCTGTGGATGCTGGATGACAGATGTGTACCACCATGCCTAGGCTTCCCAAATCTGATCAATTAGGATCAAAGGGACAGGGGCACAGCTGTTGTTTTTGAGACCTGTGGATGTGGAGGAAACAGAACTTCAGACTTTTCTCCAGAGTCAAGATGTACCTTTACCTGTTAGAAGAGGAGAATTGCCTTCAAAATTCTTAGCATTTGGATTGCAGCCATTGAGAAGAAGAAAACTGGCATTTTCCAAGAGACAATTACTGACAGTCAAAAACAGTGGTGTTTCTCCATTGTGGGTTGTTTGCTCCCACATACTGGGTTTTGAAGCTGCAATAAATTCATCATACCACACAAGTTAAAATGTATAAATCAATTTTAGATTTTCTTTCCAAGCTTCAAGAGAAGTAAAGGGAGAGTTTACCTTTCAGTGTTATTTCTAAAATGTTCTTATTTAATTGCACTGCAGCCTTATGAAGAGGAATCCAGCCAATCTCATCTGCTTCATCAAAAGCAGAATGGCACGTGGTTAAGTGTGACAGTGCATCTTCCTCACCTATTAGCAAGTAAAACAAGAACAGAATCACATTTGGCCCTAATACAAGGCAGCCTATACTGCTGCTGAATTCTAGTACCAAAGTGAGTACACAGACAATAGAAGGGAGAGTGCCAGTTAGATGAAAGGCATAGGACAAGTCTGGTCACCTAACCTTGCACACCACCTTGGCCTGAGAACAAACGCCCTTAATGTCTTCTCTCATACAGAAAGTATTTCCAACCACTGGAGGCAGAGGAACTCAAGAGCACTTTGCTGAATTGCTCCTAAGTATTTTCTCTCAGAAAAGGCCAACAGACTTCTGATGAGACACTGTGCCCTCCATCTCCTGCCAATTGTCACCATCACATCTTACCACGAGTTGTAGGGAGAACAGGAAGAGTACTTAACTGCCTCTATTGCTTTGAGTATCTTCTTATAGTCAGCACTCAAAAAAGAATGGAAGCTGCATAGAAAAAAAAAGTTAATTCCAAAAGGGAGAGAAAACTACAGTATCTGATATAAACCAAAAGGAAAAGGGATAGGTAATCAGAAACAAATTCCATAAGAAAAAATGACATCGCCCTATTCATAAGGAAATGGAAAGACTTAGAAAAACTCGTATTAAGTGAAGAAAGCCAGACCCAAAAGAACATAGACTCAATGGTTTCCCTCATTTGTAATAATAGTACACACCTAGGACTCTCCTAGCAGAGAATTATAGTAGTTCAAAACCTAGGTACATAAGGTCATATAGGATGAGACTAAATGAAAGGACCTCCAGGATATGGAAACAAGAGCTTTATCTTATGTGATTGTTGTTCTTAATGTACTGTTATTTCTCTTCTCTTTTTTTGCCCTTATGGTTAATCTCATATTGTTACTGTATCTGACTTTGTTACCTGGTATATTGTATATATGTTTGTTTATTTGAAATAGGAAAGGGAAGGGAGGAAAACAAGATGATAGGGAGGGGGTGGGGGGAGAGAAATGAGTACAAAAACATGAGAAGAGTAATCAATGTGTGAGAAGAAATGAACCTACTACTTGACGAATATAACTGTAACTCCTCTATACATTATCCCGACAATAAAAAAAAGAAAAAATGACTGAGACTCAATAAAATATCTCTGAGGCACAATAGACATACTTTTCATGGGCTGAGGCTGTGACAGAGTGGGAGAGTATTTGGCTAACATACATAACCCTGGACTTGGTTTCCAGTACTACAGGGCAGGGGGCAGGGGAGGGGGACAGGCAGAGAATGAGGGAGGGAGGAAAGAAAGAAACACAAAAAGGAGGAAAGGAGAGAGAGAGAGAGAGAGAGAGAGAGAGAGAGAGAGAGAGAGAGAGAGAGAGAGAGAGAGAGAAAGAGAGAGAGAGAGAAAGAGAGAGAGAGAGAGACAGACAGACAGACAGAGACAGAGAGAGAGACAGAGAGAGAGAGAGACAGAGAGAGAGACAGAGAGAGAGGGAGAGGGAGAAGGAGAGGGAGAGGGAGAGGGAGAGGAAAGAGGAAAGGAAAGAAAGGAAGAAGGAAGGAATGAGGGAAAGGAAGGAAGGAGGAGTGAATGAAAGAAAAAGAGAAAAGAGAGATGAAAGAAAGAAAAAGAAAGGATCTATTTGTCAAATGCAGTGTGCTATATAAAACAGTCTAGGAAAACTCCCTGGATGAGGACTATGAAAGTATGGATAATGGTATACCCTCCATCAATGGTGCTGGACTGACTCAAACCTGCCTAGGCCTGAAATAGCACATCACATGACAAACTTGATGTCTCCTCTATGACGTCAATAATTCCATCAAAGATTACTTTAAAAATAACAAATAGGCACATGAGAATTTTTTTAATTCATGGTTTTAGAATTCTTACGAATAGTTTAAATACTGTTTTTAAAGTATTTAAAGTTTTGCTGGGCGCTGGTGGCTCATGCCTGTATTCCTAGTTACATAGGAAACTGAGATTTGAGGAAAGCGGTTCAAAGCCAGACTAGGCATGAAAGTCCGCAAGACTCTTACCTCCAATTAAAACAAAAGTGGCACCATGGCTCAAGTGGTGGAGTGCTAGCCTTGAACTTAAGAGCTCAGAAATAGCACCTGTCCCAGAGTTCAAGTCCCATGACCAACAAAAGAAAAACATTTAAGCTCAATCCATGAGCTGTATGAACTGTGTGTGTGTGGTTGGGGGGGGGGTGGTGTGGAACTGGCTAGGCAGGCACGCAACTGCTTGAGCTATACCTCCAGCCCCTTTTACTCTAGTTATTTTTTGAATAGTGTTCAGTCTTATGCTTGGACCATGATCCTCCTTTCTACAATGTAAATGTCAGACATGCACTACCACGTCCACCTTTCTTTGTTAATTTGGTGTGTGTATGTGTGGGGGGATTCTCATAAGCGTTTTTGTGTTTGGGGGTTTTTTTTTGGTCTGGTCTGGAACTGCAATCCTTCAATCTCAGCTTCCTGAAAAGCTAGGATTACAGGGATAAGCCACTGATGCCTATTCAAATCTAATACATAATGGATTTCACTTATTTGCTTCAGTTATTCAACAAACTCAGGTTGAATGGGAAAATTCCCTTAGTCAATTTGTCCTCACAGTTTAACCAATTAAATTCTCTTAAAATTGTACTTACAGATTTAGTTTTATGTTCTTTCCTATGACTGCTATAAAAGTGATCACAATTAATTTAGAAATAATAGAAATAATAATTTAGAAATAATAGAAATTACAGCTTTATTGTTCAGAAATAAAACTGATTTCTGTAAACTAAAATAAAAGTATCAGCTGGACTGAATTCTTCTAGCTGTAAGAATCCATTTCTTGCGCTGGGAATTTGGCCTAGTGGTTAAAGTGCTTGCCTAGCATGCATGAAGATCTGGGTTCGATTCCTCGGTACCACATACATAGAAAAAAGCCAGAAATGGTGCTGAGGCTCAAGTGGTAGAGCTTTAGCATTGAGAAAGTCCAAGGACAGTGCTCAGGCCCTGAGCTCAAGCCCAGGACTGGCAAAAAAAAAAAAAAAGAATCCATTTCTTTGCCTTTTCAGCTTCTAGAAGCTGTCCACATTGTTTCAGACTAGACCCTTTCTTACTTTCTCAAAACCAGCATTGCTGGGCTGTGTCTTCTGTTGCCTCCCAGGTCTCTCTACCCCTTCTCTTCTCCCTGTTTCTCTCCCCCTCTCTCTTTCTTTCTCTTCTTCCCTCCTTCTCTCTTTTCCTCCCTAGATATGGTATGTGGTTAAGAACATGACTCTAGGGCCCAAGAGCATGGCTTAGTGGTAGAATGCCACTAAGAATGAAGCCCTGGGTTTGATTCCTCAGTACCACATACATAGAAAAAGCCTGAAGTGGGGGCTGGGAGTTTGGCCTAGTGGTAAGAGTGCTTGCCTAGCATGCACGAAGACCAGGGTTCAATTCCTCAGCACTCCACATACATAGAAAAAGCCAGAAGTGGTGCTGTGGCTCAAGTGGTAGAGTGCTAGCCTTGAGAAAGCCCAAGGACAGCGCTCAGGCCCTGAGCTCAAGCCACAGGACTGGCAAAAAAAAAAAAAAAAAAGAAAAAGCCTGAAGTGATGCTTTGGCTCAAGCGGTAGACCAGAAGTCTTGAGAAAGCCCGAGGACAGTGCTCAGGGCCTGAATTCAAGCCCTAAGATTGGCAAAAAAAAAAAAAAATTGACTCATCAGATTGCTTGGCTCTTCAATTCCTAGCTCTGTACCTTCACTTTCTATTCTAATGCATTTTGATCAGTGTTACCCCTTCTATCATTCTTTTTTGTGCCTCATTTTCCTTAACTCTAAATGAGGATAATAATGATAGATATTTAATAAGTAACTAGAATTTCAACTCAATTATGTATGAAATGCTTTAAATATTGTGACACATAGTGATCACTACATGGGTTTATAATATTTTAATAAATTGTGTAAGCTTAAAGTACTTCATCATTTGAATAATCATACCTTCAGTAAGAAAATAGAGATCACCACACAAACTTGGCTTATCACTTCAGAAAACAATGGTTCCTACTTTATGGAGCTGAGGTTGCTGATCAGCCTAACTGTACTGTTCATATCTAGGGTGATTTTCACACCATTCAATGACTCACTGGCCATTTTCTAATAGTCACAGAAGTCTGAATTCACATTTTCAGTGGCTAGTTTCTTTGGTGGCTAAAATTACATAATTCCTGTTTGACTTGAATAGATAAAAAACTGGACCCCCTCCTCACGAGCTCAGTAACTTTGTATGTGTTGGTTGGATTTATACATTTCTTTATTTCCTAAAGATAGGCTATGTTAGATATTTTCATCATTTATGATTTCTAGTTTGCATCTCTCATCCATACTTGCCACTAACTTCCTTCAACAATTTCCCTGATTAATTAAATGTCTTCACACATATTTCTTGCTTTCTGAGGCATTGGATACACTTTTAAATATGACAGTTCCTGGCTTGAGGTGTAGCTCAGTGGTAGAACATTCATATAATATGTATAAGATACATGAGGCCCTGAGTTCTATCCAAAGCACTGGGGGGTGGGGTGGGGGAAAGACATCTTTCTCTATGCTGACCTTCTCTCTTGTTTTTGCTAGGACACTAGTTATGCTAATAACAAGTTTCAACAGTTGAATACTTAATTGACATACATTGAATACATTGTCAGGGAGAAAACCATTACCTGTTATCTTCAGGTTCATGTTGTATTGCTCCCAATTTGTAAATATCCCTGAGTAAACTCTGTTGAATGACCAGCTGTGTGTCAAAGTCAGTATCAGTGTCTTCATCACTGTTGTAATTATCCATGTAAATCACTGGCAGGTTTACTTTGAACTAGGAATAAATTAAAATTGTTTTTCCAGTGAAATTCTTTGTGAAGAGATTATTAATGTTCTTAAAATTATGAAGTTAAGGTAATTTCAAAGTTGATACTACTGATAATTGAAAATACAAATTTTCATTTGCATCAGAGAAATTAAATGTTTAATAAAATATTCATTTTTATCAATAAATTAGAAAGTTTTCTGGACTGCTGCAGATTACATATAAAATGGAAGCTTCAAGAGTAGCCATTTACTTAAAGCTTATTTGGGAAAACAACCTTTCATGCCATTATTATAACATGCATAATATTTACATTTAGCTATTTTGACTTAACTTTTTAAGTTTTGAATTGCAATAGTATACCCCCAAAAAACATCTTTCCTACTACACAAAATTATACTAAAAGGATACATAATTTTATGTTTACATTGCTTTTTCATTATTTTATTACATATTTTATTAGTAAACATTGAAATAAGCATGTTTTAGAAACAAATGTACTTTCTTAATATATGATAGGAATAGCAGTAGTAACCACGTATTATATTAGGCAATACATAGTTTTAAAACATTGCTGATTTAATATAGATTTGATCACATATCGAAATTTTTACCTTTTGTTCTACCTGGAGGACAGCACTGGAGTTTTCACTGTTAAGGATTAGCCTGCTAACCTCAGAATTTTCATTTATATTTAGGATTACCTCTCCCCTGCAGCAAATGATATAAATAGTTTTCTATAAATACTTGATCATAAGACAAGTCTGGCATGTTCTCCTTGTTTTCCACATGTGATTTAGTTATGTTTGTACACATGATCTCTTCTCTTCACTGCTAGATTCATCAGATATAAAGGATTCCATTTTGTTATTAGAAGAAAAAACAGTTGCAGGGGATTGTCCATGCAGATAATGTATTTTCTTAAGAAATGTAAACATAGACATTGTAAACAAGCATAGCTTATTTAAGAGAAGCCAAACATTTTTCTCTGTCTGAATTATCAAGTTGACTGTCCCAATGGCCCAGATTCACTGAGTAGCTATGTCCACATTTCCTGAGGTTATAGAACTGCAGCCTTAAACATCCTTGGGATCCTAAGTGTCCATTCCACACCTAGTAATACAATTTTGACAAGAAATTTCAGTTGTAAGAGTTGCTAAATCATATATATATAGTGTAATGGGTGCACATTAAATAATAAGAATACTAAGAATTAAGAATAAACAAAAGGAATACTTGATATGTCTAAATATAAAACAAACACCAAAAAGTACAAAGCCACTTCAAGTGTAAGATCTGGAGTATCCTGCCAGCCACGTTACTGCCTTTACATGTTAACTTCACTTTGAGGTAGCTACATTAGTTATCACATCAGTTATTCTGAGTAATGGGACAAATATTTTGAATATGTACAATAAGAAAATGGGCACTTTGTTTAATATTAATTGTTCATTAAGATTTCTTTACTTAAAATACCTAAGCATTTAAAATGTTCAATAATTCAAGTAAGTGATCAGAAAGTAAACTACTACTGAAGCTGAAGAAATTACAGCAATAGTGAGAAAAATATTTCCTGTTAAATATTATCTAGTTAATTTCCCCAATTCATATTTCATAAACTCAACATGGCTTCAAGGTAACAATTTTTTTCAAATTTTTCTTCCCTAGATGTTTGGGTCTAATCCCAAAAGTCAGAAGGCTATACTTCAGTCAAGAGTGGTATAGCATAGAGGAGAACAGTGCAAAAACGATTTCAAATAATGACACAAAGACACTTGATTTTATAACATTTTTATGTGAAAACAAGGTTTTTTTATTTTTAGGTTTGCCCGATTTAGTCATCCAACTGACAAAGCAAAGCCACACCACGCTTAACCCAGTGTTGAGGAGGTTGACTCGTCTGTAGCAACATTGCAATAACAAAGTTAGTCGAATGTCCTGTAGTGGAAAGAACTCCTTTACGTTCACTTGTCTTGTACAGAGGGCAAACATAGGCATTTGACTTCACAATGTGAGACTTTTCCGCTTAATAAAGAGAGAGAAATATATCCACTTAATATGATGAAAATAGCCTCTAGTACAACTATCTTGTAATGAAATGGTGATGATCTTGATTACCATATTTGAAGATTTTTTTAAAGGTAACATATATACATTTTTAAATATTTTTTATTGTGATTAATAGGATTAAATTATATTCACCAGATAGAAGGTGCATAACTTCACAAACATTGATACCCTTTCTCATGACATGGTCCCCATTTTCCTCCCCCCCTCCCCCCCTGCTTATCTTGATTCCCCCCTTCCCTATCCAATTTCAAATAACCAATTAAGCACATATAAAATATATCAGATAACAAGATGAAATATTGTAACAATATGAGATAACCAAGGGATGACAAAGGAGATGAGAGATAACATAGTATATTAGGAAATGGAAAGACTTAGAAAAAATCATAATAAGTGAAGTAAGCCAGACTCAAAGGAACATAGGCCCAATAGTCTCCCTCATTTGTCATAATCAGTAAAAACCTTGGGCTCTCCTAGCAGAGATTTACAATAGAACAAAATCTAGAGACATAAGGCCAAACAGTATGACACTAAATGTAAGGACCCCCAGGATAAGGAAACAAAAGCCATATATATACATTTTATTTCGAGAAAGACATAAGACAAACAGCATAAAGATGCCCAGATGCCCTAAAGATAAATACATTTCAAAGATTCTCATTGAAATGAATCTGTAGTATTTTTCCTGCAAGCAAAATATCTTTCTTTAAATTAAAAACTCAATATTCTGAATTACAATGCTTTTGTTTTTTTGCAGAAAATCTACAATTATTATTATTATTATTATTATTGCCAGTCTTGGGCTTGAGTTCAGGGCCTGAGCACTGTCCTTGGACTCTCTTAAGGCTAGAGCTCTACCACTTGAGCCTCAGCACCATTTCTGGCTTTTTTCTATGTATGTGGTACCGAGGAATCGAACTCTGGTCTTCGTGCACGCTAGGCAAGCAGTCTACCACTAGGCCAAACTCTCAGCCCTGCAATGATTATTTTTTAAGTGAAGGATTTTCCACAAAAAGGCTTGCTCTATATGCTAGTTTTGTTGTTGTTGTTGTTTGTTTGTTTGTTTGTTTATTTGCCAGTCCTGGGCTTGAGCTCAGTGACTAACAGCTTGGTAGGCAGCCCTAAAGGCAGGTTTAGGTGTATATGACACAATACAGTCAGTGTGAATAGTATGAACTCAGTGCTTTTTCTTCTGGGATGGAGGACAGTAGAGCAGAAATCACTATAGTATTATAAAACCAGAGAAACCCAGTGATGTATTGGCTCAGCAGCAACGTGTTAAGTGATGAGAATTTTCAATTCTAGATTTAGTGTCTTGAATTGTTTTGTGTATGAAATCGGAAAACAAATTTTTCCCTGCAGTATAGCTGTGTGTGTGTGTGTGTGTGTGTGTGTATTTTTGTTGGTTGTGGAGTTTAAATTCAGGGATAAGGCACTGTCCCTGAGCTCTTTTGCCCAAGGCTAGCATTCTACCATTTTGATCCACAGGGCCACTTCCAGTTTTCTGGTAGTTACTTGGAGATAAAAGTGTCACAGATTTTCATGTCCAGGTAGCCATGAGCTGTTATCAGATCTCAGCCATGAACTCAGATCTCAGCCTCCTGAATAGCTAGGATTACAGGCAAGAGCCACCAGAGTCCAGCTCAGAAACAATTTATAGAAGAGTAAGAGAAGGGTAAGGAAATGAGACCTCCCATTGGATAAGAATATAAAGAGGCAGAATGGTATTTCTGATATAGCGTAAATGAAGCACACACAAAGGAGTAACAATATATTTCCAATGTAGATATTCTATCATTTTTAAAATGTAAATTGGGACAAATCCTAAAAGGCTAAAGCAAAATCTTATCTGGGGAGCAGCTAATAATACCTATCATTCTTCTCCCTAAGCCTTGAGAAAATTTTGTTTAGAAATATACTTACTGGGTTTTATCCATATGATAGGCATCAGGTCAAACAGAAGTTTGGGATGCTGTTCAGCAAGCAATCCACTGTGAAGAGAAATTGACAAAAGTTAGTAGTTATTCTGAAATCTGCTTCTTAGAACATATTGCTACTTAGATATTAGCTTCTAATATGAGATGATTAGGAAGATGAAAAAAAGAAATATTAGAAATAGAAGAAGAAAAACGAGCCATATGACTAAACAAAAGGAAGAGGAGAAACAGCAATAAGGGAGAAGGAGAGGGGAGGAAGCAGAAGAGGAACAAAAGAAAATTATGTAAAGGCAAAGTAGGAAATGGTAGATAAATGTCAGTGTCTGCCAGTTTTTACATACTATCCACAAAACATAAATTACGCCATTGCATTGAACCTTCACAATGATTCTATCCCCATTCCCATTTGTATTTTCTAGGTAAAGACTGAAGGTTCAAGGAAAATGATCACTTCTTTTGGTTACACAGTTTTTAAGGGCCAGAGTCAAGATTCAAGCATAGATCTGCCTATCTAGAAATGGTTTATTTTTCCTATGCTACGTTCTTTGTTGGAAAAGTGGGAAGGAAAGAAGGGAGAACAATGAATATATACAGCAGGGGAAATGGCAACAAAATGATAAAAAAAAGAAAAAGAAATGCTAAAGTGAACTATATGTAGTTGAGTTTATTTCCTAACTCTGTCCAGTTCTCTATGCAGAATCATCTTACTATTCCCTCTGGCAATTTCTCCTATCTCAGTTCTGAAGATCTCCTTGGAACAAAGTCTCTAGAAACAGAAAATTATGCATATAAATAGATTTTAATGCTGATCCTGGTCCTACTACTTGAACTCAGGGCCTGGATATTGTCCTTGTCCTTTTTGGTTAAGGCTAGCATTTCACCACTTGGGCTACAATTCTACTTTTTCTTTCTTTCTTTCTTTCTTTCTTTCTTTCTTTCTTTCTTTCTTTCTTTCTTTCTTTCTTTCTTTCTTTCTAAACTCAAGGCATGGGCATTGTCCCTGAGCTCTTTTTTCTCAAGGCTAGTGCTCTACAACATTAAGTCATAGCACAATTACTACTTTTCTGTTGGTTAATTGCAGATAAGTCTCATGGACTTTCCTGCCCAGGCTTGCTTTGAACCATGATCCTCAGATCTCAGCTTCCTAAGTAGCTAAGGTTATTGGTGTAAGCCACCAGTGCCCAGCCAATTCTAGCTCTGTGTGTGTGTGTGTGTGTGTGTGTGTGTGTGTGTGTGTGTGTGTGTGTGTGTGTGTGTGTTTACCTGGAGTCTCATAGACTTTCCTATCTGGTCTGGCTTTTAACTGAAATCCTCAAATCTCAGCCCTCTTGAGCAGCTGGAGGCATGAGCCACTGATGCGCCAGCTTATAAATAAATAGAATCTTTAAAAACCCAAGGCTCTAAGAGAAATATTTCCTTCCTTCTCTTTTATTCCTATTTATTTTAAACCAGAAATAGCTTCTTATTTTCCTGCTGAGAACCTAGTATTTATTTGAAATATGTATTTATTTTCTCATCAAAATGTAGGAATTTTTCTCCATTGACTTAATGGGAATGTTACTAATACTATCAGCTACACATCACAAACTGTAAAGTTAGCCAGACATCAGTGGCTCATGCCTATAAATCTAGCTATCAAGAGGATCAGATCTGAGGATTCTGGTTTGAAGCCAGCTCAGGCACCAAAGTCCATGACACTTTCATCTCGAATTAGCCACTAAAAAGCTTGAAACAGAGCTGTAGTGTTAAAATGCCAGCCTTGAGTAAAAAATGATGAGGGGATAGCATCTAGGACTTGAGTTTATGCTCCAGTATTGTCACAACACAAACAAGCTGGGTGCTGGTGGCTCACATTAATAATCCTAACTACTCAGGAGGCTGAGATCTGAGAGAGTGAAAGCCCTTGAGACTCATCTCCAATTAACTGCCAGGTAACCAGAAGTAGTGGTGTGGCTCAAGAACACTAGCCTTGAGCTAAAGAGCTCAGGGACAGAGCCCAGGCCTAGAGTTCAAGCCCCATGAATGACAAGAAAAACAAAACAAAACAAACCCAGAAAACTTTTTTAAGCTGGAAAGTGATATAAAAGAAAACAAGTAGGAAAATATTTTCAGAAAATGGTTCTACTATAAAGACCACTGAAATATTAACAAAAAATCATCTAGGGCCTAAAATCACTTATCAATTACCACAGATTGAATAGTGATTTACATAAAAACTTTGATAGTACTTTGCTTGACTTATTCCCTAGAATAAGCAGACCTCCTAGTTCATCTATGATTCAGAGGTAACCAAAGAGAATTGTTACGTTTCAAGTGCTGACCTTACTCTATCCCAGCGTGCTCCATCAAGATACAATCCATGGATGTAAACACCATCATCTGGTGCCATGTCATAATCATCTAAAGGAATAATCTGAAGGAAGAGACCACCACTATTAATGTTGTCCGCATAACTAATGTTATCTTCCATTTACCTTGTACTCATACAGAAAAAAAAAACACTAGCTAAATATTCAGGACACATTAAGAGAAACTCTACTATGAAATAGCTTGTTAGACTGAAATATTTTCAGCATTGGCATACAGAAGTATGCAACACTGTGTAATTCTTCTTGAAGCATTTTATCAAGTTTTATTGTACCTCACACTTTAAAAAATAAAATAAAATAACGAATTTGGATTGTTTGAATCAAACACTAAGACATAAGAAAGTTTTATCCTTAGAGATAGCAAGACAAACATGTTTTCTTCATGGGTCATAAAGAATGAAAAACAGTACAATTGCTTATAATGGGTTGCAATATATAAATTCTGCATATCTTTCTTGTTTAAATATATGGCGTCAATATAACAGTCTACTATTGAGTGTAAGGAGTTACTGTACCTCAAATTCATATCCTAGTAAATCAATAGGGATAGTGTATTTTCTGGCATAATTCTGCATAGCTCCAGTTAAAAAGGCTTGGGTAAAAAAGAAACCTGAGAGCCAAAACACACAGGGTTTTCCTGCATCATACCAGTCCTATGAAAGAAAAACAAAAACAACAACAACAACAAAAAACCATTAGGTCCACCTTTGTATTCATATAAATATCACATCGCACGTAGTTTCTGATTTTTGTGTGTCATCCCTCTTTCTATCACATCCCTAAAATCAAACACACCTTTCCACCTTTAGTTATTCTTCTCAGAAATTCAAAACAATATTTTAGTATGAATGGGTCACAGTTTGGAAGACTCAAATCTTCTACAAAAAGGTCAAGTATAAATTATCTGAGGATTTATTATTATACTCCATTCAAAGGCTACCATCTTTAGACATCTGATACACAGTCTAAATATAGTCTCATGTGTTAACTCCTTTGATCTCCTTTGTCTCTATGCCCAGAGGACCTGCCAAAATTCAGGGTCTTCTTTCTGTGCAGTTTTCTTGTTTCTTTCCTCTCTCCAAACAGTACACCCAGAAAATGCTGCCACAATACACCTAGTCACACAGGGTTTGGTTCAGATTTATCATCTTACATATTTCTTTAATGACTCAAGTAAAGATTTAAGACCACTAGTCTCCCATTCAAGATAGGGCTTTTTTTTTTTTTTTTTTTTTTTTTTTTTTTTTGCCAGTACTGGGTTTGAGCTCAGGGCCTGAGCGCTGTCCTTGGACTTTCTCCAGGCTAGAGCTCTACCACTTGAGCCTCAGCACCACTTCCGGCTTTTTTCTATGTATGCGGTACCAAGGAATCAAACCTGGGTCTTCGTGCATGCGAGGCAAGCACTTTAACCACTAGGCCAAACTCCTGGCCCAAGATAGGGCTTTTTAATTACACATCTAGCCCTAGAGTATTCTCCTCATCAATCCTCTCTTCTCTTCTCTCTGCCCCCTGTCCTCCTTTGTCTCTCTTCTTACTACAATACCAGGGTTTCTCATGGCGTTGAGCTTGTCTCAGAGACCCACAAACCAACTACAAACTTAAAGCCTTCAAAAATAACAAGTTAAGACTTTTTGACTTTTTGCTAAGATCAAATACATAAATAAAAATGCCACTTATTTCTTGGGTTTGATTAAAGCAAAATTTATACTTTCTATTCAATATTTGGGAGATGTGGTTTTCAGTATTTGTAAATTTTTTAGATTCTTATGGAATCACTAGCCATAACCCATTCAACAGAAACATTAATATGAATGCAGGCCATTGTTAACATTATATGCATACAGTCTTTTACCTGTAAAAATTTCAGTCGGCCTAGAAAATCTGTGATGTAACTTCCCAGGGGCTTAAGACTTGGGTATGATCGTTGGGCCCACATTTCTGGAACCTTTCCAATAAGCAAGCTGCCAGAAAGTGCCTCCAGTGCAGAATCCATTACAACTACGCCTTTAATAGCCTTTTCAAGATCTCGTAGAGTATTGCGTATAGTTCTGCTTAAACTACAATTTAAGAAATTGTCATAGATAGATAACAAATAATCAATACAATAATTTTGTCAGAAGAAATAGCAAGAATCACATTCATGGCTACATGAGAGTACATCACAAAGTATAATGACCTCCCACTGGTGATATGTGAGGTGACTTTGATTTATTTGAATAAATTTTGTCTTAAATATTCTTTTAAAAAATTGTCATCGTGGGGCCGGGAGTTTGGCCTAGTGGTTAAAGTGCTTGCCTAGCATGCATGAAGACCCGGGTTCGATTCTTCGGTACCACATACATAGAAAAAAAAAAGCCGGAAGTGGTGCTGAGGCTCAAGTGGTAGAGCTCTAGCCTTGAGAAAGTCCAAAGACAGTGCTCAAGCCCTGAGCTCAAGCCCAGGACTGGCAAAAAAAAACAAAACAATTGTCATCGTCATTATAAAAGTGATGTACAGAAGGGTTACAGTTACATAAGCCAGGTAAAGAGTACATTTATTTTTGGACAATATCACTCTTTCCCTCTCTTGAATAAACATTTAAAAATTTTAAATATTATACACATTTTAAAATATAGAAGAGCAGTTTTAGCATACAAAAATATTCTGACTTACTGGCTATCATTGCTTAAAATCTGAATAATTTTGAAAATTATTATATATTGACAAAATATAATTTTGGGTTACAGAGAAATGTCATAGTTTTTAATCTAATGTAAGGATTATGTTAAAGTAATTGAAACATCTATCACTGAGGATATTTAGTATTTTCTGTAGTGAGAATGTTAGAAATTTACTTTCAGTACTGTATTGAAATGTATAGTACACACTTATTAGCTATATTAGCATACCTAATGTATGCTAAATATATATGCTATATAGTATACCTAATATATATGCTAATATATATTAGCTAATATAGCTAAAAACTAAACTTGTTCATTCTGATGGCGGCTTTATACCCTCTGACATCATCTCTCTATTCCCCTATCACTTGATCTATGATAATTTTCATGCTAAGGTTGCCAGGTGCTGATGGTTCATGCCTACAATCCTAGCTACTCAGGAGGCTGAGATCTGAGGATCACAGTTCAAAGCCAGCCTGGCCACGAAAGTCTGTGAGAGTCTCATCTCCAAATAAGCACCAGAAAACTGGAAGTTGCACTGTGGCTCAAGTGATAGAGTGCTAGCCTTGAGCTGAAGAGCTCAGTGACAATACCCAGGCCCAGAGTTTAAGCCCCATAACCAAACACACACACACACACACACACACACGTATATAAGTGTTGCAGATTGTACACATCAGTAAGAAGAAGCAATATTTGCTTTTCTGTTTTTTTCACTTGGCACAGTATTCTCTCATCTCACAGTATTCCATCTTTGTTATCACAAATGATAGGATTTCTTGCTCTTTTAGGACTGAATACAATTCTACTGTCCATATGCCATATTTTCTTTATCCATTTAGCACTGGACTGATACTAAAGTTGATTCTATAACTTGGCAATTATAAATACTACTGCAATAAACATAGCAGAGACATATTTGATCTAATGATTTCAAAATGTTGGAAAAATACTTAGAAGTGAGATTGCATTATCAATGATAAATGCTTTTTTTAGTTTTTTAAGGAAAAACCATAGGGTTTCCCATAAGGATTATACTAATTTACATTCCCACCAGCCATGTATGCAGGTTCCCTTTAATCTACATTTTACCAAAAATTCTTTTGACTATTTAGTAATCACCATTTTAGTCAGAGTAAAGTGATATTTCATTTCAGTTTTGATTTTTGTCTCCCTGATATTGAACAGTTTTTGTTTTTTTTCTTGCCAGTCCTGGGGCTTGAATTCAGGGCCTGGGCACTGTCCCTGGGCTATCTCAAGGCTAGTGCTCTATGACCTAAGCCACAGCACCACTTCCAGCTTCTTCTGTGTATATAGTACTGAGGAATGGAACCCAGGTTTTCCTGCATGTTAGGCAAGTTTTCTACCACTAGGCCATCCTCCAGCCCCTTGAAGAGGTTTTTATATTTTCTTTGAAATGTTTATCTAGATCTCCTGCACATTTTTTTCATATATTTTTATTGTAATTAATACATGATATTCGCCAGATAGATGGTACATTAATTCCCATACATTGATACCCTTTCTCATGTCTTGGTCCCCATTTCCCTCCCCCCACCCCCACCCCTCATCTCGTTTTTCCCCGTTCCCTATCCAATTTCAAATAACCGAATACAAATATATCCGATATATCAGGTAACAAAGTGAGATAGTGTAACAATATGAGATAACCAAGGGACAGCAAAAGGGATGAGAGATAACATAGTACCTTAAGAACAACAATCATTCATTATAGGGCTTATGTTTACATCATATTTTAAATGACAAGTTTAACAAACAAGTGTTCAAGGAGGGAATCTCTAATTACAATCACTGGGACTTAGTATTTAGAACTTAGTCAAAATTAGGCTAAGGGTTTGTATGTCATAGAAACATTAATTTATGAAATAAAACATTATGTCAATAGAGTCATAGGTTTTTATGTCTATATAGTTATGTTTGTATTTCCATTACCATGTCCATAGCTTTGGGTATGCAGTTATTGAGTCCTTGCTCTTGTACTCTTTGGATTTAATAGCCACATATTAAGGATACCATGCGCCTTTTGTTCCTTAGGTCTTGACTTGTTTCACTCAACATGATTCGCTCTAGATTCATCCACTTCCCTGGAAATGCCATTATTTTATCTTGTCTGTTGGCTATGTAGAATTCCATTGTGTATGTATACCACATTTTCTGTATCCATTCATCTGCAGTAGGGCATCTGCATTGTTTCCATCGCCTGGCTATTGTGAATAGTGCAGAGATGAACATGGCTGAGCAGGTGTCTTTATAATATCCTGGGTCATGCTGTTCAGGATAGATGCCCAGAAGTGGTATGGCGGGACCATAGGGAAGGTCTATTTTCAGTTCCTTAAGGAACCTCCACATTGCTTTCCAGAGTGGCTAACTAGTCTATATTGCCACCAGCAGTGTAGTAGGGTTCCTTTTTCTCCACCAGCAACTGTCATTGTCTGAGTTCAAAATGTTGGCCATTCTTTTTGGGGTAAGGTGGTATCTTAGGGTTGTTTTTATTTGCATTTCCTTTATGACCATAGATGATGAACATTTTCTCATATGTTTTTGTGCCATTTTAATCTCTTCTTCTGCTAGGTCTCTCTTTAGTTCCCTTGCCCATTTACTGAATGGTTTATTGGGTTTTCAGGGGATTAGTTTCTTGAGTTCCCTGTAGATACTAGATATTAAGCATTTGTCAGATGTATTGTTGGTGAATATCTTTTCCCAGTTGGTTGGCTATCTCTCTACTTTTGCAACTATGTTTTTATCTGTACAGAAACTTTTTATTTTTAGGTAGTCCCATTTATCGAGTCTCCCTCCAATCTGTTGTGACCCTGGGATTCTGTTCAGGAATCTTTTGCCTGTGCTTATGAGTTCCAGTGTCTCTCCTACTTTATCATGTAGCAGTTTCACGGTTTCTGGTCTGACGTTGAGGTCTTTGATCCACTTTGAGTTAATGCTTGTGCATGGCGAAAGGCTAGGGTCAATTTTTAGTTTTCTGCATGTGGCTGCCCAGTTTTGCCAGCACCAATAATTGAATAGACTGTGTTTGTTCCACTGTATATCTTTGGCTCCTTTGTCAAATACAAGTTGCCTATAGGTATGTGGTTCTATTTCTGGGTCTTCTATTCTGTTCCACTGATCTTCTGGTTTGTTTTTGTGCCAATACCAAGCGGTTTTTGTTATTATGGCTCTATAGTAGAGCTTGAAGTCTGGTATTGTAATACCACCAGCACTGCTCTTTTTGCCTAGAATTGTTTTGGCTATTCTAGGTCTTTTCTTGTTCCACATGAATCTTTGGATTATATCTTTTATTTCCGTAAAAAATGTCTTTGGGATTTTGATGGGGATTGCATTTAATTTGTATATCAATTTTGGCAGTATAGCCATTTTCACTATGTTGGTTCTCCCTAGCCATGAGCATGGGATGTCTTTCCGTTTCCTAGTGTCCTCTTTAATTTCTTTCATTAGGCTTTTATAGTTTTCATTGAATAATTCCTTTACATCTTTGGTTAAGTATATTCCTAAGTATTTTATTCTTTTCGGGGCTATTGCGAATGGGATCATTTTCTTGATTTGGCCTTCTATTTGTGTATTGTTGGTGTACAAGAAGGCTACTAACTTCTGAAGATTGATTTTTTTATCCTGCCACTTTGCTAAAGTGGGAGTGGAGTTTGTTGGGTCACTCAAGTGAGGATCATGTCGTCTGTGAATAGGGATAGTTTAATTTCTTCTTTCCCTATGTGGATCCCTTTGATGTCCTTTTCTTGCCTTATTGCTCTGGCTAAGGGTTCCAGCACTATATTGAAGAGAAGTGGAGAGAGTGGGCATCCCTGTCTAGTTCCTGATTTTAAGGTGAATGGTTTCAGTCTTTCACCATTTAGTATAATACTGGCTGTAGGTTTTTCATATATGGCTTTCACTATTTTGAGGAATGTATCTCTTATTCCTATTTTGCTAGTGCTTTCAACATGAATGGATGTTGTATTTTGTCAAATTTCTTCTCCGCGTCCAGAGAAATTATCATATGATTCTTATCCTTAACTCCATTGATATGATGATGTATTACATTGATTGATCTGCAAATGTTAAACCAGCCTTGCATTTGTGGGATGAAGCCCACTGTTGGCTAATATTTTATTGAGGAGTTTTGTGTCTGTGTTCATTAGAGAGATAGGTCTGTAGTTTTCTTTTTTTGTTGGGTCTTTCCCTGGTTTGGGGATGAGAGTAATATTAGCTTCATAAAATGAGTTTGGTATTGCTCCTTCTGTTTCTATTTCTAGGAAGAGTTTCAAGAGTATGGGTGTTATTTCATCTTTAAACGTCTTGTAGAATTCCGCAGTGAATCCATGTGGACTTGGGCTCTTTTTGGTTGGCATTTCCCTGATTGCTTCCACAATTTCGTTGTAAGAAATTGGTTTGTTCAATTTGTTTATCTCATCATTGTTCAGTATGCCTATATTTATTTAAGACATCATCCATTTCTACTAGATTTTCTTTTTTCTTTGAATATAGGCCCCGGTAGTACTTATTCATTATGGACTGAATTTCTTGGAAATCAGTTGTGATTGTTCCCGTGGGGTCTCTAATCTTGTTTATTTGAGTCTCCCCTCTCCTTTTATTGATTAATCTTGCCAGGGGTCTGTCTATTTTGTTGCCTCTTTCAAAGAACCAACTTTTTGATTTATCAATTTTGTGTATAGTAGATCTTATTTCAATCTCTGATATTTCTGGTTTTATTTTTGTTATTTCTGTCCTTCTAGTTGTTTTAGAATTAACTTTTTCTTGCTCCTCTAGGTGTTTCAGGTTTTTTTTAGGTTAGTTACATGCTCTTCTCCTGTCTTTTTAATATGCGCTCCTAGTGCGATAAATTTGCCTCTTAGAACTGCCTTTGCTGTGTCCCATAAGATCCTTTGTGATGTTTCTTGATTGTCATTACATTCAAGGAAGTTTTTAATTTCATTTCTGATCTGATCCGTTACCCAGGAGTTATTCAGAAGTGTGCTGTTCAGTTTCCATGTGATTGAACGTTTTTTGACTTTGACTGCATTGTTCAGAATTAGTCTGACTCCACTGTGGTCTGATAGAATGCATGGGATTATATCAGACCTCTTGTATCTGCTTAAGTTTTCTGTATGAACTATTATATGATCTATTTTGGAGTGTGTTCCATGTGCTCCTGAGAAAAATGTAAAAAGTTTTGCCGTTGGGTGGAAGACTCTGTGTATATCTGTTAAGCCCAGCTGGGCTATGGTGTCATTTAAGTTGATGGTGTCTTTGCTTAACTTTTGTTGAGTTGACCTGTCATTTGTTGAGAGTGGTGTATTGAGGTCTCCCACTATGATTGTGTTTGAGTCTATCTTGTTCTGTAATTCTAAAAGAGTTTGTTTGACGAATTTGGGTGCTCCCGTGTTGGGGGAGTAGATGTTTATAACTGTAATATTATGGGCATGGATTGTACCCTTTACTAATACATAATGGCCGTCTCTATCTTTATGTACTGATTTTACTGAGAAGTTAATTTTGTCGGAGATTAAGATTGCTATTCCCACTTTTTTGCATGGTGCATTGGAGTGGAAAACTGGTTTCCATCCTTTCACTTGGAATTTGTTTCTGTCTTTGGCAGTGAGGTGGGTCTCTTGGAGGCAACATATGGATGGGTGGTGTTTCTTAATCCAGTCTGCTGCTCTGTGTCTTTTGATTGGATTGTTCAGCCTGTTCACATTTAGGGAGATTATGGAGAAGTGGTCAGTATCCATTGTCATTATTTATTTTTACTTCTAAGTTTCTTTCTCTTTTGTCCCCTTTTGTGATTAGTGAGTTATAGATATTTGCTTCTTGATGGGGGTTCTTGATGTTCTACAATTTGTTCTCGATTAATTAGTATTCTTTGTAACGCTGGTTTAGTGTGCACGTGTTCATAAAGCTTCTCTTTGGAGCGAAATATTCTTGTTTCTCCCTCAAACGTAAATGCTAGTTTTGCTGGATATATCAGTCTGGGTTGGCAGTTGTTGCTCTTCAGGACATCAATGATGTTTTTCCAAGCTTTTCTTGCATTTAGGGTTTGCATGGAGAGATCTGCTGTAATTCGAATTTTCTTCCCATTATAATATAGCTCCTTCTTTGTTTTTGCAGCATTTAAGATCAATTCCTTGGTATTCGGGTTTAGTGTCTTTGCTATGTCTAGATGAGTTCCTTCTAGGATCTTGCCTGTTTGGGGTCCTGAAACCTTCAATAATGTGAGTATTTCCCCTTTTGAAGTTGGGGAAGTTCTCTGCTATGATTTTGGAGAATAAAGGTTGCATACCTTTGTCCTATAATTTGGCCCCCTCCTCAATCCCTATTATACGAAGATTAGACTTCTTTGGTGCATCTGCCAGTTCCTGGAGCTCTCTCTGGTAGATTCTGACTGATTTTTCCAAGGTGGCGATTCTCTGTTCCAGCTCTTGTGTTTTATCTTCCGTTTCTGATGTTCGATTCTCCATCTCCGTCAATCTGCTGCTTAATGCCTCCATTTTTGCTTGAAGTGTGGACACTGAGCTGATCATGTCTGCTCGGAGGATATTAATCTTTTCTTCTATTTCTCTTTTGAATTCGAGGAGCTCTTTGGTGATTTCCTGCTTATGTTCCTGGAATTGTTTTTGGAATTCTGTTTTAATCTCTTTAGTCATGTCCACAATCATCTCCTTGAATAGGGTCATGTTTCATGTCTCTTCAGGTGTCATTTCTTGGGATGGTGACATCTCTCTCATCCCTTTTCTCTTGTTTCCTTTTGGGCTTTGCGTGGGACTTTATTTATGTATGTCATAATTCATCTTTGCGCTCTCCTCGGCATCGAGAACTGTTGTTGTAGTTTGCTCTGTGGTCAGTAGGTAGAGGTCTTTACTTGGATTGGGACCGGTGGTTCTGGGAATATGGGAATACCTGTGGTTCTCGGCCAAATTGATTCCTCTGCTGACTAGGTCAGAGTTTGCAGTTTTTTCAGGTGTTCTGGCCTGTTCCCAGAGGCTGTGTGCTGCTGCATGACTAGCTCTCAGCCCAACCAGTGGCCTCACATTGGGCCGTGGGATGGATCTGCGAGCTTCAGTCTCAGCGTGCTGGGCAGACGGTTGGTTTTCCTGTGCTCCTTCTAGGGGTGGGCCCCAGTCAAGGGTCTGGAGTTTGTGAGTTTTCAGGGGCTTTCAGCAGGACCAGCAGGTGTCTGCTCTGTTCCCAGGGGTGGGGCCCAGCTGAGGACATGGGCTCCAAGGGTGGAGCCATGCCTTTCTGATTCTCAGAAGGCAAGCGGTGCTGCTGGTCGGCCCTCCAGTTCCCTGCTGCTTTGTCAGAGAGTCTGTGACTGTGGTGGGGCCCCTCAGTGCTGTCTTGCTCAGGATTCCCAGCTGGAGGATGCCCGACCCAAGATTTGAGGGGGACAGATGCTGGCTCCTATTTTCCCGCCCACCCCACCAGCTGTTGTAAGGCAGGGTCTCAGCGCCTCCCACTCTCCAGACCCAGTGGCCTGGGAGAGGAACCTGTTGGGCAGGTGTGAGCTAGGACAGCTCTGCCTCCCTCGGTGGGGTGCTGGGTCTTAGCCTAACCCACCTGTCTGACTCCAGTCAGAAGCCTGGGAGAGGAACCTCGTGGGCGGGGGGAGCTGGGACACCTCTGCCTCCCTTGATGGGGTGCTGGGTCTTAGTGTAGCTTGCCTGTCAGTCTCCAGTCAGAGCCCTGGGAGAGGAACCTGGTGGGTGGGTGGGGGCTGGGACAACTCTGCCTCCCTTGGTGGGGTGCTGGGTCTTACCACTGCCTGCCTGTCAGTCTCCAGTCAATGGCCTGGGGGAGGAGGCTGTTGAGGGAAGGGACAGGATTCTAAATTCCTTGCCCCCCTGCTCCTGCCGGTCTTTTTCGGGCAGGGTGGAGGGGTCTGAGTTAAGTTCTATTGCTTGGCACCAGCTCTACTGTCCCGATGGGTTTGGGGACCCGCTGCGCTACTCATGAGCCTCTGCGTTCATCTGTGGATGCTCCACGGTGTTGGTGAGTCTTTCACTCCCCTCGGGTCTCCGCCGCCGTCTGTGTTCCACGTCTGGGTTCTGCTGCTTGCTGTTCTGGTTCTGTGTCTGGGTTCCACTGCTTCTGCGACTCGCTGCCCCAGTCCTATGCTGGTTTCGGCAGCAGTCGGGGCTGCCCAGCCCAGCGCCCTCCACCATGGCTTTTCTCCCCTTGGAGCCGGCGGCTAGGGGTGGGGGAGGGGTCCTCACGTTCCGAATTCTTTGAGAAAGTTGGATGTGAGCTTTATCTGGATTTCTTTACCGGTTTGAGTCCTTCTCCGTTGTTTTTTGAGTTTGTTATTGTGGATTTCTTAAGGTAGTTGGCTTGTGGGACTCCCTGGTTCCCTCTTTTGTGAGAGAGAGCTAGGCAGCGTCCCTATTGTCTTGGCTCTATCTTCCGCACCCTCTCTTGCACATTTTAAAATCAGGTTGTTTTCTTTTCAGTTGTTTGAAACTTTTTTTTAGTTGTAATTAGTAAAAGGGTTACATGATATTTGCCAGATAGAAGGTGCATTAATTCACATACATTGATACCCTTTCACATGTCTTGGTACCCATTGCCCTCCCCACCACACCCCCTACCCATCTTGGTTTTACCTCCTTCCCTATCCAATTTCAAATAACCAAATACAAATAAATTCAATATATCAGATAACAAAGTGAGATACTGTAACAACATGAGATAACCAAGGGACAGCAAAGGAGATGAGAGACAACATCGTACATTAAGGAAAACAATCATTCGTTATATGGCTTTTGTTTCAATATCCTGGAGGTCCTTTCAATTAGCTTCATAGCATATGGCCTTACGTATCTAGGTTTTGCTCTATTGCAGATCTCTGCTAGTAGAGCCCAAGGTTTCTACTGATTATGACAAATGAGGGAAACCATTGAACCTAAGTTCCTTTGAGTCTGGCTTACTTCACTTAATATGATTTTTTCTAAGTCTTTCCATTTCCTAACAAATGGGGCGATGTCATTCTTTCTGACAGCAGCATAGAATTCCATTGTGTACAAATACCACAACTTGTTGATCCACTCATCAACTGAGGGACATATAGGTTGGTTCCATATCTTCGCTACGGTGAATAGTGCTGCAATGAACATTGTTGTGCTAGTGGATTTAGTATGCCCTAGTTTCTGGATGGTTGAGTAAATGCCAAGTAGTGGAATTGCTGGGTCATAGGGGAGTTCTATGTTTAGCCTTTTGAGGCACTGCCACACTGCTTTCCATAGTGGTTGAACGAGTTTGCACTCCCACCAACAGTGTAGTAGTGATACCTCCTGGCCACATCCCCGCCAGCATCTGTTATTATTCGTTTTCCTGATCCTGGCCATTCTAACTGGAGTGAGGTGGAATCTTAGAGTTGTTTTGATTTGCATTTCTTTTATGACCAGAGATGTGGAGCATTTCTTCATGTGTCTATAGGCCATTTTTGTTTCTTCTTCAGAGAAGACTCTCTTTAAGTTTTGGCCCATTTTTTAATGGGATGGTTGTTACTTTGGAGGTTAGTTTTGGAGTGATTCAATTTTTTGAGTTGTTGATATATTTTAGATATGAGGCCTTTGTCCATTGTTTGGTTGGTGAAGATCTTCTCCCACTCTGTAGGCTTCCTGATTAGTTTACTAGCTATGTCCTTTGCCATACAAAAGCTCTGCAGTTTAATGCAGTCCCACTTATCCAGCCTTTCTCTGATTTGTTGTGATTCTTGGTCCTTATTAAGGAAGTTTCTACCTGTGCCAAGGAGACCTAGTGTATCTCCTATTCCTTCCTGTAAAGTTTTCAGTGTGTCAGCTTTTACCTCCAGGTCTTTGATCCATTTGGAGTTAATTCTAGTGCAGGGTGACAAAGAAGGATCCAGCTTTAGTTTTCTGCAGGTGCTTAACCAGTTCTGCCAGCAGAACTGTCTTTCTTCCATTCTATTTTTTTTTGGCTCCCTTGTGAAAGATTAGGTGGCCATAGGTCTGTGGTTTAGTATCTGGGTCCTCAGTTCTATTCCATTGGTCTTCAGGCCTGTTCTTGTGCCAGTACCAAGCTGTTTTGAGAATTATAGCTCTGTAATAGAGTCTAAAGTTTGGAATTGAAATTCCTCCTGAGCTGTTCTTTCTGCTAAGAAGTGTTTTTGCTATACGGGGTTTTTTATTATTCCATATGAAATTTTGAATTGCCTCTTCTATTTCTTTAAAGAATGCCATTGGGATATTGATGGGTATTGCGTTGAATTTGTAGATAGCCCTTGGCAAGATTGTCATTTTCACAATTTTGATTCTTCCAATCCAGGAGCATGGGAGGTTTTTTCATTTCCTTAGTTCTGCTTTAATTTCCTTTTTTAGGGTTTTAAAGTTTTCATCAAAAAGGTCCTTTACAGTCTTAGTTAAGCTAATTCCTAGGTACTTTATTTTCTTTGAGGCTATTGTGAAAGGGGTTTCTTTCCTGATTATTGCCTCGTTCCTCTCACTGTTGGCGTAAAGGAAGGCAGTTGATTTTTGAGGGTTGATTTTATAGCCTGCTACTCTTCCAAAGTTTTGAATCAGCTCAAGGAGCTTGGGAGTAGAGTCTACAGGATTCTTTAAATACAGAATCATGTCATCTGCAAAGAGGGATAGTTTTATTTCCTCTTTCCCTACTTGGATCCCCTTTATGCTTGCTTCTTGCCTTATTGCACTGGCTAGGAATTCTAGCACTATGTTAAAGAGGAGTGGAGAGAGTGGGCATCCTTGTCTCATTCCTGATTTTAGAGGGAATGGCTTTAGATTTTCACCATTAAGTGTAATACTAGCAGCGGGTTTCTCATACACAGCCTTTACTACATTGAGGAATGTTCCATGCATTCCTAGTTTCTCCAGAGCTTTTAACATAAAGGGGTGTTGGCTCTTGTCAAATGCCTTTTCCACGTCTATTGAGACAATCATGTGATTTTTGTCCTTGCTCCTGTTGATGTGTTGAATTATATTGATTGATTTGCGTATGTTGAACCAGCTTTGCCTCCCTGTGATGAATCCAGTTTGATCATAGTGTATAATTTTTTTGATGAGTTGTTGTAGATGGTTGGCCATTATTTTGTTGAGAAGTTTTGCATCGATGTTCATCAAAGAAATAGGTCTATAGTTCTCTTTCTTTGATGAATCTCTGTCTGGTTTGGGGATGAGGGTAATACTGGCTTCATAGAATGAATTTGGTAAAGAACCTTCATTTTCAATTTCGTTGAAGAGCTTGAGGAGTATTGGTGTGAGCTCTGCTTTGAAGACCTTATAGAATTCAGCTGTGAATCCATCTGGCCCTGGGCTTTTCTTAGGTGGAAGTTCTCTAATTGCCATTTCTATTTCAGAGCTTGAAATAGGCCTGTTGAGTTGGCTTAGTTCTTCTTGGTTCAGTGTGGGTATGTTAATATTGGCTAGGAATTCATCCATCTCATCTAGATTCTCAAATTTGTTGGCGTAAAGGTTTGAGAAGTATTCCCTCATGATATTCTGGATCTTGGTAATTTCTGTCGTGATATTACCATTTTCATCTGCGATTTTGTTTATTTCGATATGCTCTCTTCTTTTTTTGGTAAGATTTGCTAAGGGCTTGTCAATTTTGTTAATTCTTTCAAAGAACCAACTCCTTGTTTTGTTGATTCTTTCTATAGTTTTTTTGGATTCCAAATCATTTAATTCTGCTTTGATTTTAATAATTTGCTTTCTTCTACTGGGATTAGGGTTGGTTTGTTGCTCTTTTTCCAGGAGCTTAAGGTGACACATTAACTTGTTGGTTTGCAATTTTTCCAACTTGTTGTTGTAGGCACTCAGCGCTATAAATTTTCCTCTGAGTACTGCCTTTGCTGTGTCCCAAAGGAGTTGGGATTTTGTGTGCTCCTTACTGTTCAATTTCATAAACTGTTGGATTTCTGTTCTGATCTCTTTGATGACCCATTGGTGATTCAACAATGTGTTGTTCAGTCTCCATGAGTTACAGGGTTTTCGTTGGTAGAGATGTGTGTTCAGTTCCAATTTGATACCTTTGTGGTCTGAGAGTGTGCATGGAATAATTTCAGTGTTTCTGAATCTGACCAGGTTTGTTTTATGGCCTAAGATGTGATCTATTTTGGAAAATGTTCCATGTGCTGCTGAGAAAAACGTATATTGTGTTGTTGCTGAGTGGAATGTTCTGCAGATGTCTGTTAGATCTAGTTGGTCTATATAGTTGTTCAGTTCTAAGGTTTCTCTGTTGAGTTTTTGCCTTGTTGATCTGTCCATAGGTGAGAGTGGTGTGTTAAAGTCACCGACAATCACTGTATTTCCATCTATGTATGGTTTCAGTGTAAGTAAAGTTTGCTTGATGAAGTTCGGAGCTCCGGGATTGGGTGTGTACATATTTAGGATCGTTATGTCTTCCTGGAGGAAAGATCCCTTTAGTAGTATGTAGTAACCTTCTTTGTCTTTTCTTACTAATTTTAGTTTGAAGTCTATTTTATCTGATATGAGGATGGCAACTCCAGCCTGTTTATGGGGGCCGTTAGCTTGATAGAGTTTATTGCAACCTCTCACTTTCAAAAGATGATTGTTTTTTTGGGTAAGATGTGTCTCTTGAAGACAGCAGAATGATGGCTCTTGCTTTTTGATCCAACTAGACAGCCTATGCCGTTTAATTGGAGAGTTAAGTCCATTGATATTGCGAGTTAGGATTGAGAGATATTTATTAGTTCCTACCATATTTAAAAGCTTTTATTTGGGCCTGTGTCTTGACAGTTCTTGTGGTCCTTAGATGGTATGCTGTTTAGGTGCCTTTCTATCCCTATATTGCATTTATTTTGGTTTTCTATGTATAGAAGATCTTTGAGAATTCTCTGTAGTGTTGGTTTTGTTGCGACATATTGTTGCAGCTTTTCCCTGGAATGGAATGTTTTTATTGTTCCCTCAGTTATGAATGAGAGCTTAGCTGGGTACAGTATTCTTGGTTGGTACTTATTTGACTTAAGGGCATGACATATATGCTTCCAGTCACTTCTTGCTTGCATGGTCTCTGCTGAGAAATCTGGGGTTATTCTTATTGGCTTTCCTTTATAGGTTACTGATCCCTTTTCCCTGGCTGCCTTTAGGATCCTTTCTTTGGTTTCTATTGATCCAGTTCGGATTGTGATGTGGCGGTGGGATGTTCTTTTCTGGTCAGGTCTGTTTGGGGTTCTAAAAGCTTCTTGTATCGGGATTGGCCTGCCCTTCTGGGTATTTGGGAAATTCTCTGAGATGATTCCCTGAAGTATATTTCCAATACCATTGACCTCTTTCTCCACACCCTCCTCAATACCGATTAGCCTTAAATTAGGCTTCCTAATTGTATCTTGGACCTCCTGAAGCGCTCTCTCATTTTTCCTAGATTTGGATTGACTCATTTTCTGTTCTTTCTCTATAATAACTAAATTATCTTCAGCCCCGGAAATTCTCTCCTCTGCATTGTCTAACCTGCTATCAAAGCTATCTACTTCATTTTTCATCTCCCTTGCTTCTAATTGCTCATTTTTGATGCCTTGCATCTCTTCTTTTAGATCATGTATGGATTTCTTTAGCTCCTTGATTTCCATTTGAGTGGTTAGCTCAGTAGCTTTATTTTCTTTGAACATTTGCTGGAGTTCGGTCACCTTTTTATTTGTGGATTCTATGAATTCATCCATCTTTCTTTGAAAAACCTTTATTATGGCCTCCTTTATGGCTTCTTCTTTTTCACTTTTCACCTTGTTTATGGTTTCCTCTTGTTCAGCTATGGCTTCCTCCCTTATCTCTTTCTTTATATTTTCACGTTTTTCATTCATGATGTTTATCAATTGCATTTGTATAGCAGTTGGAAGACTCTCCTCTAGGTTTGCCAGTGACTGTTCCGTTGTCTGTTTACCTTGGGTGGGGGATGTTGTTTCTTGATTTGACATTTTTCTTGAGTTTCTTGTTCTGCCCATTTGAAAATGGGAGCAAGATTAATACTAAACACGATCATAGTTTTTCAGATATAACCAACCTAGACCTCTGTAGCTGGCAGACACTAGATGTTCACAAGTTTTGATTGGTGTTATCACTCTTTCTTTTTGTGCAGTTACAGACCAGTCTAATATATCCACTGATAAGCAATTTATACCCAAAACAATAAGCCTCTCAATTCAATCTCTATTGTCGTTAAGTCCCTCTGAGCCTAGAGAATAATTAAACACCTAGATATACAGTATTGCTCAACAGCCATCAAGTGTAGATCCATGCAGTATAAGGGTTGAAAGATGAATAGAGGTCCAGAGATAGAAAAATAGAATGAGAGAGGTCAGGGGAGGTACAAGAGGATTAACGTAGGAGTGTAAGAATATTGTAGTAATGAAGAAAAGGTATAGCATAAGGATAACTGACCTAAGTTGGTAAGTAGGTGGCGTATTTGAGTACAAAGTTTGGAAAGTATTAGAATAAAACTTATGTGTTGCTGCACGACTAGCTCTTAGCCCATCCAGTGGCCTCACAGTGGACCATGGGATGGATCTGCGAGCTTCCGTCTGAGCGTGGTTGGCAGACGTTTTCCTGTGCTGCTTCCAGGGGCGGCCCCAGGCCAAGGGTCTGGGGATTTAGAGTTTCCAGGGCCTCTCAGCAGGACCAGCAGGAGACCCCTCTATTCCCAGGGGCGGGGCCCAGCTGAGGACGTGGGCTCCAAGGGCAGAGCCGCGCCTTTTTGATTCTCAGAAGCAGAGCTTGGCTGCTGGTTGGCCCTTCAGATCCCTGCTGTGTTTCCACTGCTTTGTCAGAGTCTGTGACTGTGAGGGGCCCCTCAGTGCTGTCTTGCTCAGGATTCCCAGCTGGAAGATGCCCCGCTCAAGAACTGAGGAGGGGCAGATGCTGGCTCCTATTTTCCCGCACCCCCTACCCACTGTTGTAAGGCAGGGTCCCAGTGCCCTCCACTCTCCAGATCCAGTGGCCTGGGAGAGGAGCCTGGTGGGTGGGTGGGAGCTGGGACAGCTCCGCCTCCCCTGGTGGGGTGCTGAGTCTTAGGGTCCTCCTGCTTGTCAGTCTCCAGTCAGAGGGCTCGGGGTTGAGCCCGTTGGGTGCGTGGGAGTTGGGACAGCCCCGCCTCCCTTGGTGGGGTGCTGGGTCTTAGGTAGCCCACCTGTCAATCTCCAGTCAATGGCCTGAGGGAGGGGGCTGTTGAGGGAAGGGACAGGATTCTAAATTCCTTGCCCCCTTGCTCCCGCCAGTCTTTCTCAGGCGGGGTGGAGGGGTCTGAGTTAAGTTCTATTGCTTGGTACCCGCTCTGCTTTCCCGATGTGTTTGGGGATGCGCTGTATTACTCACGCCTCTGCGTCCGTCTGCGGGTGTTCCACGGTGGTGGGGAGTCTTTCACTCCCCTCGGGTCTCCGCTGCCGCCGCCTGTGTTCTGTGTCTGGGTTCCACTGCTTGCTGTTCTGGTTCCGCATCTGGGTTCCGCTGCTTCCGCTGTTCGCTGGCCCGGTTCTGTGCTGGTTTCTGCAGCAGTAAGGTTCCCGGCCTGGCGCCCTCCACTGCTGCCGCTTTTCTTGGCTTTCCGCAGCTTTTGTGGCTTGGAGCCAGCGGCGAGAGGTGGGGGAGGGGTCCTCACATTCCGAATTCTTTGAGAAAGTTGGATGTGAGCTTTATCTGGATTTCTTTTCCAGTTTGAGTCCTTCTCCGTTGCTTTTTGAGTTTTTTGTTGTGGATTTCTTAAGGTAGTTGGCTCATGGGACTCCCTGGTTCTCTCTTTGTGAAAGAGAGCTAGGCAGCGTCCCTATTGTCTCGGAGCCATCTTCCTTCTTCTGTTTGAAACCTTTATATATCCTGGTAATATTAATACCTTATCTGATGTATGACTTGCAAACATTTTCTCCTATTGTGTAATGTATTTCTTTACTCTGTAGCAATCTTTGCTATAAATAATCTATTTTTAGGTAATCCTATTTGTCTATTTTTACATTTAGGGATCAGATCTTAAATATCATTGTCAATTTTTTTCAGTATTTTTATAGGTTCAAATTTTATGTTTAAGTCTCTGATTTATTTTGAGCTGATTTGTGTGTATGTTTTAAGAATCCATTCTATTCTTTCGTATTTAATTTTCCCAAAACCATTTATCATACAGACTGTCTCATTTCTACTGTATATTGTTAGCACTTATCTCAAAGACCAATTGGCCCTATATGTATGGGTTTATTTCCTGGGCTTTCTCTTCTGTTATACTGATTAATATATCTGTATTTTAAATATAGTCACTTGAAAGGATAGCAAGAAATGAAGTAGTGTGATGCCTCTAGTTTAATTTTTTTTTGATTGACTGTTTGGGGTATTTTATGGTTCCATATAAGTTTTAGAATTTTTATTCTTTATGTATAAAAATGAGGTTGGAAGTTTGATATGAGTCTCATTGACTCGTAGTTCAGCTAATTTAAGCAGAGAGTCATATATATATATATATATATATATATATATATATGCAAATACTTTGCTTTCCATTTAGACCCAAACAGTCAAAAACATCATAAACATACCCATGTGAGACAGAAGCCTGAGTACCTGAGAGATAATATACTATTGTATATAAATAATAGTCTTTGTATAAGAAATACCAAATTAAGAATTAGGGATGTAGCTTGGTGGTAGAGCTCTTGCCTAGCATATAAGTAAGCCCTTGGTATGATCCCCAGCACCATAAACAAAACAAACAAAACAAAAAATCAATAACTACACAACCCTCCAAATACTGACAATAACAACTGTGAAATTAAACTAACGGGTATAACATGGTATTTAATATACTTTACTTTTCTGTCAACAAGTCTAGAAACCAAAATAAACCTGGAAGCACTATAAAAATTCATAAACACAACAAATCTTTGTTCCTTAACCTAGTACCGAATTGCAGAAAATTCAATAAAAATGTAAAGCAAATATTTTATTACTATGTGGTGAAACCCATTAGATTTAGTATAAAGAGTGAGGTCTATGTGTGTTAGATAGCAGAAAAATGACAAAAGATATAACTACACATAGGTCTAGATAATTCTCAGTTTGTCTTTTTGAAGAGGATAGTAACAAATGGGTGTGAAGTTATCATTAGTGAGTATTTAAATCAGAACAGCTCTCTTTTCCACAACCTATTTTACATTATAAAAGATACTCTTGGGCTGGGAGATTGGCCTAGTGTTAGAGTGCTTGCCTAGCACGCATGAAGACCTGGGTTCAATTCCTTGGTACCACATATATAATAAAAAAAAGCCAGAAGTGGTGCTGTGGAGAGCTCTAGCCCTGAGAAAGCCCAAGGACAGTATTCAAGCCCTGAGTTACAGCCATGTACTGACTGGCAAAAAAAAAAAAAAGGAAAAAGATACCCTTCTGGGGCAAAACAGCATAGAAATTTTAAAAGGGGAATCTAAATTGCTCCTCTTAAAAAAATATTTAATTCTTTGCCAGTGTCCCATTTTATCAACTTTAGTAAATTATTTTCTATATCACTGTGGATATACTTACTTGTTAAATCGTTCCATTTCTTGTACTAACACAGTATTCATGCTCTCTTCATACCTCACAGGATATTTGTGTAGTGCTGTTTCAATGTCAAAGTCACCTGGGAGCTAAAATAATGGATTTTGAAGACCACAAATTACTTCCAGAATGGATAGTTTCATCCAACTATAATATCAATAATAGCTAACACTAGGGTCTATCTATGCAGCAGGCACTGTGCTAACTTCTTTGCATGAGTTTTCTTTGCCATATAATCTTAAGTGGCTATTTTTATTTCCATTTTATAGACAAAGATCTTTAAGTTAGAAGAGGTTAAATTACTGGCCCTCCTTTGTCTCAGCACTACCTCTTCACCCAGATGTGACCAAAATGCTTATCCCAACTATTCTTTGGGGGATCTTTTGTAGAAGCCCCATTGTATGAGGGCAAGACCCTTTCCCTACAGAGACAAACTGCCGAAGTAGGGGCTAAGTGTCTGGAGAAGACGGCAGAAGTGGTTTGCGGAAGCAAACCCTTGACTGCACGCAGTGTTTCTCTTCTCCCTTCTCCAGCAACCATAGCCAAAATTATGATGAACAGCTCCACCTAAAGAACCAAGTAGTGGTGCTGTTTGTGCTTTCAGAGGCAAGTGGACTAGGGAGCAGATTCTTCCCTGTGAGTGTGCTTGAAACTGAAATATGGGCTCCTTCTTCCTTGGAAGGGAGTTGGAAAAATCTGTGTTTAGGAACATAATTATCCAGCAGTTCCAAAACAAAATGACAATAGAGAGCACTCCTCTTTACTCCTTAGGGTTAAGTACATTATAAAAACAGAATGCTAACTTGGCACCAATCTTATTTCTTGTACTTCCTTACCTCCTAGACTATAGATTAAAAGTCATTTTCATATCAGTACTTCTTTTGAAATGAAAATTTCACATTAGGTCAACTATATTAGCTCATCTATATCTGTATACATTAGCTCATCTATAACTATAGTTACTAAAATCTGAACTGTGTAGCAGGCATCTTGGAAACAACTTTAAATTAGTTCTCTCTTTAATGTCTTCAAAACCTTATAAATTGGCATTCATATACCATTGATGTATCACAGGCCAGATTTGGAAAGTAATGCTTAGAGAAGTAAAATATCTGGCTCAGAGTCATAATGCTGAGAAGTGCATTTTCAGAACATCATATCAGTACTTCCTTTGTTTCTATCATACGATAAACATTACCTTTTTCAGTATGTTTTTGGTAATTTCTAACAGAATTTGGTCAGTACTTCCTGAGGATCCTGTCTGTTTGGAGCCTCCCTGAGTGAGGAGTAAGGATTCAAAAAGGGTTTTTGTTTGTTGAAGATCTTTGGAGATGTCAACATTTTCATGCAATCCAAATATCTCTGGTTCTTGAGTAAATGGAAGTTTCTACCAAAAAAAAAAAGTATGCATCACATTTTCACTGGATACTGAAAGGAATCAAAATGTGCCATACCAGAATATGCCACTTTGCCCTAGGATTGAGTAAACACATCAATAGTGTCAGAAAGCTCTCTGCTCTTCCCTCATCTGCCTAACAGCAGGTAATCCACCCAGCACCCCCATCCTGCAGCAGAATGAAGAAAGGTACTATTCCTAGCACTGAGGATAGTCTGCAGATGCACATCATGCTCAGCCCTTGTCTTCTATTAGTTTTCCCCACATATTTCCTAATTACTTCCCCTAGAAGCCCAAGCTATTTTTTTCTTCTTTAGTCAGTTTTCCATAATTTGTTACCTTTTATTTCAGTAGTTTATATACTCCTAAATAAAACCTCTTCTTTTGCTTTTCACTTTTCAGTGAAGCCCCTCTAGACATAAAACATTTATATCAATACAAATTGTATACATTTTCTCCTGCTAATTTGGTTTTTAAAAAGTTGTTATAATAAAGGGGGTTGCCATTTTATTAGTTAGGTAATGAGTATATTTTTCTTTTTGGACAATGTCACCTCTTCTTTTGTTCTCTCCCAGTTTTTCCCTCCAATCCCTGCCCACGAGTTATGCAGTTCATTTTCATCATAGTTTCTACTGAGTACCACTGCTGCATATGTTCATTCTATGTCCATCCATTTTTGTGTTCTTTTTGTATTGTTTTTAATAAATTATTTTCATTTAGAGGCCACAGCCATTAGTTTAAGAGGATATAGGAAAGTTCTCCTTTTTATCTCCTATAAAACAGGAGAGTCATAAAGTAGACATGTGTAGATTGAAAAGATCTAAAAAAAACCCTACAATCAAATATAAAATAATAGAAGCATCAGACTTTTCCATTTCCAATAATTGCTAGGAAAAAAAAGGACAAAGTTGATCAAAGCAATACTTGACTAAATGTATACATTAGAAGGGAATGTCTCAACATTGCTCTTAGAAAAATCACACATAAACATAACCTTATTTTTAGTGTTATGTTACCTTGATGAATTCAATGTATTCTTCATAAGTACCTCTGGGAGGTGCAAAATAGTTTCCACTGGGAGAAAACTTATAATGAGGGTTTTCAATTATATGTGAGTTGTAAAAGTCAGCCAGCATGGTTAACAGGAGGCGCCTGTCCCAATCATCTGTTACTCTTCCACCATAATTACACTCTCCAGTAAGGTAAGAGATAGCTTCAAATGGAATTGTATCATATTCATTTATAAATAACTGAAACAAAGAAAAAAGAAAATTCGTTCACCTCATTTCCATATTATCTATCTACTACACTTAAGAGGGATTGAAAGTATTAAGAATTATGGGTTGTAATTAAGATAAATGTTTTATTTTAAATTACTAGCATCAACTGAGTTTGATTATATATGTACATTTCTTGTAATAAAACATTTAATTTATAAAAGCTGACATAGAAATAGCCAAGTTATTTTACTATAAATTTGGATAAACTTATCATCTGGGGTCAACTTTGTCTCCGGGAAGACATCTAGTAGTATCTGGACATAATTTAGATAGTCATAACAGTGGAGAGATATGAAGTCCTTCTAGTATCTACTGGGTAGAGTCCTGGGATGTCACTTATGAATGGACAGGACAACTTCCTACAGCCCTCAATGTTGTAAGCACCAAGCTAGGATCATGGTGTCTGGCTTAGGCACCTTGCATGATGTGACAAAACAATTTTAAAAACTTGGTACCTGATACTATGTTATCTCTCATCTCTTTGCTGTCCCTTGGTTATCTCATATTGTTAGAGTATCTCACTTTGTTACCTGATATGTCGGATATATTTGTATTTGGTTATTTGAAATTGGATAGGGAATGGGGGAAAACAAGATGAGGGGTGGGGGTGGGGGGAGGGAAATGGGGACCAAGACATGTGAAAGGGTATCAATGTATGGGAATTAATGAACCATCTATCTGGCAAATATCATGTAACCCTTCTATTAATTATAATAAAAATATATGAAAAAATAAAATAAAATGTATTGTTCAATAAGCCATATAATGAATGATTATTGTCCTTAAGGTACTATGTTATCTCTCATCTCTTTTGCTGTCCCTTGATTATCTCATATTGTTACAGTATCTCACTTTGTTACCTGATATATCGGATATATTTGTATCTGGTTATTTGAAATTGGATAGGCAAGGGGGAAAACAACATGAGGGGTGGGGGTGGGGGGGAGGGTAATGGGGACCAAGACATGTGAAAGGGTATCAATGTATGTGAATTAATGCACCTTCTATCTGGCAAATATCATGTAACCCTTCTATTAATTACAATAAAAATATATGGAAAAAAACTTGGTACCTGAGCACTGTTTATTCACTATGACACATAGTGTTTCTCGATTCCTTATTATAATAGTAATAAAAGTAATGAAAAAACAACTTGCATACTTTCATAGTCTTATTCATTTCCCAATAACTATACAAAAGAAGAAATGGAGTTAAAAAATGCAAAAGTAAGCGAAGGCCTGAATTTGTTTGTTCCAGTTCTTGATCTCCAGTATACAGGATTTTAGGATAGTATATGTATTTCAATGCCATATTACTAGTTGAGAGTTCTGCCTGCCCCTGTAATTTAGCTACAACAGCAGAAATTATAGTAGAAATGCTACATAGTTTAAAAAATATTTTCTATATTCTCCAGAGTCATGCTAAAATAAGGCCTAAGTCTTAATTCAGAGGGGCACCAAAAAGAGAGAAAACCATCTTTTCAGAGAGTGAATTTTTTGTAAAAAAGAGGAATTTTTCTTCCCTTTGGGAGAAAGGCAAAAGTATGTTCAACTTAGTCCCCTCATTAGCCAAAACTGAAGAAGGAAGCCCCAGTAGAATTTAATATTAAATCTATAGCATATGCAAGGAATACAGTTTTCTGCACACTTGGCCATCAGTTTTTTTTTAATTTTTATTGTAATTTGTAAAACGGTTACATGATATTTGCCAGATAGAAGGTGCATTAATTCACGTACATTGATACCCTTTCACATATCTTGGTACCCATTACCCTCCCCCCACCCCCCCACCCGTCTTGGTTTTCCCCCCTTCCCTATCAAATTTCAAATAACCAAATACAAATATATCCAATATATCAGATAACAAAGTGAGATACTGTAACAATATGATACCCAAGGGACAGCAAAGGAGATGAGAGACAACATAGTACATTAAGGACAACAATCATTTGTTATATGGCTTTTGTTTCAATATCCTGGAGGTCCTTTCAATTAGCTTCATACTATATGGCCTTATGTATGAAGATTTTGCTCTATTGCAGATCTCTGCTAGTAGAGCCCAAGGTTTCTACTGATTATGACAAATGAGGGAAACCATTGAGCCTAAGTTCCTTTGAGTCTGGCTTACTTCACTTAATATGATTTTTTTCTAAGTCTTTCCATTTCCTAACAAATGGGTCGATGTCATTCTTTCTGACAGCAGCATAGCATTCCATTGTGTACAAATACCACAACTTGTTGATCCACTCATCAACTGAGGGACATATAGGTTGGTTCCATATCTTTGCTATGGTGAATAATGCTGCAGTGAACATTGTTGTGCTAGTGGATTTAGTATGCCCTAGATTCCGGATGGTTGGGTAGTGGAATTGCTGGGTCATAGGGGAGTTCTATGTTTAGCCTTTTGAGGCACTGCCACACTGCTTTCCACAGTGGTTGAACGAGTTTGCACTCCCACCAACAGTGTAGTAGTGATCCCTCCTGTTGGCCATCAGTTTTCTGGTTTGCTTTTTTGAAGAGATGTTCCTACTGGTATATTAAGTGAAGATGGCATGCAGATAGATCTCCTTTCATATTGTAGTCACTAGCGTATGAGAGACAAGACTAAATGATGCCTGTAAATTTCAATGTCCTGGTTAGGAAGGCCGATGATACTGGAGACTGAAGACTGGAGCCTAGCTACATGATGAACAGCCAGTTGACTAATTATGGGCAGTTTGATTTACCATCACACTGGAATATTTTTCCAGCTTCTACAAACAATGCCAGTCTCATAAACCGATGTTTAAAGCAAAAGTTAGCATATGTCATGACAATCTCATAAGCACCAATTTTAATGATTGTATTAGGATTTTCAAATTAACGGACTTAGTTAAGGCTTCTACTCATTTTATTAAGTTGGTAACATGTTAATGATTTCCTCCTCCTCCTTCTCCTCCTTCTCCTTCTCCTTCTCCTCCTCCTCCTCCTTGTCCTTCTCCTTCTCTTCCTCTTTCTCCTTTCTCTTCCTCCTTTTCCTCTTCTGTTCTGGTAATCAGACCCAAGGCCTTATACATGCAAGTCAAGTGCTATATTACTAATCTGTATACCCATCTCAATATCAACAATTTCTATAAAATACTGTTATGGGCTGGGAGTTTGGCCTAGTGGTAGAGTGCTTGCCTAGCATGGACGAAGACCCGGGTTCGATTCCTTGGTACTACATACATGGAAAAAAGCCAGAAATGGTGCTGAGACTCAAGTGATAGAGCTCTAACCTTGAGAAAATCCAAGGACAGTGCTCAGGCCCTGAGCTCAAGCCCAGGACTGGCAAAAAAGAAAAAAGCCGGAAGTGGTGCTAAGGCTCAAGTAATAGAGCTCTAGCCTTAAGAAAGTCCAAGGACAGTGCTCAGGCCCTAAGCTCAAGCCCAGGACTGGTAAAAAAATATTTTTAACAATAAATAAATAAATAAATAAGATAAAATAATGTTATAATTTTAAATTTTCAAATCTGTTATAAATACTATTAACTAATTATAGCCTATGGTCTGGTAAACAGTCCTCTGTTATAAATGTTATTCCTTTCCAAGTTTACCTGTAGTTGCCGGATACTGATGCGTAAATCCGATTCATTAAATCCATATGGAATATTCCAACCAAGAGGACCAAATTTCTTTCTCTCTTGCACAAGAGCATGAAAAAAGCAAACTCCAAATAGCAACTTCTCCCATGCCTGTATTGTAAAAATTAGACAAAAACAACAAAAATTCTGGTAAGGTTACCATCAATGATATAAGGAGAGATGAACAATCTTTATATAACAAGATTCTATAATCATGAATTTCTATTAATTAATTAACTAATTAATTAATTTGCCAGTCCTAGGGCTTGGACTCAGGGTCTGGGCACTGTCGTTGGGCGTTCTCAAGGCCAGTGCTCTACCACTTGAGTCACAGTACCACTAGTTTTTTCTGTGTATGTGGTACTGCGGAATCAAACCCAGGGCCTTCATGCATGCTAGGCAAGCATTCTACCACTAGGTCATGCTCCTGGCTAAATGTCTATTTTTAAAAGACATGTTATAAAAAATGTTTAAAAAGACATATTATTTTAAAAAAAAACATGTTGTAAAAATAAAAAGCATTCATGTACTGGGCAGTGGTACTAGGATTTCATGCCTGAAATTCTAATTACTCAGGAGTATGAGATCTGAAGACTATAGTTTGAAGCCAGCCTGGGCAGGAAATATGCTATATCCAATTAACCACCAAAAAAAGTTCAAAGTGTAGCTATAATCAAATGGTAGAGTGCTAGCCCCTTCCTTTTCAATAATATTTGGTTAGTTTCATTAGTCTATCTTCATAAATATACATGTAATATCCTTCAAATCTCTTCATCTTCTCCCCTCTGATATCCTCCTCCTCCTTTCCACCAATTCTTCTTTAATACTCTTTCATTTATGTTCATGTCTTAGTTTCATCATTATTACTATTACCATAGATTTCACATATAAGCAAAAAAATACAATACTTGCTCAATATGATGATCTTCAATTCCATACATTTCCTGCAATTCATGCAAACTTCATAATTTCATTTTTCTTTAGAGCTTTATGCACAGTGCTCCACTGTGTATATATGCCATATTTTATTTAACCGTTGATTGGATGATTCCTCAACTTGGCTACACAGTGCTTTAATAAACTTGGGTATGCAGTTACCTTGTATTTTTATTTGCATCCTTTCAGATGTATGCCCATAGAGTGTTATGAAAAATGTCAGAAGATAGGTCCACTTTTAGCTTTTTCATGAATCTTCATACTGATTTCAGAGGTTTCACTAATTTACTCCTTTACCAATATTATATGAAATCACCCTTTTCTCTGCCTCCCTGACAGTATTTTTTTCCAGTTAAACTGGTCATAGTAGGTTTTTATTTTCCATATATTTTATTGTAATTAATAGCAGGGTTACAATATATTCACCAGATAGAAGGGCATTATTAACCGAACATTGATACCCTTTCTCATCTCTTGGTCCCCATTTCCTTCCCCCCACCCCTGCCCCTTATCTTGTTTCCCCCTTACTTATCCTATTTCAAATAACCAAATAAGCATATATACAATATACCCGACAGTATTTTTTGTGGTACTGGAATTTGAACTCAGGGCTTTATTTTGCTAAGCAATAAAATAACTTTACCACTTGAGTATTGGTGCTTCCTCTTTGTGCTGGGATAACATGAATCCAGCAGTTGGTTAGCATGGAATCTCAAGAATTAAACTTACACCTATTTGATCATTAACAAAGAAAAAGCCAAAAATATATTGGAGAAAAAGATGGCCTCTTTAACAAATTGTACTGGGGACACTGCAAACCTACATACAAAAATCCAAAACTAGACTGGGCTAGACTCTCACCCTATACAAAAGTTAATTCAAAATAGATTTTAAAAAATCCATGAATGTAAGATCTGAAACTTTGAAATAATTAGAGAGAAACATAGGAAAAACTGGGAAATATGTAAGTATAGGCCATCATTTTCTAAGCAGCCAAGAAACAATAATAAGAATTGGCAAGTTTGATTGCATCAAACTAAAAAGCTGCACATCAAAGGAAACAATTATCAGTATAAAAAGACAACTCACGGGACCAGGAGTTTGGCCTAGTGGTAGAGTGCTTGCCTAGCATGCGTGAAGACCTTGGTTCAATTCCTCGGTACCACATACCCAGAAAAGGCTGGAAGTGGAGCTGTGTGGCTCATGTGGTAGAGCCTTGAGAAAGCCCAAGGACAGTGCTCAGGTCCTGAGTTCAAGCCCCGGTACTGGCAAAAAAAAAAAAAGACAACTTACAGGTAGTCATCAGATAAACATTAATATCTAGAATATACAAAGTACTCAAAAATCTTATATAGTAAAAGAACACATTCTTTTACACGTGGAAATACAGTCTTCCCAACACTGCTGAAGAAGCTGTTCTTCCCCATTGTCTACTCTTGGCTTGCTAGGAAAGATCTCCCGACCTCTAGGCACTCTATTCTGTTCCACTGGTCTATTTTATGCCTGTTATTACTTTATTTTTGTAATGTATTGTGAAATCAGAAAGTATGGTGCCCCCACTTTGTTCTTACTCATCACTGATATGGCTAGTTGAAGCACCATGTAATTTCATATGACTCTTGGAGTTCATTTAAGATCTAAAAAGCACCCAGGAGCAGTGGCTCACACCTATAATCCTAGGTACTCAGGAGGCTGAGATCTGAGGATCGAAGTTCAAAGCCAGCCCGGGCACTAAAGTTGGAGAGATTCATCTTCAATTAATCACTAGAAAAAGGGAAGTGGGGCTGTGGCTGAGAGGTTGGGCAGTAGCCTTGAGCTGAAGAGCTCAGGAGCAGCGTTCAGGCACAGAGTTCAAGCCCCATGACCGACAAAAAAAAAATATTATCACTGAGATTTTTATAGATGTTTTGCTGACTTTGTAGAATATTTTTTGGTAGTTTAGGCATTCCAAGAATATTGAATCTTCTAACCCATGGATGGGGGTGTCTCTCCACGCTTGTATCTTCTTTAGTTTACTCATCTTTCTTGTCATTTTATGTGTAGAAGTCTTTTGTTTCCTTAGTTTCAAGTTTATTCCTGTGTTTTATTTTTTGGTACTATTATAAATAGTTTTCCTAATTTCCTTTTCAAATGTTTTTTGTCAGTGTATAGAAACACAATTGATGTTTGTATGTTTTATATTCTGTAAGCTCACTGATTTTGTTTATTAGTTTTAAAAGTTCTTTTATGGAATTGCCAGTTTCCTATATGAGAGATAATTTCACCTGCAAACAAGAGTAAATTGTCTTCCTTTAATCTAATCTGGATGCCTTTTGTTTTGTTCCTTTTCATTGCCATTTCTGTGTCAAATAGAAGTGGTAGGAGTGAGCATCCTTGCCTTGTTCTTGACCCTGAAAAGCTTTCAGTTTTTTACTGTTGAGCATGATATCAGCTGTGGGGTTTTTTTTATATACGACCTTTCTATGTTGAAGTAATTTTCTTCTCTTTCTAGTTCATATTCTATCATGAACAAATACTGAATTATGTTAAATGATTTTTCTGTATCTATTGAAACAAATAGGCGGTTTTTAAGTCTTTCATTTAATCATACATTATCCTGGTGTAGGGCATAGGCATCTACAGCTTTATTAAGTTCCACATATTTGTAAGATTATGGTTCAGTTTGCCTTCCATAGCTTTCCATCAGCTGTCCAGGGGAACAGTGGCTTGTTTTGTTTTGTTTTGTCAGACCTGAGGCTTGAACTCTGGGCCCGGACACTGACTCTGAGCTCTTTAGCTCAAGGCTACCACCCTACCCCTTGAACCCCAGCACCACTTCTGGTTTTCTAGTAGTTAATTGGAGATAAGTCTCATAGACTCTTTAGTGCCTGGGCTGGCTTTAAACCACTATCCTCAGATTTCAGCTTCCTGAGTAGCTAGAATTATAGGTGCGAGCCACTGCGCCTGGTCACATTTTTAAAAATTTGTATATATTTATATATATTTTCCAAATTACCAGTTCCATGAAGAGTGCCTTACATCTAGCAGGTGCTTTACAAATATTTATTGAATTAAATAGAGCAATTTATTTCTGGAAGTATCATTTAGATAATTAAAATGACCATGATATCAACTATATCAACTACAGAGAACTATTCAAGTAGATATACTGAAAACATTATTATTATTATTGTTATTATTATTATTGTGGTTGTGCTGGGTATTGAACTCAGGTTTGAGCACTGTCCCTGAGCTTCTTTTGTTCAAGGCTAGTGTTATACTATTTGAGCCACAACTCTACTTGTGACTTTTTCAGAGATATGAGTCTCATAGACTTCCCTGCAATGGCTGGCTTCAAACCACATTCCTCAGATATCAGTCTCTTCAGTACCTAGGACTACAGACATGAGCCACAGTGCTCAGCTTGAAAGCATTATTAATATGTCACAATGTTGCCAATATAATTTGTTATAGAAAAGCAGATTTCTTTGGTTCTATTTGTTGTCTTTACTTTATAACTTGTATCTAGGAGCGTATCTAATACATATAATAGTTGAAATCCCAGTTGGGCTTTTTATTTTACACTCACACCTCCAATTCTAGCTACTTGGAAGGCATACATAGATGAGATGGTCCGTGGGTTAAGGCTGGTGGAGTAAAAAAAATGAGAGAGTCTATTTGTAGAAATAACTAAAGCAAAAAGTACTGATAGTGAGGCTATAGTGATACAACACTTGCTAGCCTGGCAAACAAAAGGCTATGAATTCTAATCTTGGTACCACAAAAAGAAATTCACTGTATACTGCATTATAAGTAGAACACAGAGAATTGGGATAAAACGAGCAAGCTATGAACAACTTCTCTCCTGTTAGGAAATACACAAAGTTTAAAATAGATCACATAAAATAGCTAATCATTGTAAAATTATGCAACTTGAATATCTAATAATTATAAAAACACTGATTAAGGTTTCAGAAATTAATGGGTACCTGTTCTTTTCCTGGACATCCGTTAAAAAACTGTTCATCAGAAACTGGATCAGTGAGGTATGACTGAAGGAGATTCAGCCGAAGACCTGTGGGAGGCTCATTAGTCATTTTCACCCCATTCTGCAGAATTGTTACTGGAAACTAAGACAAAATAAATGTAAAGTATTATAAAAGATAGCAATCTTGAGCCCTAAAACTACACAAATTACCGAGCTAAAATAAAAAATACATAGAAAACTCCAGAAATATTTCTCAAAGAAATTAAAATATATAGTGGGGCCGGGAGTTTGGCCAAGTGGTAAGAGTGCTTGCCTAGCATGCACCAAGATCCATGTTCAATTCCTTGGCAATACATACACAGATAAAGCAGGAAATGGTGCTGTAGCTCAAGTGGTAGAGCTCTAATCTTAAGAAAGCCCAAGGACAGTACTCAGTTCCTGAGTACAAGCCCCGGGACTGGCAAAAAGAAAAACAATCAGAAAAAAAAAGATATATAGTATGACAGCATGGTAAACATACTGAACTCAACAAAATCAAACATACTTTTGGAGATGGGTAACTTGTAAGCCAAAGTCTAAAGGATGGATTACAAATTTCAGGAGAAAACTCTTCACATATTTTTTCCAACATGGGCATCCAGGAGACAGCAAGGTGACAATTCTGTAAGCAAACCCATGTTCCTTCTTCTAGTGCCGCTCTAATCATTTTTGTTGCAATTGGTCCTTGTCCTTGTCCCAGTGAAATGGCTTGAAATTTATTCCCAGACATGGATTTATCATTTGCAAACTTCAGCAGGCCTACAGGGGACACCAAAAGAAACTCTCACTCTAGAATTATAAAATATGCCTTCAGATATCTGCTTAGATGTTATAATGGAAAATTCCCATTTTCTTTCCCTATAAACACACTCAGGTAGTAACCTGATTTATAATCCTAGAACTTGTTCATTATAATCCTATAAATTAAAACAAAATGTTTTATTTGAAGTTTCTTAGAAGGTTACGGTATATGCACTTACTAGCCATAGGATCTGCTCCCGGAGACAGCACAAAAATTAAGGGAATGGTGCTATTTGAATCTAAATAACTCTTTGCCAAATCAAATGGTGGAGGTTCCACAAACTTCTTTCCTAGTTTGTCAGTTACATAATTTGTAACAGCTGGGGTAATCTAGTGAAGAGAGGAGGTAAGAGTCATTGGAGCATTCTTAAAAATTTTACATAACAACTTTAATTCTTGAACAATAATAAAGAATAAAATTTAAGTAAAATGATCAAATATTTATTGATCAATAAAACAAGAACAAACAATCCAAAAAGAAAATAACAGAAGAGATTGTTTACAGAAAAAAGAACTACAAATGGTACTAACCTGGAAATATGCTCAAGCTTGTTCATTACAGCAGAGACTGAAAACTGTCCACTGACTTAGTTTCATTTTGGTAACAGAACCCTACCTGTTTCCCAACATTCTTTCTGCTAGTGTTGCCACATGACTGTTTTGGCCAAAGGGACACAGCTACAAATTATATATGTACCTTTCAGATCAAATTTAAGAAAGCTGACTGACTTCAACACTTTTTTCTTTAAGCAGATGTAATGTTCCCAAGGCAGCTCCAATCTTGCTGATGGAGCTTACATTCTAAGAGAATTTTCAAATATAAGAATAAGAACCTGAGCTTCTGGATGGTCTCAAGAAACAAAGTCTGCAATCCCAGCAGTTGTTATACTGAGGCAGGAGAACTGAGACTTTGCAGTTGACCTGGGCTCTATAGCCAGTTCAGGCTAGCCTAAGTTATAGAGCAAAATCCTATCTCTAAGTCAAAACAAGTAACTCAACAAGCAAAACACAAATTTAACTGCACTTAGATATCACTTTTTACTTATCACATGGTTATATAAAAAAGTTATCCATGATATCTGGTTGGCCTAGTGTTTTTGTTGTTGTTTTGCTTTTCGGCAAAATTCATAACTTTATTGAGTAAAATAGTACCATGATCTAGTCACTATGAACCAAAATCCTGACAATAACAATGGTGATAATGTTTTTTGTATGCTCAGTTCTGGAAAAAACCATTAAAAGCATAATTGAAATGATTAATTTATATACAAACTGAAAAGTATGATATAATTTTATACATAAAATCTTAAAATGATTTTTGTCATAAAATTCTAGATTATAACTAACATAGCAAAAGCCAGAAAAGGATTAAAGAACTTCTAGTTATTCTCTATGACAATCTGATTCTCAATATTCTCATTTGTAATAATTAGTACACATCTAGGACTCTCCTAGCAGAGGATTCAATAGCTCAAAAACTATGCACATAAGGTCATATAAAATGAGACTAAATGAAAGGATCTCTAGGATATGGAAACAAGAGCTTTATTTTGTGCAGTTGTTCTTAATGTACTGTTATTTCTCTTCTCCTTTGTTGCCCTTTGGTCAATCTCATCTGGTTACTGTATCTGACTTTGTTACCTAGTATATTGTATATATGTTTATTTATTTGAAATAGGAAAGGGAAGGGGGGAAAACAAGATGATTGGGAGGGGTGGAGGAAAGGAAAAGGTTGGGGGTCAGGTGCATGGCCTAGTGGTAGAATGCTTGCCTAGCATGCACGAAGCCCTGGGTTTGATTCCTCTGTACCATATACACAAAAAAAGCCAGAATTGGTGCTGTGGCTCAAGTGGTAGAATGCCAGCCTTGAGAAAGCCCAAGGATAGTGCCCGGGCCCTGACTTCAAGCCCCAGGACTGGAAAAAAGAAAGGTTGGTCATCACTAATAAACCTTAAAAAGTATCTTCAAAAGGCAAAAGCTGAATTGAAATCTTTGACTGAAAGACTGAAATACCATTATGCAGAACATTATTGTATCTTTAAGACTGATACTTGACAAATGACAAATTATCTCAATTCCAAACAGAACTTATTTGTCTTTTACCTTATCAGGTCTTAAACACCTGAGAATTATTATTTTCTGTAGTTCATTTAAATTCTTGTCCATTGGTTCTGGAAGCTTCACATTGTATGGCTCTTTACTGTCATAGATTTCCCTCCATTCATCTTTATGTTCATGAAAATGTTCCCTAGTGGAAAAAGTATTATTATTATTATTTTCATTGGGAAATATTTTAGAAGAGATCGTTGAGCAAGGAGAGGAAATAAGACAGCGACAGGGCCATTTCTACATCACTGGATTTGAAAAAGGGTGAACTTGGTTGAAATAGATTGCTTGCAACTATGAAAACATCAGTGAAAGTTGTTGAAATTTGGAGAGTGGGGAGAAAGAGGGAAAAGAAAGTGACAGAGGGGTAGAATTGATTGGAGTACAATGTAAATGTTTGTGAAAATGTAACAATAAAATCTCCTTCCCCTGAAACTTAAATAAGCTAATAAAAAACATATATCTGGGGAAATATTGGAAGTATATGCACAAAAAATGTAGCAGAAAGTACCTGTTAATCAAGAATGGAGATGAATAAAAGCAGCTGGTAGAGTAGAAGATATGAAAGAAACCATCAATAAAATGTGTGGTTCAACACCTTTACTCGAAAGAGATGTATAGGTATAATGAGTAACACACAGCCTGCCAGACTGGCCACAGTGATAACAAGTCTCCTTTGACATCATCCAGTGTCCCTGGCAGTTCTCCTGTACCATCTTTAAAAGGGTATTATTTTGACTCTGAAAAAAATACTGCTTTTGCCTGACCCCCAAAATGTAAACCTTTCATAAAGGAGAGCATCTGGCAAAGTAAAGGGAAAGAGAGGATTGCACCAGCAGCAGAGAAAAGGGAAAGCAGGGCAAAAGAAAGTAGCTAGAATGGGATTTGAAGTTAGAGGCTCCAAGTGTACCATCAGCAATCTGAATAGCCCAAATACCTCATGCTGAAGGTGCATGCTTATACTTCATCAAATGGAAGATGAATTCTATGTGTTAAGCTTTACTGGGTTCATTTGAGTTCCCATGCTGTATTGTGCCTCACAGGTCTCACAGAAACTTCAACTATCACTTTAGGAATTTCCCAGGTACAGACCAGCCTGGCTTGCTCTAAAGTTTCCAGATCCCTGATATCTGGTATTATGTGTGGCCCCTGAACATCCAGGCAAATAACTATTTTAGTATGTGCTTGTCTCAGGCAGATCTTACTGATCTGACTGATGTGAAGACGATCAAGTAGGACCAACTATGATACCATGGTCCAGTAGTTTATACTCTGGGCTTCTCTTCTTTTAATGGTTAACATTATGGAGCAATCTCTACCAGTGCTCTGCATTGCCAAGAAGGGGGTTAGAAGATCACTCTCCCCATTCCACAACTCAGCAGCAACCTCTGTGGGAATTTCCATTGAATAGTAATTAGACATGCTTGAAGGATCAAGCTGTGTGCCTGAAGGATACTATGAACCAATATGACAGTCACATGAGTGATTATCACATTGCCCTGGCATATACACAAAATAGGAGGAATCCTGTTAACAATGAGTTAAGACTGCTATACAAAAATCACTTCACAGTTACTATATGTTCAGAACTGTAACTATACCTCACCTTCATTGCAACATTGCAAGCACAGCCTTCTTTCCTTGGCTCAGGGATTTCTGGGGAGCACTGGAGTTGTATATGGCCACCTTACATAACTTTAGTATTCCCACTATAGCTAACTAAGTATTCCAGGTACTGCCTGAGGGAATGTGATTTGACTTAAGAGAGTAAAGAGTAACTTATTTCCATTTTTAATGAGGACATTCTAAATGATGCCCAGAGCACACAGATCCCATCTATCCAGCTGCTAGAAGCAAGGCACTAAATGTTCTATAAGAGGATGCTTTATAAAATTATTTCAATTAAACAATTAATGAAAATCTTTTTCATAACAAAGTAGTTATTTCCTTTTTGTTCAATTCCTCAAAATGGTTCTCTATGTTCTGCTTTAAAAAGTAAAGCAAAACAGTTATTTTGTTAAGGACTGAAGATTGACAAAAACTAAAATAACTCAATTAAATGTTATTATTTCACAAAAGCCGTTTGAAGAAATCTAATGGTGAGACCAAGCAGTCAGTGCTGGGTGCTAGGAAGACATGTAGGTATAACTGAGAAAGCCAGCTGGGATGGAGAGGACAGGGAGGTCATATTTAATCTTTACAAAAAGGTAAACTTGGCCTTCTCACACTCACCATCACCATCAAACTCAACCACAGATCTCTAGGATTTTCCCTTTATTGTCATTCACAGGTATTAGATGGGAAGATGACTGCTTTTAAGTGGGGAAAGTTTAAGGCACTCCTGAATGTATCTTTGTTGGGGCACCATACATACAGAATGTATGTAAGTTGTTAGTAATTCTGCTTCTATTATGATGATTTGGATATCAAGGACTCAGGTACAAAGAAAATTAGCTTGGATTTTTTTGGTACTGGTACTTTAGTTTGTAAAATGTTTATGCAAAGGACTAAGAACAATAAATTTGAGGAAACATGGGAAATAATCACTAGATAACAAATTTATCCATTAATATTTAATGTAAAACCATCAAATATAAGCAATTACCTGAGTCCTCTGAAGGCAGGAAATTCACTTGCTCTACAAATTTCCTCCCAGCTTTTATCCTGTAGCCAACTTGGATCTGGATTTCTTTCTGCACTCTTAAGACTTACTCCTCCCGTTAAAAGAAACATCAGTTCCTGGTATTCAATTTCTTTCCTTGCCCTGTATTCTCAAAATAAGAGCTATAGTAAATTGCTGATTTTTAAAGGAGAAGCAACATGAGAAAGGATATCAATGTTTGTGAAGTAATGCACCTTCTATCTGGTGAATATAATGTCACCCTTCTATTAATTACAATAAAAATATATGAAGAAAAGGGGAGAATCAAGACAGGAAAAGTAGATGAGGCTATGTGAAAATTGTATTATTTTCAACAAATATCAAAAGGGCCAGACTTGGGAACTGAAATTAAGAAGCAACTGATAAAGCATTCAAACTTCGTTCTCACTACCTCTCCTTTTAGGTAATAAGTTACAAGCCCTTGGAAGTGGAAGCCTACCTGGAGCTATCTTCCCTCTCCTCTGAAAGTGTCTGAAGAAGAAACAAGAAAGTCCAACCCTGCCAACTCCTTAAAAATTGGCTTCCCTCATTTGTCATAATCAGTAGAAACCTTGGGCTCTCCTAGCAGAGATTTGCAATAGAGCAAAACCTTGATATAAAAGACCATATAGTAGGATGCTAAATGAAAGGATCTCTAGGATATAGAAACATAAGCCATATAATGAATGATTGTTGTTCTTAAGGTACTATGTTATCTCTCATCTCTTTTGCTGTCCCTTGGTTATCTCATATTGTTTCAGTATCTCATTTTGTTATCTGATATATCGGATATATTTGTTTTTTTTCAAATATTTTTTATTGTAATTAATAAAAGAGTTACATGAGATTTGCCAGATAGAAGGTGCATTAATTCACATACATTGATACCCTTTCACAAATCTTGGTCCCCATTACCCTTCCCTTCACCCCCCCATCTTGGTTTTCCCCCCTTCCCTATCCAATTTCAAATAACCAAATACAAATATATCCAATATATCAGATAACAAAGTGAGATACTGTAAAAATATGATATAACCAAGGGACAGCAAAAGAGATGAGAGATAACATAGTACATTAAGGACAACAAATATTCATTATATGGCTTTTGTTTCAAAATCCTGGAGGTCCTTTCAATTAGCTTCATACTATATGGCCTTATATATCAAGGTTTTGCTCTATTGCAAATCTCTGCTAGTAGAGCCCAAGGTTTCTATTGTTTATGACAAATGAGGGAAACCATTGAGCCTAAGTTCCTTTGAGTCTGGCTTACTTCACTTAATATGATTTTTTCTAAGTCTTTCCATTTCCTAACAAATGAGGCGATGTCGTTTTTTCTGACAGCAGCATAGAATTCCATTGTGTACAAATACCACAACTTGTTGATCCACTCATCAACTGAGGGACATCTAGGTTGGTTCCATATCTTTACTATGGTAAATAATGCTGTAATGAACATTGTTGTGCTAGTGGATTTAGTATGCCCTAGTTTCCGGATGGTTGGGTAAATGCCAAGTAGTGGAATTGCTGGGTCATAGGGGAGCTCTATGTTTAGTCTTTTGAGGCACTGCCATACTGCTTTCCATAGTGGTTGAACGAGTTTGCACTTCCATCAACAGTGTAGTAGTGATCCCTCCTGTCCACATCCCCTCCAGCATCTGTTGTTATTCGTTTTCCTGATCTTGACCATTCTAACTGGAGTGAGGTGGAATCTTAGAGTTGTTTTAATTTGCATTTCTTTTATGACCAGAGATGTTGAGCATTTCTTCATGTGTCTATAGGCCATTTTTGTTTCTTCTTCAGAGAAGACTCTCTTTAAGTCTTTGGCCCATTTTTTTAATGGGATGGTTGTTACTTTGGAGGTTAGTTTTGGAGTGATTCAATTTTTTGAGCTGTTGATATATTTTAGATAAGAGGCCTTTGTCCGCTGAATGGTTGGTGAAGATCTTCTCCCACTCTGTAGGCTTCCTAATTAATTTACTAGCTATGTCCTTTGCCATACAAAAGCTCTGCAGTTTAATGCAGTCCCACTTATCCAGACTTTCTTTGATTTGTTGTGATTCTTGGTCCTTATTAAGAAAGTTTCGACCTGTGCCAAGGAGGCCTAGTGTATCTCCTATTCCTTCTTGTAAAGTTTTCAGTGTGTCAGCTTTTACCTCCAGGTCTTTGATCCATTTGGAGTTGATTCTAGTGCAGGGTGACAAAGAAGGATCCAACTTTAGTTTTCTGCAGGTGCTTAACCAGTTCTGCCAGCACAACTTGTTGAAGAGGCTATCTTTCTTCCATTCTATTTTTTTTTTTTTGGCTCCCTTGTCAAAGATTAGGTGGCCATAGGTCTGTGGTTTAATATCTGGGTCCTCAGTTCTATTCCATTGGTCTTCAGGCCTGTTCTTGTGCCAGTACCAAGCTGTTTTGAGAATTATAGCTCTGTAATAGAGTCTAAAGTTTGGAATTGAAATTCCTCCAACGCTGTTCTTTCTGCTAAGAAGTGTTTTTGCTATACGGAGTCTTTTATTATTCCATATGAAATTTTGGATTGCCTTTTCTATTTCTTTAAAGAATGCCATTGGGATATTGATGGGTATTGCGTTGAATTTGTAGATAGCTCTTGGCAAGATTGTCATTTTCACAATGTTGATTCTTCCAATCCAGGAGCATGGGAGGTTTTTCCATTTCCTTAGTTCTGCTTTAATTTCCTTTTTCAGGGTTTTAAAGTTTTCATCAAAAAGGTCCTTTACATTCTTAGTTAAGCTAATTCCTAGGTACTTTATTTTCTTTGAGGCTACTGTGAAAGGAGTTGCTTTTCTGATTGTTGCCTCATTCCTCTCACTGTTGACATAGAGGAAGGCAGTTGATTTTTGAGGGTTAATTTTATAGCCTGCTACCCTTCTGTATTTAAAGAATCCTATAGACTCTACTCCCAAGCTCCTTGAACTGATTATCGGATATATTTGTATTTGGTTATTTGAAATTGGATAGGGAACAGGGGAAAACAAGATGAGGGTGGGAGTGGGGGGGAGGGAAATGAGGACCAAGACATGTGAAAGGGTATCAATGTATGGGAATTAATGCAACATCTATCTGGCAAATATCATGTAACCCTTCTATTAATTACAATAAAAATATATGAAAAAAATAAAAAATTGGTAGTGATTACAAGATGAAAAGTTTATCTGAGGAAAGGAAATCCTAAAGTGCATCTACTGTATCTATGTTTCAAGTAGGCCTAGACACATCTCCATATTTTAGAATAATAAGCAGCACCCATCTTGGCCACTCAAAACTTCTATCTAGTTGTCTAATGACTGGAGGTTACTAGATGACACAATTTCATGCATTCCCACAGCTTAGAAAGAATAAAAGGCAGTAAATAATAGCTGTCATTTTGAATCTTCATTTGAATCTTTATTTGCTTATTTGAAATAGGAAAGGGAAGGGGAGAAAACAAGATGATTGGGAGGGGGTGGGTGGAGGGAAATGGGGACAAAAACATGAGAAGGGGTATCAATGTGTGAGAAGTACTACACCTACTATCTGGCAAATATAACTGTAACCCCTCTATATATTACAATAAAAATAAATAATTAAATAGGTATGCACATAAGGTCATATAGAATGAGACTAAATGAAATGAACTCTAGGATATGGAAACAAGAGCTTTACCTTTGTGATTGTTGTTCTTAATGTACTATTTTCTCTTTTTTTCCTCATGGATAATCTCACGTGGTTACTGTATCTGACTTTGTTACCTGGTATATTGTTTGTACATTTATTTGTTTATTTGAAATAGGGAAGGGAAAGGGGGAAAACAAGATGATGGGGGGAGGGGGAAATGAGGACAAAAACATAAGAAGGGGTAACAATGTGTGAGAAGTAATGCACTCCTTCCTGACAAATGTAACTGTAACCCCTCTATATATTACCCCAACAAAAAAATTAAAAAACTATATGCCAGTGATTGCACATAGAGATTTTTTTCTTGAATACTGAACTGTGGAGCATGACATTTAAATATGATGTAAAAGCTCAGCTTTAATAAAAGGTTTTAATAAAATTCTAGTTAAATTAAGTACAACATGAGATTCTTCTGTGACAAGTCATATTTACACATTAAATTTGTGACTTTAGTTTCAAAAATAAGGAAATTAAGAAGAAGCAAGTAACTTACAGAAGAAGATTAGCACACAATAAAAAAGAAAATAGCAGCTTGTCCTTCTCAAATAATGATCGGCATATATTGCAGTATAAGTTGTATGTGAAATGGTCATTTAAATATCGCAGGCGTTTTTCCAAAATTTTAGATTTATTGCTAAAAGGTTGAAAAAGGAAAATAAATTGTCAAGTGAAACTAAAAAAATAAGTAATATGAATTAATATGTAGGCAACTTTTCTTTTAGCTAGGTAGTCACTATTTAAAATATTTGAAATTGCACACAGAAGTGAATATAAAACCAAAGAGATTTGAATAAACTCTATGGATTATAACAAGGTCAGTTCTTGGTTGCTATACTGTACTGTAGTTGTACAAGATGTTACTACTGAGAAACAGAGTTAAAGGGACATGGGGCCTCACTATTCATTTATACAGGGCTTCTCTATACATTTCTTTTGGTTCTTTTTGTTGTGAATGCAGTTCAAATTTTATAACATAGGGCATGTCTCCATGAAAAAGTGAATATGGATTTACAGCATCTGTAATAAAGATCCAAAATGTCTTATATTACGCCAAAATGATCCAAAACAGCCAATTTAAAAATAAAAACACTAGAACCTACTAGTGTCAGGTTCTCTGCTAGAGAGGGAAATGAAAGGATGGGAAGGAAGTGAGTAGAGCCACTATAGGGCAACATGTAGCTCCTTGTAGTGATGAAAATATTTTTATCATAATTATATTAATGTCAATCTCTAATCATGATATTGTTCAATAGGTTTTTAAAATGTTATCACTGTAGAAACTGTCTCTTTCTGAAATAGAATTGACTTTTGGGGTAGATGATTTATGTATTCAAACCTATAATAAACTAATGCACTAAGAATGAGGGGAAACCTTGACATATAATATAAAAATAGGGCCAGGAATTTGGCCTAGTGGTAGAGTGCTTGCCTAGCATGCACAAAGACCTGGTTCAATTCCTTGGCACCACATACATTAAAAAAAAAAAATGGAAGTGGTGCTGTGGCTCAAGTGGTAGAACACTGGCCTTGAGAAAGCCCAAGGACAGTGCTCAAGCCCTGAGTTCAAGGTTGAAGACTGGCAAAAAAATGCATATATATGTATATATATATGCAAATAAACCTAACTGTTCCCTAAGTGGAGTCCTACTTGTATTCCATAATTAACATCATCTGATTAAAGAGGAAAACGTTTAACTCAAATAACTTTTTTCCATTTTTCAAGTTTTTGGTGATTAATTTATTAGATATAAAGTCTCTCAGACTTTCCTGCCTAGGGTGGCTTCAAACTCAGATTCTACGGCCTCAGACTTCTGAGTAGCTAAGATTATAGGCATGAGCTATTGGCACCCAATACAATAACTTCTGAATACAAAAATTTATATATACATGTATATATATTTATATATATGGGTTTCTGTGTACTTCTAAGTTGAGCTCTCTTGAGTATGTACCTAGTAGTGGGATTGCTGGATCACATGGACAATATGTTTAATATCTGAAGAACTTCCAAAGTAACTATTCTATTTAAAAACCCTCCCAGTACTATATGAGATTTTCAATTTTATATTTCACATTTCACTGAAACTTATTATTGCTGTTTAAGTCAGTTCTTCAACTTGAAGAACTTAATCATGTACGATTTGAAATTCAAATTTCAAATGTGATTTTAATCACTCAGAGGAGATCATTCTACTAACAATTAATCTTGTAATAAAATAATTACAGTAGGCTACCATGTTATATTTTATGAATTATATAAATTATCTTATATGTATATATAAATTATATTTTATTTACTTAACAAATACATTAGTTACTAGACACTTTACCTCTATTTTATAGGTAAAGGAAATTGAGGTAATTAGAGAAACGATAACTGACTTGCCTATACTACTGCACTACTCCTGCCACTCCTGGGGCAAAACTGAGATTTAATTCCAAAAATCTATATACGTTCACTAATTAAAATGAAAGTATGCAGCAAGCTAACAGAAATGGGGAACTAAAGCTTTTTGGACACCTTAAGGCTGGAAAAAGTTAACTGTGTATTGCTGGAATATTTAAAAGAGAGGAGGAAAGTCTAAAATGAATACTTCTATATCTACATCTTAAGTAGGTATGAAGCAACTTAAAATAGAAAGGCTATCATTACCATTCTTTTGTTCCTTTCCTTCCTCCCTGTTTTTTTTCCTCCTCTCTTCCTTCTTCCCACACTCCTTCTCTCTCCTTTTCCTCTATCACTGTTTAATATTCTACAATGAATACATACATGTGTACTTTTTTAAAAGGATAGTGAAAATCCAATCTAAGGAAGATGGTGAAGCTACAGAGTGTTTACCTGTCATGAATAGAGTTGATGTAAAGGTTCACGAACCAGGTGAGAGAATACTGGTACATGGGATCAATGTTAGCCAGGTCTGCAATGCTAAAGAACAATACTGAAGAATGTTTAGCGATGGGCCTATAGCCTTCTCGAGACTCTGCTATTTTGAGCTCTGTTTTTTCTGCAATCTAGAAGAGAAAAATTACAAACAAAATATACATATGGATTTTTACACTTTTGATTAATTCAAAAGTAAGATATTTTGTTGTGAGTTTTAAAAGTTTCAGTATTTTCCTCTTTCATGAATTCTTTCTTCCCCAGGAAACGTATCATAGAATTTTTTCATAGGCTGGTTGCAAATTAAAATTTTAGAGTCAAAACATTTCTAGGCTGCTTTTCTCACCTGCTGTTTCTTTGATATCTCATTGGACATAATTTTAGCAGAGTCCAAGACTTTGATTGCACTTTCATCTTCTAAAATGTTCCCTTCTGAAGATGATAATGTTTCTAAAATTTTTCTTTCTATTTCTTTTAGTTGTTTCTTATTGGCTGCAGACTGAAGAATAAGAGCATTCCGTTCCTCTTCCAATTCTGGTCTAAATAGGTAAAAACATTTAGCATAAACTTGTAGTCCTTATTTCTAAATATCATTCATCAAAATGTTAAACTTTGCAATCATTTTACATAAATGTAACACAAACTAAATTTTCTGCCATAACTGAAGAGGAAATATATATATATATATATGTATGTATTTGCACACATACATTGTACCAAAGTAAATATAAAAGTACATGAGATTTATCCTTATGGTATATCCAAATACATAGGAATCAGAGTGAGACAAGTGACTCACAGTAGAAATTTTTAATCTATTCCTTGACTTTGTGATCACTCTCATTTTCATCATTTCTTCTGCACTAGCAAACAGAACAAGTCAGACAACTAGCTCTTTAAGTGAAAGGGAAAACCGGCATGTGCATCTTAATAAAGATGGGTATAATATTTTTAAAAAATACACCATAAAGGGGCCGGGAGTTTGGCCTAGTGGTTGAGTGCTTGCCTAGCATGCACTAAGACCTAGGTTCGATTCTTCGGTACCACATACATAGAAAAAAAAAGCCAGAAGTGGTGCTGAGGCTCAAGTGGTAGAGCTCTAGCCTTGAGAAAGTCCAAGGACAGTGCTCAGACCCTGAGCTCAAGCCCAGGACTGCAAAAAAAAAAAAAAGCAAACAAACAAAAAAATACACCATGTTAAAAAGTATGGTCTGACATAGTTCTGTCACAATACTATACCAAGGGAATATTGGAAATAAAATTCAAGTAGAACCAAAGATTTTCTTTCAGAAGAAGCTCTTTACTACAGGAACCAGGAGTATAGGCCTAGTAATAGAGTGCTAGAGTGCTCACATAGCATGCATGAAGCTCTAGATTTAATTCCTCAGTACCACATACATAGAAAAAGCCAGAAGTGCTGCTGTGGCTCAAGTGGCAGAATGCTAACCATGAGCAAAAAGTGTCCAAGGACAGTGCCCAGGTCCTGAGTTCAAGCCCCAGAACTAGCAAGAAAAAAAAAAGAAAGAAAAAGAAATTCTTTACTACAGCTTCTCCAGGTATTATTATTACTATTATTTTATTATTTATTATTTTTTTTGTGAGTTTGGGACTTGAACTCTGAGCCTTGGCACTGTCCCTGAGATCTTCAGCTCAAGGCTAGTGATCTACCACTTGGCATACAGCGCCACTTCTGGTTTTCTGGTGATTCATTGGAAATAAGAGTCTCATGGACTTTTGTGTGCAGGCTGGTTTTGAACCAGGATCCTCAGGCCTCCTGATTAGCTAGGGTTATTGGCATGAGCCACCAGCAACCAGCTGCAGGTACTATTTTTTTTTTCATTGAAAATATCACATAGTGGGCCAGGAGTGTGGCCTAGTGGTAGAGTGCTTGCTTTAGCATGCATAAAGCCCTAGGATTGAGCCTGGTACCACATTCACAGAAAAAGCCAGAAGTGGGTGCTGTGACTCAAGGGTAGAGTGCTAGCCCTGAGAAAGCTTAAGGACAATGCCCATGCACTGAGTTCAAGCCCAGGACTGGCAAAAAAAATTACAGAGAAGTAATGGGGAAATATAAAAAAGATATGAAACAGGAAGAGAAATCTTTTTTTGGTACCCAAGTCTTACTACACTATGAAAATCACTTTAGAATTCAGGAATGTTCCTTTCTAATCTTGTTTTTCTTTTTATATTTATAGATATCCATGTACAATTTTTTTTGTTGGTCATAGGGCTTGAACTCTGGGCCTGGGCACTGACCTGAGCTCTTCAGCTCAAGGCTACCACCCTATCCCTTGAGCCACCGCTCCACTTCCGGTTTTCTGGTGGTTAACTGGAGATAAGAGTCTCATGGACTTTAGTGCCTAGGCTAGCTTTGAACCTTGATCCTCAGATCTCAGACTCCTTGCGTAGCTAGGATTATAGTCGTTGAGCCACCACGCCCAGCTCATTTATAAATTTTTTAAAATGTATTTTACTTATACATTTTTTATGCGGTACTAAGGAATCAAACCTAGAGCCTCATGCATGCTAGGCAAGAAATCTACCACTAAGCCACATTTCCAGCTCTCATTCATAAAATTTTAAATAAAATATTATGCCTACTATATGTAGTTATTTACCCTACTTTTTTCTTTCTTGTTCCTTCTAGCTTTATAAAAATTCTGTACAAAAGTATTAGAATACATTTTTGTGTGCATGTGTATGTTTGTATACGCCAGACCTGCGACTTGAATTTAGAGCCTGGACACTGTCACTGAGCTTTGTTACTCCAGAGCAACCAAGTGTTCTAGCTCTTTTGGTCAACAACTGAAGATAAGAATTTCCCAGGCTTTCCTGTTGGCTTCAAAACTAAATCCTTAGCTCACAGCTTCAGTAGCTAGGATTCCAGGTACAAGCCACTGGCACCCAGCAAAAGTGTATTTTTTTAAATTATGTGTATAGCATAGATTCCTACATGTGAAGCCTAAGTCTCAGAAGTCAGGATGACCATCATTATAACTCTAATATATCATAGTTGGCTTATATGGCAAATTTAAAGGAATTATTTAACTTCAAATTGCAAAGTATAACATTTACCACTTTCAAAATATCACAAAATGAAAATATTAATGACCTACAAATATTCCTCTTTAAGGTAAGCAGATAGTCAATATTTCAATTTCATATGTTAAAATGGAAACAAGTAACTTGATAGGATGGGTGGGGTTGAAACAGATGAGAATAGTGGAAGGAGTAACATTGATTATATGTATTATACTTACAACATAAAGTTGAATAGGAACTCCTTTGTACAGCTACTTAAGAACAAACCACTCTAAATCATTGGAGGCATCTAAGAAGATACGTACCGCTCCTTTGCAACAACAATACCTAGTAACTGATCTTCAAGTCCTTCTGGGGTTATCATGAAATTGAGCAAAGAAACTTTTGTAGCCAGTTCTGGCATGTAGTGTGGATTTCTTAGCTTTGTGGTGATATAAAATTTGAAATCAAAGGAGTACTCAATAATGACTTCACCAAGTCGAATGCAATCAATGCCACCTACATTTCAGAAAAAGAATGTATAGTAAGTAACTAAAAGTTATATAATGCCTGTTCAGGTTATGAGTAAAATATCCTAAAGAAATCTGAAGTAGAAATAGGTGTGTAAAAAGTCACAGACACATAGATTAAGTAACAACATAATAGGACTCATCTTGGAGTAGTTATAGGACATTTTCTCTATCATGGAACTTTATAAATCAAGAGCTCCTTTCAACTACATTTCAATCATGATTCCAAAATACCTGTGTATTACTGAAGTTCTTAAAGGTACTAGACTTGGAAGAGATAAAATTTTCATAAATAGTAAGATTGTAAGTGGCCAATGTTTAGTTAAACACGACACTGGTCCATATCACTATCCAATATCACTATTCATAGTAATGGATTCTGTGTGGCCAAAAGTTACAAATTATTTCTTATTTCTGAATGTTCTCTGTAGAACAGAAGTCTACATACCAATAGTTAAGGTAAAGAAGAAAGAGTATTTTCCAGGAATAAATCAAGGTTCATTCCTGCTAACTTGAGACAAATTTTCAACAACAATGATACAGAATTTCTGAAATACTGGCATTATCTTTATGTAGCATTTGTCTTTTAACCCTCAAAAATAACTCAAACCTTTTTCAGTTCTACCAAGTAATATTAACTGCATTCTACCTTGTTTAAAAGTTTGTTTAAGTAGTAAGGGCTCCAGAGATGGATCTAGTTCTTCACCAACGTTTTCTAATAGAAGTGGAAGTCCAAACTGAATACTGGTTTCCAATGTTCTCATATAGTCTGAATCTGATAGCTTAATAACATTAAGTTGATTTTCCTTCTCAGAGTTTTTGATCCATTTATTGGCTTGACCCTGGGGATCAATCATTAAAGGCCTAGAAACAGAAAGAAAACTTCTAAGGAATATATAAATGGTGCAATTTCTTAAAAGTATGTAATTTAAATCAGATATCACCATTCATCTTTATAAATATTGAGATTTTCATATGTATTATCAGGATCTGTCTTCACAAAAGTCTTGTTAAAAAGTAAAAGGGCCATGTGCCGGTGGCTCACAACTAAAATCCTAGCAACTCAGGAGGCTGAGATCTGAGGATCATGATTCAAAGCCACCTCAGGCACAAAAAGTCCAAGAGACTTTTATCTCCAGTTAACCACCAGAAAACTGGAAGTGGCACTATGGCTCAAGTGCTAGAGCTGAAGAGCCCCAGGGACAGCACCTAGGCCCAGAGTTCAAGACCCACAACTGCAAAAAAAAAAAAAAAAGGAAATGAAAGAATGGCCAATAGACACACAATGAGATGCTCAACATCTCTGGCCATAAAAGAAATGTGAATAAAAACAACTTTGAGATTCCACCTCACCTCAGTTAGAATGGCCATTATCAAGAAATCTAAACAAGGCCAGGAGTTTGGCCTAGTGGTATAGTGTTTGCCTAGCTTGCATGAAGACCCAGGTTTGATTCCTTTGCACCAAATACATAGAAAAAAGCCAGAAGTGGTGCTGAGGCTCAAGTGGTAGAGCTTTAGCCTTGAGAAAGCCTAAGGACAGTGCTCAGGCCCTGAGTTCAAGGCCCAGGACTAGTGAAAAAAGAAATATAATAATAACTGATGCTGATGGAGATGTGGCCAGAAGGAATCACTAATACATCATTGGTGGCAATGTAAAATTGTTCAACTGCTCTGGAAAGCAGTGTGGCAGTTCTTCAAAAGACTTCCCTTTTGACCCAGCAATCCCACTCCTGGGCATTTACCCAAATTTCTTCAAACAAGGCCATGTTAAACCTACCAGCTCAACCATATTTACTGCAGCATTATTTACCATAGCTAAGATATGTAACCAACCCAGATGCCCCTCAGTAGGTAAGTGGACCAAGAAGATGTTGTATACATATACAATGGAATTCTATGCTGCCATCAGAAAGGATGAAATGGAAACACTTGGAAAAAAATCCTATTAAGTAAAGTAAGTCAGACACAAAGGAACAGGTTTATAAATCAACTACTCCAAGACAAGTATACTCTTTGACTTTCTTTCCTGCTCCAAGACAAAACTAGGTACCTAGTCGTTTTCTTTCTCAGTTCAAATTGTGCTGAAATCATACCTAAAGTAGGATTTCATCTGTGGGTTGTATAAGATCTGTCAAATCATTTGGTCTGGTCATTTTAAGGCAATTGTAGGTGGGACTTAAAATTCAATAAATCTAGTGGGTTTTTTCCATAGAATATAAATTTATATTTATTTAATATAAATATAATAATATCTAATATATTAATAAATATAACAACATAAATTTGAGGGACAAGCAGGCAACATCCATTATGGGATAAACTGCAGCCTTATAAGTATATGACAGACAGACACTTATGCGTCTCCTTTTTTGCCCCGTTGCCCATCTGCCTGTATTATAGTGACTCAAAGGCCAGCCAATGTCAGGCAGTCTGGAAGTGTACACATTACAGAAGTGTTAAAACACTGTGGTGAAATTACAGCAATCTAATGATGGTGATATGAGATATAATTAGATGCTTCCTGGCATGAATGGCCTTGCCTCAGATGACTGTGTCAACACAGAAGATTTCTCCAACCCAACTTTTATCCATGTATCTACAATCCTTGAAAAAAAAGGAATCCCAAATGAAAATTGAAGCATTACAGCACACAGAAAAAACACCAAGGATCAATGATAAAATGTTGAGTACATTCTGTATCCAAGCAAATCAAAGCAAAACAGTCATGCTGCTGGCAACACACACATACACACACACACACACACACACACACACACACACACACACACACACGACAGGTATTAAAACTTAAATTTTATGACATTCTACAATGACAAGTTGATATAAAGTTTCAATCTTTACAAGAAATGGACAAATGATTTCATTTTTTTGGAGTCAAAGGCAAACCTAAGTATGATGGTGTGTTAGCATTAATGAAAAGAGCCAATCTGTGTGTCATTAAATCTCAAAACATGCTCAACTCAATTATGCCAAATATATCTGTATAAAATGAATTGGAGAGAGGGAAAATGGGAGAAAAGGAGGGAAGGGTAACACTGTTCGACAAGAAATGCACTACTTATGTAACTGTAACCCAACTGTATATCACCTTTACAATAAAATTAAATTTAATTTTTAAAAACTTTAAAAAAGAATGTTCCTCCAGAGTTTGAAACCACAAGTTGGTTTTACTAGGTCTCATTGAAACAGAGACAATATTATTCAGACAAATGACTTAGCAAGCAAGCTAATTGCAAAGGACCTGAGGCTTGTTATACAAGCAAAATCTGTGACAGTGCTTAGTGGCTGCTGCAAAGTTTGTTAGCACCACAAAGATTAAAGTTGATTCATAGTGTTTGACTCAAGAGAACTATCTCAGATCAAATTACTGATTTAGCACAGATACTGAAAAAGTATTGAAGGACTCTGCAGTAGATTTCTAATTATTTTCTCTGGCCTGTGATGACAATAGGTATAACAAATTCAGCCCAATTGGCCATTTTCATTCATGGGTAAATGTAGAGCTTGAATAGGGAGAGAAACTGCTATCACTTGCATGACAGACATTTTATCAATGAGAAACTTACACTAAAATTACTATAGATGGAGGTGTTGAACTTTTGTTGCCTTACAAAAAGAATTACTGCATTTGTCAAAAACAACTTCAATCTTTTTTTTTTTTTTTTTTTTTTGCCAGTCCTGGGCTTGAGCTCAGGGCCTGAGCACTGTCCTTGGACTTTCTCAAGGCTAGCATTCTACCACTTGAGCCTCAGCACCATTTCTGGCTTTTTTCTATGTATGTGGTACCGAGGAATCAAACCTGGGTCTTTGTGCATGCTAGGCAAGCACTCTACCACTAGGCTAAACTCCCAGCAACAACCTCAATCTTGATCTAAGTACTGAACTAGCTGAATCACAGATCAAGTCTTTGTGGGGCCAGGAGTTTAGCCTGGTGGTAGAGTCCTTGCCTAGCAGGTACAAAGACCCAGGTTTGATTCCTTGGTACCACATACATGGAAAAAGCCAGAGGTAGTGCTGTGGCTCAAGTGGTAGAGCGCTAGCCTTGGGAAAGCCCAAGGACAATGCTCAGGCCCTGAGTTCAAGCCCCAGGGCTGGCAATAAAAAAAAGAAAGTCTCTGTGTCATAGGTGCTATGTGACTGACTCAACAGTATAATGTCAATTATACCATCATGAATAAATTTTGTCAACAGCAGTGGGTTAACAGCTGTCACTGCACTGAACATACTTACTCTGCATGTGCTTTCTTCACTGCCTGGGTTAGCTTCAAATCTCAGTCAGTCCTTCTCTGCCCTCATCCAGTTGAGGAGCTAAGATTATAGGTATGAGCCTTCAGTACCTGATGTGTTCTTGATTTGGGTTGCACGGGTACATTCATTTTGGGAACTTACCACATGGTATATTTACATTTTGTGTGTTTTAAAATCACATGCAAGTTTTACAATGAAAAGGAAAAGATAAACAAATATTGATATGCATGGGGAAATATGTGGACAGAAATACATGTTTTCATATTATACTAAAATAATAAAGCAGCAAATACAACATACTGCTAACTGCAGAATCTAGTAGGTGGCACATGAAGACTAGAATTTATCTTTTTTTAACTTTTTATATATGCTTGAAAACTTTAAAATAAAATAATGGAAAATGTTAAATTTGTTGTTACTTACCACCGCCTAGAGTTATTAACAATCACTCCATTATCTACAGAAAAGGTATCTGTTGGTAATCCAGCAATATTCCAGGCTCTAATGTTTACTGGATCACCCAGGGTCTTACTCAATAAGAATTCCTCTGAACATGGAATTTTTTTATCCTATAAGAAATAAATAATAGTCTGGTTTTTGTTCTCAATTTGCTAAGTAAAATACTTTACAATTAAAATATAGATTTGGGGCTGGGAGTTTGGCCTAGTGGTAGAGTGCTTGCCTAGCATGCACAAAGACCTGGGTTCGATTCCTCGGTACCACACACATAGATAGAAAAAAGCCGGAAGTGGTGCTGAGGCTAAAGTGGTAGAGTGCTAGCCTTGAGAAAGTCCAAGGACAGTGCTCAGGCCCTGAGCCCAAGCCCAGGACTGGCAAAAAAAAAAGAAAAATTTAAAAAAAGTATAGATTTGGAAGTAGTGTGGTGGCTCAAGGGGTAGGGCAGTAGACTTGAGCTGAAGAGGTCAGGGACAGCTCCCAAGCCCCACAACTGACAAAAAAAATAAAATAAACAAAATATACCCTAGCTGGGTGCAGTGGCTCACACCTGTAATCCTAGCTACTCAGGAGGCTGAGATCTGAGGATCAAGGTTCAAAACCAGCCCGGGCACAAAAGGACTAGAGACTCTTATCTCCAATTAACCACTAGAAAACGAGAAGTGGGGCTTGGTTCAAGGGTAGGTCAGTAGCCTTAAGCTGTAGAGCTCAAGGACAATGCCCAGGCCGAGCTCAAGCCCTATGACTCACAAAAATAAAAATAAAATAAAATAAAATATACCCTATCATTAGGTATAGGGTACTAACTCTAAGGATCAGGGGAAAAAACAATTAAAAATTGAATATAGAACTATTTTACTAGTCAAGGAAGAAACAAAGAAAAAGAAAGTATTTTCATTTGCTTCTTCCTTTGTCTGTCCTTATTATCTCTATGAATATCCCAAAATACACTCTAAATGTTCTGAAACAAAATTTACTAAATATAAAGCTACTACCTTGCACATCAAACTCCAATCTTCTGTACATATTTGTCGAAAGCCAGAGGTGAAAGCACCAAGATAGGCTATTACTCCTGCTGATACTAAGACATCACCAGTTAAGTTTTCATATACTATTTGAAGGTCTTGTGCAGCCTGGGCCCATCTGTGCAACAACCAAAGACAAAACAGATTCTCAATAGGAAATTGCAGAAGACAGTAACTGAAGATGCAAGGACCCTCTTCTCCAACTTTCATTGCAAAAGAGGGCTTATCTGCCAGATAAGGAAGATGAAGTTAGGTCCCTTATATTTCTAATGTGCCATAATTTACACCTATATTACATGAATGACAATCTACCTCACATTACTAAAATATTCGGTATTTCTTAGAGAACTTGATCCTTTAGAATAAGCAAAAGCAAACAAACAAAACACCAGTATTTTTGCCTAGTAACAATCGTTAGTATGATTTGATTTTTGTAATTCTGTTGTTTTGGTATTTTTTAGACTGTAAAGTATAGAAGCCCATTACAAAAAATTACACATAAGCAGTACAGAAATTGAGACACTATTTCTAAGATTCATATTTTCCACTCAATAAAATCCTTAAAATAAAATGTTATTCTCAAACTATATAACCTGTGCTACAAATTACTGTCAAAGACCTATTCCCATATCATATTGGTTGAAGTGAATAAATAGGTAAATTAACTGGCCATGTGGCTCAAGGAAACAGATTAAAGCTAACTGGCTTTGTTCAATCAAGCCAATTACATCTTTTTTAAAAAAATTTACCCCCTTTTATTTATTTTTTAATATATTTTTATTGTAATTAATAGAAGGGTTACATTATATTTGCCAGATAAAAGGTGTACTACTTCACAAACATTGCTACTCTTTCTCATGTTTTTGTCCCCATTTCCCTCCCCCCGCCCCTCATCTTGTTTTCCCCCTTTCCCTATCCTATTTCAAACAAACAAAGAAATATATGTACAATATATCAGATAACAAGGTAAGCTACTGTAACAATATGAGATAACCAAGGGGCAGCAAAAGAAATGAGAAATAGCATAGTATATACATCTTCTGTAAAATAAATTTTAACCAACTAAACATACTCCTCCCCAAAATTTTATAAAATCTTTTTTTTTTGTCAGTTGTGGGGCTTGAACCCTAGGCCTGGGCATTATCCCTGAGCTTTTTGGCTCAAGGCTACCACTCTACCAACATTGAGCCACAGCACCACTTCTGCTTTTTTTTTTTGCCAGACCTGGCGCTTGAAATCAGGGCATGGGCATTATCCTTGGGCTTTCTCAAAGCTAGCACTCTACCACTTGAGCCACAGCACCTCTTCCAGCTTTTTTCTGTGTATGTGGTATTGAGGAATCCAATCCAGGGCTTCATGCATGCTAGGCAGACACTCTACCACTAGGTCATGCTCCTGGCCCTATAAAATCTTTTTATAAAACCTTTTTACATTTTGTTTTGAAGCTGGGCACCCATGGGCTCATGCCTATATTCCTAGATACTCTAGAGGTAGAGACCTGTGGATTGTGGTTTGAAACCAGCCTGGGCATAAAAGCCTATGAGACTCCTATCTCCAACTAATCACCAAAAAGGTGCAAATGATGCTGTAAGGCCAAGTGTAGAATGCTAAAATTGAATGGAGAAAAGAAACAATCACTCAGAGACAGCACCCAGGCCCTAAGTTCAAGCCCCAGGACTGTCCCCTCCCCCAAAAAAACCTTATACATAAAAATTGGAAAGGAAATATATAACCAACAATCACAGACTATTTAGATCAAAAGATTTGTTAACGTATGCCTCGTTCATATTTTCCCTCTTTTTAATTTTTATTATTATTTTTATTTTTTAGAGTGGCTCAGTGGCTCTACCTCAGAATTGGTGCCATCCTGCGGGTGTTTTGTTTGTTTTTGTTTTGTTTTGTTTGCCCAAGGCTAACTGCTCTCCCAGTTGAAACACAGCTGTACTTCCAGATTTTTTGGTCCTAAGTTAGAGGTGAGTCTCATGGACTTTTCTTCCCAGGCTGAGTTTAAACAGTGATCTTCAAATCTTAGCTACAGTATGTAGGATTAAAGAGTGATCCACTGTTGCCCTATTTTTCCCTTTTTCTAACCATTTGAAAGCAAGTGATAAATACTGTCCATCACTGAGGGGCTTATGTACTTCTTGTTGACAACAGGAAAGGAGAAGTGGTATACTGAAGTGCTTTGGGTTTTAGTAATGCATACTGCACAGTACAAAATAGGAATAAACAGTTCATCATCCTTTCACAAAACAAAACCAAACAAACAAAAAGCCACCTGTCTTCAGCATAAACAGTCCTCCTTTGGGAGACTCAGCCAAGTGCCTTATAGAATTTCTACTTTGTTACTCAGCCATTGTAAAGTCAGAAGCAATCATAATAAATATGAAAGAGGTCACAAATTCAACCCTGACATTCTTACATCTTGTTGAAAATGAGTAGAAATCTGACCTTGATTTTTCTCCACCCAGTCCCCCAATTAGTTGTGATGCTCTTTCAAGTTTCTTAGCACAGAGTTCCACCTGATCTTCTAAAGCAGCCTTTTCTTCAGTTTTCTCACGAAATGTCCTTTGTAAATTTTCTAAATGATGTTCTACTTCTGCCAGTTCTGCTCTCTTCTGATTCAAAAGTTCCATGGTCTCAGCTAAGGATTTCTGAGCTTCTGTTAAACGAGCTTTCTTAGGAGCCACAACCTGTTTGTGGGGGAAAAAATATGTGCAGGAGTGATGTATACTCTGTGCAATTGAAACACTTTCATTACTTTACAGGCATTGTGAATTTTAAATGCACTATAGCAATAAATCACACATCTTATATATTAATCATCAAGATTAGTAAACTGTCATACACAAAATAAATTAGCAAATGTCACAATAAATACAGCAAAAAGTACTATAGCAAAGTCTTGAAATAAGAAGAAATTGCCACTCAATTAAGAGAAAGACCTGTAGTTTTGTTTCTGTATTACTGTTTAAAATACATGAATGTTTTTGAGCTTGGCGTTTTACATTACCTACCCACATCTACGATCTTCTTTCCAGTTAGCCCAAGGCACACAACTGCCTTAAAATGTATCTTAAGACTGATAATACAAAGAAGGAAAACCTTTATATTCCATTTCACAAAATTAAATTTTTCCACCCTTCATTCAGAGTAAAAAGGACTCTCTATGCAAATATTGAGTCCTCGCTCTTGTACTGTTTGGATCTAATAGCCATATATTAAGGATACCATGTGCCTTTTGTTCCTTTGGTCTTGACTTGTCTCACTCAACATGATTCGCTCTAGACTCATCCACTTCCCTGCGAATGCCATTGTTTTATCTTGTTTGTTGGCTATGTAGAATTCCAGTGTGTGTGTGTGTGTGTGTGTGTGTGTGTGTGTGTGTGTGTGTGTGTGTGTGTGTATCACATTTTTTGTATCCATTCATCTGCTTTAGGCCATCTGGATTGGTTCCATCACTTGGCTATTGTGAATACTGCAGAGATGAACATAGCTGAGCAGGTGTCCTTATCATATCCTGGGTTATGATGTTCAGGATAGATGCCCAGGAGTGGTATGGCAGGATCATAGGAAAGTTCTATTTTCAGTTATTTAAGAAACCTCCACACTGCTTTCCAGAGTGGCTGAACTTGCTTCCAATCCCACCAGCAGTGCAGTAGGGTTCCTTTTTCTCCATAACCAGCCAGCATCTGTCATTGTTCAAAATCTTGGCCATTCTAATTGGTGTAAGGTGGTATAAACACAACTACATAGACATAAAAATTTATGACTCTATAGACGTAATGTTTTATTACATAGATTAATATGTATCTATGACATACAAACCCTCAGCCTAATTTTAATTTTGTTCTAAAATCTAAGTGCCAGTGATTGTATATAGAGATTCCCTTCTTGAATACTTGTTTGTTAAACATGTCATTTGAAATATGATGTAAAAATCAATGTTAATAAATTCTTTAATAAAAAAAGGACTTTCTAAAGTTACTGTTTTGACCAGCATCTCCTCTAACCCTCTCTTCTACTAACATCTCAAGTCTATGATAACTACTCAATATATCAAAAAAAAGTAAAATCAGCATGTCAAAAAGATACCTATATACCCATCATAACAGAATTGACCTAAGTATCCATCAATACAGGATAAGATTTTTTTAAATATGGTACCTATACACAATAAAATGCTATTCAGCCACAAAGAGAATGAAATCATGTCATTATTACAAATGAACTTGGGGGATGCTATGGGAAGTGAAAGAATACAAGAATAGAAAGACAAGTATTACATGATCTCCCTCATAAATAGACTCTAAAACTAATAGTCTTTTTTTTCTCCCCTCTCTCTTCTTTTTTGTATTCAGAAGCGAGACCAGGGCCTTATACCTACAAGTACTCTATCACTAAGTTATAACTCTAGCCCTTCTTTGATTTTTTTTTTTTGGTTGGTCATTGGTCTTGAATTCTGGGCCTGGACACTGTGCCTGAGCTCTTTAGCTTAAGGCTAGTACTCTACCACTTTGAGCCACAGGGCTACTTCCAGTCTCCTGGTGGTTAATTAGAGATAAGAGTCTCTTGGACGTTCATGCCTGAGCTGGCTTTGAACTTCGATCCTAAAATCTCAGCCTCCTGAGTAGCTAAGATTACAGGCGTCAGCCACCAGCATCCAGCTTTCTTTGTTTTATTTTTAAACTTCAAACAAAATCTTGCTAAATTTCTCAAGCTGGCCTTGAACTTGTAATCCTCCTATTTCATTCTTCCAAGTAGCTGGGGGTATGTTGAGTGTTTTTTTTTTTTAAATTGTGCTTGGAGTGGGGGCTTAAACCACTTCAGCCATATCTCTATTTCCCTGAGTTAATTTTTTATTTCTGTTTTCTCATCAAATTCTAATTTACCTTTGCCTTCGGAGCAAAGGAAAATATAGGCAGAGGTTTTAATTTATGAGAATCTTTAACTAGGAAAATTGATGTGCTCATCTTCAAAATACCTTTGCAACTCGGTCATATACTTCCATGGCCATGATCCATTTACACAGACCTTCAGCTGCAGAAGAAGCTTTGGCAACCTTTGGAGGGTCAAATTCAGGGTTCGTCAAGTATTCACTACGAATCTTCTGCATAACACTTACCTATACAATACATATTTAGATTTTAAATTTTAGCATATACAATAATAATCATAAAATTAAAAATCATACATCTGAATATAAAGTTACATTGTTTTCAAAAACCAAAATCATATTTCGGGATATTTGTAAGCATAATCGAAGCAGAAATATAAGAAACATTTGTAAAAAAATATACAGTTTGTTTCTTCCAAGAATACTAAGATTTTTGAGGGTTAACAAAATAAATGAAAGCAAGAGAAAAGCGCAACTGAGCATTAAAAAAGTTTTGAGAGGAAAATGATACTTTTAAATCTTACATAAAGATATGCATAAAATTTCCTAATAAACTGGATTACTGTTACAAGACAGAACTCTTTCAAGTTAATAATACACTGGTTATAATAACTTCCTGATAACTTTCTAATTATATAAATATGTTTTATGCATTATGAGAGTTTATAATATTGTCACTAATAAATGCAATGTATCTTTATTTATTTATTTTTTTTTTTGCCAGTCCTGGGCTTGAGCTCAGGGCCTGAGCATTGTCCTTGGACTTTCTCAAGGCTAGAGCTCTACCACTTGAGCCTCAGCACCACTTCCGGCTTTTTTCTATGTATGTGGTACCGAGGAATCGAACCCGGGTCTTTGTGCATGCTAGGCAAGCACTTTAACCACTAGGCCAAATTCCCGGCCCCGCAATGTATCTTTATTATCTTAACACTCCACCAAAAGGACTATCTCTTTATATTCTATAAGATATCCCAACTCTGGGAAATGGGAATAATACAAAAATAAAGATATACCATAATTTAAAAGATTTTATATATCTTGGCAAAGTCACATTAAGAGAAAAAGTCTAACTCACTGGAATGTTGTCCTTGTCATATTCTCTCAAGTCTCTTAAGAAATTCATATCTCCCAGAAGTTTTTTGCTAGGTCCCCAGTAATCAAATATCTATAAATAAAATTTACAGTAACTTATTAAATGTATGATCAAAAATACTCAATGTAAATCTTTTCTTCTTAAAGTTTGTCATACTATTTACCGAAAACTACTTGTACACTTTCAAAATATCAACTTATAAATCTCCTTAGAAACTAAGACTCTACTCCCTAACCACATTTTAAATATATGACACAATTTAAATACAGACATGAATCTAGAAATTTAATGAGATTAATTTTATCAATAATTTTAATAAAAAATTAAGCATCAAAGGGAAATGTGTGATTATTTCTTTTGAAAATGTAAGAAAAGCTGGTAACATAGACACTATCACAATTGCATATAAAATAACGGGTGATATTATCCAAAAAATAAATGTACTCATTATCTGACTTATGAAATAGTAACCCCTCTAAATGACATCTTTATAATAATTAAATTATATTTAAGAAAAATAAAATACATTGTGTTACCATGTGTGGTGGCACACACTTGTGGTCCTAGCACTGAGTAGGATATTAATGTTTGAAGCCATCTTTTCAAGTTCCAGACCAGCCTGTACTACTTAGTGAAATTCTGCCTCAAGAAGCAAAAACAAAATCAAATAAAAAACACAACTTTATTTGTTCTATTTTTGTTTTCCTGTATTCTTTGATTCATCAAATAAGAAGCAAAGTAAAGAAGTGGCACTGTGGCTCAAACTGAGAGAGCACTACCCTTGATCTGAAGAGCTCAGGAAGAGTGCCCAGGCCCAGGGTTAAAGACTGACCAAAAATTTTTTTTTTCTTAATGATAATCTGCTCACCTATCTAGATTTGCTGACTGAAATAAGATGAGAATGAAGAAAATTAATGCTTATACATTGCTCTGCTAATCACAGAACAAAGCCAAACGTTAGAAAATAATATTTAATAACAAATTCAGTATTATTTTCCCACTTCCAGAAGATTTATCTGGGAGAGGTGTGTGTGTGTGTGTGTGTGTGTGTGTGTGTAAATGAGAATAGAGTTTTGGGGTTTTTTTGCCAGTCCTGGGACTTGAACTCACGGCTTAAACACTGTCCTTTGGCTTTCTCAAAGCTGAAACTCTACCACTTGAGCCACAGCACCACTTTCCCGCTTTTTCTGCATATGTGGTACTGAAGAATTTAACCTGGGTCTTCGTGCGTGCTAGGCAAGCACTCTATCACTAGGCCAAATTCCTGGCCCCTAAATGAGAATAATTTGAACAATTTGATAGCTTTAAAAAATATTACCTCAGGGGTGAGAGGAAGGAAATGGGGACAAAAACATGAGAAGGGGTATCAATGTGTGAGAAGTAATGCACCTACTACCTGACAAATGTAACTGTAACACCTCTATACATTATCCCAACAATAAAAAAAGAAAGAAACAAACAAACAAGGGAAATGGGGACAAAAACTTAAGGAGTATCAATGTGTGAGAAGTAATGTACCTACTATCTGGTGAATGTAACTCTAACCTTTCTATACATTACCCTGGCAATAAAAAATAAAATTTAAAAAATAAAAAAAATAAAAGGAAAGAAAGAAATGGAATTTAAGCAAAAAGAAAAAAATTATCTCAATAAAGGAAAGAAAAAAAGCCCAATTTTCTAATTTAGAAGCCCAAATCCAATTATTACATAACTCTGAAAAAAAGTTTGATAACTACCAAATAAAGATATTTTTCAGAAGAATAATTCTGAATAAACTGCATGCTACTCTTCAGTAGAGTTATTGTTTCACTATTTCTTTTTAAAAATTTGGTTTGATATGCAATGTTTTTGTATGCAGATAATTAATTTTGTTCTTCCAAAAAAGAAAAGTCTATTAATTCCATTTTAGATGGGGACTATTCCTTCCTTTATAAGGTATATACCCTTAAATGACAATTATGATAACAGCTAACATTTTTGAGTTTATTGTTCATAAGGCTTTGTACATAAGAGCCAAATATGTATTAACTAATCTAATCTTCACATTAGCATTGTGGTAAGTTTTATTGTTGTTTGTTGTTTGCAGATGATTCTCAATCTGTTCAACTAGAAAAATAGTGTTTCTCCCTCAGATTGAGTATGTTTAATATGTAATTTGGTAATTGTTGCTACAATCAAGTTCTGTACTTTCAAAGGCATTATTTAAATCTGTGTCCAGTTATTTATTACCTTGCCTCCAGTTCCTGAAGTATCTGTGATTCTTTCTGGTTTTATATCTTTCATGACACAAACAGCAGCCATAACTAGTTTAACACCAGATGGAGGGTTCTTCATTGATTTTACAATTGTAATATCAGCTGGCTACATCAAAAGAAAACAAGACATCTTCAGAACAGTTCATTTTTTTAAATAAGAGTTTTAAAAGTAATGTTGGGGAATACTAAAAGTACCCCTTTAAATTTGAAATTGTAATATTTTTCTTTGCATTGTCAACTTAATTTCTCAATAGTTATCTTTTATCATGATAGATAGGTATATTTTTATCATTAAGGCTTGTTTATTACTCATATCAGTCCTCTTCTGACATTTCTTATAGTGGTGCAAATGCTGAAACACTAACAGCTTTCCTATGCTACAAACTCTGGTAATTAGTTTCCATTATCAGATCAGTTGAGTGGTACTAGAACTGGGATAGTACATGGAAAGAGTATTAATAGTATAAGGCTTCCATTTTGTTGATATGGATTATAATAGAGGCTGTGGTTCTGTAGGCTGTCTTCTCAGAGGGAAAACTCTGGTACACAATTTCTGCAACTATACTAGGCAGCACATTTCACATTTGACTCAGTATAAGATCTGTTTCTTTCAGGGGAAAGATGAATCATGCTTACTAGGCTAGTGCTCAATCATTCAAGCTGTGCCTCCTTCCCTGCTTCTTACTGCTTTTTGGGAGGATAGAGCCTAGCAAACTTTTTCATCCAAGTTAGCATCTATCTAACTCCTATCTTCTAGATCTCAGCCTTCTGAGTAGCTAAGATTATAGGTGTGAGCCACTGATACCTAGTTTAGGATTATTTTGATAGCACTTCCAACAATTCTGTATAAATTTATAATGTTAATACAAGAGTAAACTCTGTTCTGAATTGAATCCTAACTTATATAGTAAAAAAGTATTGTATACCAGGAAGGGTGTCAAAAACAGCTTTTTAATGAAAGGAGAGCCTAAGATTAATGAGCCAAAGTGATGGCGTTTGATGGCATTAAGAGTCTTGTCTTAGCTGGACAGGTTTCATTGACCAAAACAATATGATACCACACACTGAAATAGAACCACAGCTAATAAACCAGATTTGTATACAGTTTCATTTTGTTAATGATACTCAAGGTGGCTAATTCCAACACTGGCCTTAAGTGTATCCAGTGCTGACAGAGCTGCTTCTAAGGCTGGAATTGCCTCTGCGAGGTCACTTTCACACTCATTTTTCAGAGCTTGGGCTTCCTCAGCCTTCCCACTGGCTATTTCCTCATCCAATTTCACAAACTTTCTTTTTGCTTCCACTTGTGCAGATTCTATCTCAATAATCTAAAAGAAGAGAATTTTTTAAGTTAGAACATTTCCTCAAGTAACTTACTATTTCCCCAATCCTAGAGACAAAAGAATATTGGGGAATTAGGGAATGCAACAGGTAATTCTAAAGGATAGAAAGGCTTAGGATAAAATTAAGAGAAACATAAATATGTATGACCTAATTTAGAAATGGGCTTGGTATTTCCTTTCAAAAATGACAAATTTCATATGGGACACCATGAAGATATTCCATCAGTCAAAAAAGTTAATGTCCTTAGGCTCTAGTGATACAAAGTTATGGCTTAATTTCAAGACTAATTTTACATTCTGTAATTATCTTTTGACATCAATGAAACATACCTGCATCATTCGTGCATTTTCGATTCTAGCCTCTTCCAACTTGGGCTGTAACTGAACAAGCTCCAATTGCATTTCACCAACCTAAACAGTCAATTTGACATTCAATGTCCATTGTTATCATAGATATAAAAAATAGAGACAAAAATATTAGCATATTTTTCCGATTTTTTGCATGATAGAAACCAAGAAAGCGCTGGGTGCTGGTGGCTCATGCCTATAATCCTAGCTACTCAGGAGGCTGAGATCTGAGGATTGCATTTCTAAGCCAGCTGGGGCACAAAAGTCGTGTGGCTACCCCTGAAACTGGGCATTGTCACTGAGCTCTTCAGCTCAAGGCTACCACTCTACACTTGAACCAAGCCCCACTTCCTGTTTTCTAGATGTTAATTGGAGATAAGAGTCTCAGGTCCTTTTGTGCCCAGGCTGGCTTTGAACCTTGATCCTCAGATCTCAACCTTCTGAGTAGCCCAGGATTACAGGTGTGAGCCACCGTACTTGGTTCTGTGAGACTCTTATCTCCAAATAACCACCAGAAGACTGAAGTGGCCTTGTGGTTCAAGTACTAGAACACTAGCCTTGAGATGAAGAGCTCAGGGACAGCACCCAGGCTTAGAGTTCAAGCCCTACTACAGACCAAAAAAATAAAAAATTAAAAAAAAAAACAGAGTGTGTATCTAGCTTACTTTTCTCTGCCTTGAATACAGCAGAGGTATATCATATCTCACTGCAGTAGAAAAATGCCAGGGTCATGAAAGAAATGTAACCAGAAAAGAAAGCAGCAGCTCAGGTGTTCCTATTAGATCACAAGGCAAAATGAATCAAAAAAACTCTCTTGCTTATACAGAACTACCTCTAACAAAGGCAAGGTGCTTAATGGTTCATGCCAATCATCCTAGCTACTGAGGGGATGGAAAGAATCAGAGTTTGAGACCAGCTCAGGCAAAAAGTTTGTGAGACCTTATTTCAACCAGTAACTTGATACAAAGGCACACTTGTCATCCCAACTATGTAGAAGGCTGAGAACAGGAGAGTTACAAATCTGTGTAAAACAAAAAGTTCACATATCCTCATCTCAGAAAAAAGCTGAGGGTGGGCAGAATGCACCTATCATCTCAGATATGGTAAGAGTGTAAATAAAGAATCATGGCTCAGGGGCCAGGAGTTTGGCCTAGTGGTAGAGTGCTTGCCTAGCATGCATGAAGACCCGGATTCGATTCCTCGGTACCACATACATAGAAAAAAGCCGGAAGTGGTGCTGACACTCAAGTGGTAGATTTCTAGTCTTGAGAAAATCCAAGGACAGTGCTCAGGCCCTGAGCTCAAGCCCAGGACTGGCAAAAAAAAAAAAAAAAAAAAAAGAATCATGGCTCAGGCTGGCCTAGACGAAAAAGAAAAAAAAAAGAAACTTGTCTCAAAAAAATCAGTGTTTCTGGGCAATAGTGTTCCTACCTCTAATCCTATCTACTCAGAAGGCTGAAATCTGGAGAATTAAAGTTCAAAGCCAGATTGAGCCACCAAGTGTCTCAAGTGGTAGAACAGCAGTCCTACACAAGAAAGCAAAGTGAGAGCTTAAGTCCCTGGGTTCAAGCCCAGCATCAACACAAATTTTTTAAAACATTTTTAAATATTTGTAAAGAAAGCAAGTGCAAAGCCCTGAATTCAAACTTGAGTATTGCCAAAAAAATAACCCCAAATTGCATGTTGTATTTAATAGCAGTAACAATAAAAATCATTTACATTTTTCCAAATATCCTCAAAATTCTTTAAAATAATACCAAATGTGCGTGAGTCCCTGTGGTACCTGCAACTTAATGAATTTCTCTAAAAAGTATTGTGTGCATCTATAAAATGAGGATCATAAAAGTGTGCATCTCATGGAGTTTATATGAGGAATAACTGAAGGAATGAGTGTGAAGCACCTAACGCAGAGCCTAGAACATAAAATTTAATTTCCACAAATTGAAGCTTTTATCATTGTTTCTTCTGTGTATGTGGTACTAGCTTTGTGAATGCTAGGCACACACTCAACCACTACTAGGCCACATTCCTGGCCCTGTGTTTCTAATACATTTTGCACAAGTCTTCCATTTTACCTGAGATTCGGCAAAGGCTAATTTGTCAAGTCCATTTACATATCGTTGTTTTGCTCTCATGACAGCTTGCCGCTTCTTAGTCAAAAGTTGTCGAAATGACCCAATAAGTTCAAGATAAGAAGTAGCGGTCACATAGTTATGTCGACCTAACTCTTCCAAGAACCTAAAGGAGAGTAGGTATAGCCTTATGATAAATAAGAAATTTCACAAGAGGATAAAGCAACACAATATTAACACAATCTTCAAGAACAAATGTTAAGTTTTATACAGAAACTGCTGATCCTTGAATTTTATAAAGCTCTGTATTTCTACACATAACTACATTTTAATTTCCTGTCAGCAAAATATCAAGTAAAAATGATGTTTTAAAAGTACAAAAAACTATATGAAAAAAGTATAAATCCGTGAAGAGGTATATAAAAGATGAACTATAGCAAAAAAGATACAGGTGTTATTTTTAGATCTTTAATAAGTCACAAGGATCTAACCCTGTAAAGGATCCAAACCTGTAATACACACTCGCAGAGTTGGAAAGAGGACTATAGATAGAACTATGAGCATGTGTCATTCCTCATACAAGTATGTTATGTGTAGGTTGATGACATAAGGTCCCAAGTACAAACTACTATATATTGATGTGGGAAAAATGGTATCTCAGAGAAATTCTGCATACTGTAGCACACTGCTTTCAAACTTCTTCTTCCAGTCACTTTTGAGAACCAGTAGTATTTTTGTTTCTTGAGTTTGTGAAATACCCTGGGGATCTTTACAATAAAGTCTTCCTTTACTTCTATTACTTGAAGGTTGATGATGTTAATAATGAAATGATCAGAAAGATTTAGAAAACAATAATAATGTTAAAACTTTGGACTTTTAAACAGATGCTTTAAAATTCAAAGCATTCACATCACTTCAAAATTTATTACTACTAACCTCTCTGAAAGATTCATAACAGAGGTGTGAAAGTGTTTACAGACTGGAACTATCTCACGTCGTTCAACTTCAGTAAGCTCCAATGTTTCTAAGAATTTTACAGCTACGAGTTCAAGAGCATCTTCAGGCCATGACTAAAAATAAGAAAAATAGGTTTATAAAATTTCTGGGAGAGAGCAATAGAAGAGTAACACTTCCCCAAAAGAAATTGACTTATTACCCAACTAATGTAATTGTAACCCCTCTGTTCCTGCCATTGGGCTTCTGGACTTGCTGTTTGCTCTGGTTAGAATCTTCTTCTTGGGCCCTGGAGTTTGGCCTAGTGGTAGAGTGCTTGCCTAGCAGGCCAGAAGACCCGGGTTCAATTCCCTGGTACCACATACATAGAAAAAAGCCAGAACTGGTGCTGTGGCTCAAGTGGTAGAGCTCTATCCTTGAGAAAGCCCAAGGACAGTGCTCAGGCCCTGAGTTCAAAGCCCAAGACTGGCCAAAAAAAAAAAAAGATATCCCAATGGGGAGAATCTTTTTTCCTTCAACCTCCCATATTGAACCATGTTTTACTCCCTTAGGAAGATCAAGATCAACATTATGTGTCAACTTGACTGGACCATGAGGTGCCCAGATATTTGTTCAAACATTATTCTGAATGTTTCTGTGAGGATTTTTTTTAATTTTTCTTTTTATTTACTGACATATCAGTTTTACAGGCAAGAGGAGTTCATTGTTACACTTCCATACATGTTAACACTAAATCTGAATCAACTTCACCTTCTCTGTGAGGATATTTTTACATGAGATTAACATTTAAATAAAAAGAGTAAGTAATGTATATTGTCCTCTTCAGTGTCAGCAGACCATATCCAAACAATAGAAGACCGGTATAAAACAAAAAATGTTGGCTTTCTTCCAAATGGGGAAGAATTCATCTTCTCAGTTTTAAACTGAGACACTGATTTTAGTGTCTTCAGTCTTAAGGTGGAACATCAGGTTTTTCTGGATCTTAAGCCTTTAGATCAGAACTACATAATTGGTTTTCAGGTCTCCAGCTTGCTGACTGCATATCTTGAAACTTGTTTCCCCCTTAATCATGTGATCCAATTCTTACAATAAATCTCTTTTTAACTCTAAATATGTATAACACATATACATGCACATATGAATCTGAATAAGGATAAAATAGTTTAAAAGCATAAAATTGATAATCAATTGACAAAAGGAAAAAAACAAATGTACTAGAAATTATTAATAATATGAATAGCATGTATATATGCTGTTTTATGGTTCCTTATATGCCCTTCTTTCAACTAATTCATTTTCAAAATATTTCAGAAATTTGCTATCTTCATATGAATACCTTTTACATGTCAACATTATGGCTCCTTTATATAATTTTGGCTGCTGGATGCCTTTTGTGTCTTGCAATGTATAAGTTTCTTTTGGAGAATATCTAATCATATTAGCTCCTGGTGCCAAGCTCTACTTGTATGTTAAATACTTAAATACGATTTGAGTAAAATTCCAAGAGTTAACACTCCCCCACAAATAACAAACCTGAAACCAGTCAATAGTGCAGCAGTTGATGAGTGACGGGAACTGTCTCAATCGATTTCGAAATGCATCTCCAATGGGGCTAAAGGCTACCACCACATGAAGATTATCCTTGCAGCGATTCACAAAGAAAGCAAACAAGGCTAAGGGACTGAGTTCCTCATGCTTACTGCCAGCCTGAGCCACTGGGCGAACACCCTGGAGAATATCAAAATGATAAGAAAAGACAGATAACAGCTAATGTGAGCAGGAAGGCCTGGTAGTGCTTAGAAACTGCCACTTTCCAAAGGTGATTGTTCTTTAAATGGGAATATGGAGGTTAAATTTCTCCTGTGAATTAGGAGAATTGCTATTTCATATCAGCCTTTGTTATAGTCTTGATGTCTCCCACAAAAAAGCAAATAATTCTTATTTCATTTTGTTTTCTCTTCTTTTCTTCTTCCCCCAAACTAGGCCATGAACTAGTTATATTCTTCTTGGAGGTTTTCTACATTTCTAGCACTACATAAATGTGTGTTTTATTTGATTCCCAGACCTCAGAGGGTATTATCTTGTTACTTAGAACAGCAGGCTGCCTAATCTACTACGTTGAATGTACTTCAATGTAAATGGTATCTCTGGAGACAGAATGAGACATCGAGGTGTAAGTGATAAACTCTACGGATAAAAGTAGGGTTGGTAGGGCCGAGAGTTTGGCCTAGTAGTAGAGTGCTTGCCTAGCATGCACAAAGACCTGGGTTCGATTCCTTGGTACCACACACACAGAAAAAAATCCTGAAGTGATGCTGTTGCTCAAGTGGTAGAGCTCTGGCCTTGAAAAGAAAAAAACAACAAAAAAACCCAAAGACAATGCCCAGGCCCTGAGCCCAAGGCCAGGACTGCCCTACCCCCCACCAAAAAAAGTAGTGCTGGTAAATGAGAAAGGGAGAAATTACTACTACAAGAGCTCTTGTGTGGAAGCATTTTAGAAATTAGGATACAAGTATTTGATATCTGATGCATAAGTGCTCTATGACTTTTAAAATTTATGGTAATCCCTCTGTGCAACACATAAGAATAACAATAAAATAATATTTTAAAAGTTTGGCTTTTGTGTAACAGTATTGTCAGACAACATATTTCAATGTTTAAAATTTGTTTCTGAGTAATAGTAAGCTATAAGAAAAGTTAAGAATAAGGCTAGTTAAGAATAATTAAAGTCATGTTTATCTTCCTCCCATCCTCAAGTCATGCTTTCTAGTATCAATTTAAGATTCTAAACTCTATTAAACTCTATTAATAAGCCATGCTAAAACCATGCCAAGTAAAACACCTATTATTATGAAGATAGGATTTATAAAAGTAAAATTATGCCTCGCTACTATATTGGAAAGAATCTAAAATTAATACATGATTTTAAAAATTATGTGTTAAGCTAATACATTTTAATTTTTAGTTGTATAAACTATATTTAATCCTAAAAGTTAGAAAAAGGTTTCAAGATAAGAAAACTCCTATGCTGAGACATTTTCCCAAAAGCATTTACCTCCATCACTTCTTGCTTTTCATCTGCTGCAAAAATGTTAGGGACTTCTCCAGTATTGAGCACACTATCAATATCTTCTAGAAAAGCCTCCTCCTTAATCTGAGTGTCTGTGATTAAAAACACTGTCTTCTGGCCTTTCATGCCCACATTTCTCAACAGAGCCTTAAAGAAAAAATGCACTTGTAAGCAGAAAGTTGTAGATGCCTGTGGGTTTTGTTTTCCAATGCTTTCTTGTTCTTTTAACAACATGTCTAGTTAAGGGTACTTTGCTTCTGGAGGGGCTGTCAATCAGTCTTTATTTTTCTATTTTTATTTTTATTAAATTTTGATGGGACTTAAACTCAGGGCCTGAGCACTGTCCTCAGGCTTTCTCAAGGCTAGAACTCTACCATTTAAGCCACTGTACCGTTTCTGGCTTTTAGTTTCTATGTATTTGGTACCAAGGAATCAAACCTGGGTCTTTGTGCATGTTAGGCAAGCACTGTATCACTAAGCCAAACTTCCAGCCCCCTTTATTTTCATCTTGTACGTAGACAATACAAACTAGTCGGTTTCCCCAAATAAATAACCATTGATTAAGTAGAAGATATGTGATTTAAGCAGGACCCAATTCCACTGATAGTTCACTAAGAAGGACTTAAAAAAAAAATGCTTATTCTGAAATGGAGGGTCCTAAAGGCTGCAGTCTCAATTACTGGGACCATGTGTTTCCTTATGGAATGAGCCTGCTGTAGGTAAAACACAAGTGGAGAACAGCAGGGTCAAAGAAAGTAATTGTTTGAACTTGAGGCTTCATGCTTGGTAGACTTATGCTCTTCCACTTGGGCCATGCCTCCAGCAATGCTTTTTTTCTTTTTCTTTCTTTCTTTCTTTTTTTTTTTTTTTTGCCAGTCTTGGGCTTGGGCTCAGGGACTGAGCACTGTCCTTGGACTTTCTCAAGGCTAGAGCTCTACCACTTGAGCCTCAGCACCACTTCCAGCTTTTTTCTATGTATGTGGTGCCGAGGAATCGAACCTGGGTCTTCATGCATGCTAGGCAAGCACTCTACCACTAGGCCAAACTCCTGGCTCCAGCAATGCTTTTTGCTGGTTATTTTGGAGATGGACTAGCACATATCTCCCTAATCTGACTTTAACTACCATTCTTCATATCTGAATAGCAAGGACAACAGAAATGGACCAACAGGCCCAGCTAGAAAGAATAATTTCTTTCTTTCTTTTTTTTTTTTTTTTGCCAGTCCTGGGCTTGAGCTTAGGGCCTGAGCACTATCCTTGGACTTTCTCAAGGTTAGAGCTCTACAACTTGAGCCTCAGCACCACTTCCAGCTTTTTTTCTATGTATGTGGTACCAAGGAATCGAACCCAGGTCTTTGTACATGCTAGGCAAGCACTCTACCACTAGGCCAAACTCCTGGCCCAGAAAGAATAATTTCTTTTTTTTTTTTTTTTTAGAAAATTTAGAAACTCTTTGTTTTTTTTTCTTTTCTATTTTTTATTGTAATTAGTAAAAGGGTTACATGATATTTGCCAGATAGAAGGTGCGTTAATTCACATACATTGATACCCTTTCACATGTCTTGGTACCCGTTTCCCTCCCCCCCCACACCCCCCACCCTTCTTGGTTTTCCCCCCTTCCCTATCAAATTTCAAATATACAAATGCAAATAAATTCAATATATCAGATAACAAAGTGAGATACTATACCAATATGAGATAACCAAGGGACAGCAAAGGAGATGAGAGACAACATAGTACATTAAGGACAACAATCATTCATTATATGGCTTTTGTTTCACTATCCTGGAGGTCCTTTCAATTAGCTTCACATTATATGTCCTTATGTATCAAGATTTTGCTCTATTGCAAATCTCTGATAGTAGAGCCCAAGGTTTCTAGTGATTATGACAAATGAGGGAAACCATTGAGCCTAAGTTCCTTTCAGTCTGGCTTACTTCACTTAATATGATTTTTTCTAAGTCTTTCCATTTCCTAACAAATGGGGCGATGTCATTCTTTCTGACAGCAGCATAGAATTCCACTGTGTACAAATACCACAACTTGTTGATCCACTCATCAACTGAGGGACATCTAGGTTGGTTCCATATCTTTGCTATGGTGAATAGTGCTGCAATGAACATTGTTGTGCTAGTGGGTTTAGTATGTCCTTGTTTCTGGATGGTTGGGTAAATGCCAAGTAGTGGAATTGCTGGGTCATAGGGGAGTTCTATGTTTAGCCTTTTGAGGCACTGCCACACTGCTTTCCATAGTGGTTGGACGAGTTTGCACTCCCACCAACAGTGTAGTAGTGATCCCTCCTGGCCACATCCCCTCCAGCATCTGTTGTCATTCGTTTTCCTGATCCTGGCCATTCTAGCTGGAGTGAGGTGGAATCTTAGAGTTGTTTTGATTTGCATTTCTTTTATGACCAGAGATGTGGAGCATTTCTTCATGTGTCTATAGGCCATTTTTGTTTCTTCTTCAGAGAAGACTCTCTTTAAGTCTTTGGCCCATTTTTTAATGGGATGGTTGTTACTTTGGAGGTTAGTTTTGGAGTGATTCAATTTTTTGAGTTGTTGATATATTTTAGATATGAGGCCTTTGTCCGTTGTTTGGTTGGTGAAGATCTTCTCCCACTCTGTAGGCTTCCTGATTAGTTTAGTAGCTATGTCCTTTGCCATGCAAAAGCTCTGCAGTTTAATGCAGTCCCACTTATCCAGCCTTTCTCTGATTTGTTGTGATTCTTGGTCCTTATTAAGGAAGTTTCTACCTGTGCCAAGGAGGCCTAGTGTATCTCCTATTCCTTCCTGTAGAGGTTTCAGTGTGTCAGCTTTTACCTCCAGGTCTTTGATCCATTTGGAGTTAATTCTAGTGCAGGGTGACAAAGAAGGATCCAACTTTAGTTTTCTGCAGGTGCTTAACCAGTTCTGCCAGCACAACTTGTTGAAGAGGCTGTCTTTCTTCCATTCTATTTTTTTGGCTCCCTTGTCAAAGATTAGGTGGCCATAGGTCTGTGGTTTAATATCTGGGTCCTCAGTTCTATTCCATTGGTCTTCAGGCCTGTTCCTGTGCCAGTACCAAGCTGTTTTGAGAATTATGGCTCTGTAATAGAGTCTAAAGTTTGGAATTGAAATTCCTCCAGCGCTGTCCTTTCTGCTAAGAAGTGTTTTTGCTATACAGGGTCTTTTATTATTCCATATGAAATTTTGAATTGCCTCTTCTATTTCTTTAAAGAATGACATTGGTATGTTGATGGGTATTGCATTGAATTTGTAGATAGCTCTTGGCAAGATTGTCATTTTCACAATGTTGATTCTTCCAATCCAGGAGCATGGGAGGTTTTTCCATTTCCTTAGTTCTGCTTTAATTTCCTTTTTTAGGGTTTTAAAGTTTTCGTCAAAAAGGTCCTTTACATTCTTAGTTAAGCTAATTCCTAGGTACTTTATTTTCTTTGAGGCTATTGTGAAAGGAGTTTCTTTCCTGATTGTTGCCTCGTTCCTCTCACTGTTGGCATAAAGGAAGGCAGTTGATTTTTGAGGGTTGATTTTATAGCCTGCTACTCTTCCAAAGCTTTGGATCAGCTCTAGGAGCTTGGGAGTAGAGTCTATAGGATTCTTTAAATACAGAATCATGTCATCTGCAAAGAGGATGACATGTAGGGGGATCCCTACTTGGATCCCCTTTATGCTTGCTTCTTGCCTTATTGCACTGGCTAGGAATTCTAGTACTATGTTAAAGAGGAGTGGAGAGAGTGGGCATCCTTGTCTCGTTCCTGATTTTAGAGGGAACGGCTTTAGATTTTCACCATTAAGTGTAATACTAGCTGTGGGTTTCTCATACACAGCCTTTATTACATTGAGGAATGTTCCATGGATTCCTAGTTTCTCCAGAGCTTTTAACATAAAGGGGTGTTGGATCTTGTCAAATGCCTTTTCCGCGTCTATTGAGACAATCATGTGATTTTTGTCTTTGCTCCTGTTGATGTGTTGAATTATATTAATTGATTTGTGTATGTTGAACCAGCTTTGCCTCCCTGTGATGAATCCAGTTTGATCATAGTGTATAATTTTTTTGATGAGTTGTTGTAGACGGTTGGCCAGTATTTTGTTGAGAAGTTTTGCATCGATGTTCATCAAAGAAATAGGTCTATAGTTCTCTTTCTTTGATGAATCTCTGTCTGGTTTTGGGATGAGGGTTATACTGGCTTCATAGAATGAGGTTGGTAAGGAACCTTCATTTTCAATTTCGTTGAAGAGCTTGAGGAGTATTGGTGTGAGCTCTGCTTTGAAGACCTTATAGAATTCAGCTGTGAATCCATCTGGCCCTGGACTTTTCTTAGGTGGAAGTTCTCTAATTGCCATTTCTATTTCAGAGCTTGAAATAGGCCTGTTGAGTTGGCTTAGTTCTTCTTGGTTCAGTGTGGGTATGTTAATATTGGCTAGGAATTCATCCATCTCATCTAGATTCTCAAATTTGTTGGCGTAAAGGTTTGAGAAGTATTCCCTCATGATATTCTGGATCTTGGTAATTTCTGTCGTGATATTACCATTTTCATCTGCGATTTTGTTTATTTCGATATGCTCTCTTCTTTTTTTGGTAAGATTTGCTAAGGGCTTGTCAATTTTGTTGATTCTGAGAAAGAATAATTTTCTAAGGATATAATTTAAGCCCACAAAGGCCCAATCAAGGCCATATGTAAGGCATATTTCTTCTTTTGCTTAAAATAGCTTGAACTGTTTTTTCTTTCCTTTGTTATTGCCAATTGTAACCAAAATAAAGATGGACTCTGCAGTGTGCTGGAACTGGTAAAATTTCAGGAACTTTGGGCCGGGAGTTTGGCCTGGTGGTAGAGTGCTTGCCTAGCATGCACGAAGACCCGGGTTCGATTCCTTAGTACCACATACATAGAAAAGAGCTGGAAGTGGTGCTGAGGCTCAAGTGGTAGAGCTCTAACCTTAAGAAAGTCCAAGGACAGTGCTCAGGCCCTGAGCTCAAGCCCACGACTGGCAAAAAAAAATTCAGGAACTTTGAAGCAGATTGTTAAATGCAACCAAAATTTGAAAATAATTTTTATAAATTTACAATAAAGTAAAATATGGATATAAGCAGTATGGCCAATGGCTCATGCCTGTAATCCTACATACTCATTAGGCCAAGATCTAAGGATAATAGTTCAAAGCCAGATCAAGAGTCTAAGAGATTCATCTCAAATGAAATACCAAAGTGCTAGAAGTGGAGCTGTGATTCAAGTGGTAGAGCACCAACTCCAAGACCAGCACACACACTCACAAAAGTTCAATTAAGATAGGCTAAAAGATATTATGCTGGCCAGGAGTTTGGACTAGTGGTAGAGTGCTTGCCTAACATACACGAAGAGTGAGGTTTGATTCTTCAGTACCACATATATAGAAAAGCTGGAAGTGGTGCTGTGGCTCAAGTGATAGAGCGCTAGCCTTGAGAAAGCCCAAAGACAGTGCTCAGACCATGAGTTGAAGCCCAGGCCAAAAAAAAAAAAAAAGACTATGCTGAGAAAGTTCCTCTTAACATTGATTTGCTTGTATTTAAAAAGAAGAAAAAGATCTCAAATTAATGAGTATATATTTTCAAGAAGCTAGAAAAGTAAAAGACAAAGCCCAAAGTTAGCAAAATGAAAAAAAATCTAAAAGTTAAGAGCAGAGATATAGTATATAGAATAGAAAAAATCAATAAAATTAAGATTTTAAAAAATCAACAGCTTTGCTGGGTATTGTGGCTCATGCCTGTAATCCTAGCTACTGGGGAGGCAGAGATCTGAGGATCAAGATTCAAAGCCAGCCCAGGCACAAAAGGATCTGAGACTCTTATCTCCAATTAACTTCTAGAAAACGGGAAGTGAGGCTTAGCTCAAGGGTAAAGTAGTAGCCTTGAGCTTAAGAACTCAGGGACAATGCCCAGGCCCAGTTCAAGCCCCATGACACCCCCCCCCACACACACATCATCATCAGCATTGACAAAGCCTCAAGTAGATTAAGAAAAGAAGAAAGAAAATAGTATGAACCATGATTTTACAACAAGTTAAATAACCTAGAAAAGATGAATGAGATTATAGAAATAGTTACAGCACAAAAAGTTAGCAAAGATGAGTCAGGAGTGTAGCCTAGTGGTAGAATGTTAGCCTAGCATGCACGAAATCCTAGATTCAATTCCTCAGTACCACATTCATAGAAAAAGCCAGAAGTGGTGCTGTGGCTCCAGTTCTAGACTTGAGAATGCCCAAGGACAATGCTCAGGCCCCAAGATCAAGCCCTGGGACTGGCAAAAAAAAAATTAGTAAAGTACCCAAGACAACAGAGTTAACAAATAATACAAAACAGAAACCAAGACTAAATTTTGTCTAACTTCAAAGTCCATGTTATTACTTCTAAGAAGCAGAACAGAAAATATGCTGCTAAGTCTATTCTGTGATTAGAGGTGAATGATTTTTTTCCTCTAAGGTTAGTGTGAAAAAATTATCTAAGGGCCTGGGAGTCTGGCCTAGTGGTAGAGTGCTTGCCTAGCATGCACGAAGACCCGGGTTCAATTCCTTGGGACCACATGCATAGGAAAAAGCTAGAAGGGGTGCTGAGGCTCAAGTGGTAGAGCTCTAACCTTGAGAAAGGTCCAAGGACAGTGCTCAGGCCCTGAGCTAAAGCTGAGGTCTGGCAAAAAAAATTATCTAAATAAAATTTTTCTTCTCGTCTTCAAAGCAGAGCTCACACCAATACTCCTCAAGCTCTTCAACGAAATTGAAAATGAAGGCTCTCTACCAAACTCATTCTATGAAGCCAGTATTACCCTCATCCCCAAACCAGACAGAGATTCATCAAAGAAAGAGAACTATAGACCTATTTCTTTGATGAACATCGATGCAAAACTTCTCAACAAAATACTGGCCAACCGTCTACAACAACTCATCAAAAAAATTATACACTATGATCAAACTGGATTCATCACAGGGAGGCAAAGCTGGTTCAACATACACAAATCAATTAATATAATTCAACACATCAACAGGAGCAAGGACAAAAATCACATGATTGTCTCAATAGACCCGGAAAAGGCATTTGACAAGATCCAACACCCCTTTATGTTAAAAGCTCTGGAGAAACTAGGAATCCATGGAACATTCCTCAATGTAATAAAGGCTGTGTATGAGAAACCCACTGCTAGTATTACACTTAATGGTGAAAATCTAAAGCCATTCCCTCTAAAATCAGGAACGAGACAAGGATGCCCACTCTCTCCACTCCTCTTTAACATAGTACTAGAATTCCTAGCCAGTGCAATAAGGCAAGAAGCAAGCATAAAGGGGATCCAAGTAGGGAAAGAGGAAATAAAACTATCCCTCTTTGCAGATGACATGATTCTGTATTTAAAGAATCCTATAGACTCTACTCCCAAGCTCCTTGAGCTGATTCAAAACTTTGGAAGACTAGCAGGCTATAAAATTGACCCTCAAAAATCAACTGCCTTCCTTTATGCCAACAGTGAGAGGAACGAGGCAATAATCAGGAAAGAAACCCCTTTCACAGTAGCCTCAAAGAAAATAAAGTACCTAGGAATTAGCTTAACTAAGAATGTAAAGGACCTTTTTGATGAAAACTTTAAAACGCTAAAAAAGGAAATTAAAGCAGAACTAATGAAATGGAAAAACCTCCCATGCTCCTGGATTGGAAGAATCAACATTGTGAAAATGACAATCTTGCCAAGGGCTATCTACAAATTCAACGCAATACCCATCAATATCCCAATGGCATTCTTTAAAGAAATAGAAGAGGCAATTCAAAATTTCATATGGAATAATAAAAGACGCCGTATAGCAAAAACACTTCTTAGCAGAAAGGACAGCGCTGGAGGAATTTCAATTCCAAACTTTAGACTCTATTACAGAGCCATAATTCTCAAAACAGCTTGGTACTGGCACAAGAACAGGCCTGAAGACCAATGGAATAGAACTGAGGACCCAGATATTAAAACACATACCTATGGCCACCTAATCTTTGACAAGGGAGCCAAAAAAATAGAATGGAAGAAAGACAGCCTCTTCAACAAGTTGTGCTGGCAGAACGGGCTAAGCACCTGCAGAAAACTAAAGTTGGATCCTTCTTTGTCACCCTGCACTAGAATTAACTCCAAATGGATGAAAGACCTGGAGGTAAAACTGACACACTGAAAACTTTACAGGAAGGAATAGGAGATACACTAGGCCTCCTTGGCACAGGTAGAAACTTCCTTAATAAGGACCAAGAATCACAACGAATCAGAGAAAGGCTGGATAAGTGGGACTGCATTAAACTGCAAAGCTTTTGTATGGCAAAGGACATAGCTAGTAAATTAATTAGGAAGCCTACAGAGTGGGAGAAGATCTTCACCAACCAAACAACGGACAAAGGCCTCATATCTAAAATATATCAACAACTCAAAAAATTGAATCACTCCAAAACTAACCTCCAAAGTAACAACCATCCCATTAAAAAATGGGCCAAAGACTTAAAGAGAGTCTTCTCTGAAGAAGAAACAAAAATGGCCTATAGACACATGAAGAAATGCTCAACATCTCTGGTCATAAAAGAAATGCAAATCAAAACAACTCTAAGATTCCACCTCACTCCAGCTAGAATGGCCAGGATCAGGAAAACGAATAATAACAGATGCTGGAGGGGATGTGGCCAGGAGGGATCACTATTACACTGTTGGTGGGAGTGCAAACTCATTCAACCACTATGGAAAGCAGTATGGCAGTGCCTCAAAAGGCTAAACATAGAACTCCCCTATGACCCAGCAATTCCACTACCCAACCATCCAGAATCTAGGGCATACTAAATCCACTAGCACAACAATGTTCACTGCAGCATTATTCACCATAGCAAATATATGGAACCAACCTAGATGTCCCTCAGTTGATGAGTGGATCAACAAGTTGTGGTATTTGTACACAATGGAATTCTATGCTGCTGTCAGAAAGAATGACATCGCCCCATTTGTTAGGAAATGGAAAGACTTAGAAAAAATCATATTAAGTGAAGTAAGCCAGACTCAAAGGAACTTAGGCTCAATGGTTTCCCTCATTTGTCATAATCACTAGAAACCTTGGGCTCTACTAGCAGAGATCTGCAATAGAGGAAAACCTTGATACATAAAGCCATATAGTATGAAGCTAATTGAAAGGACCTCCAAGATATTGAAACAAAAGCCATATAATATGATTGTTGTCCTTAATGTACTATGTTGTCTCTTATCTCCTTTGCTGTCCCTTGGGTATCTCATATTGTTACAGTATCTCACTTTGTTATCTGATATATTGAATTTATTTGTATTTGGTTATCTGAAACTTGATAGGGAAGGGGGGGAGTCGGTGGTGGGTGGGGGGAGGTTACCAAGACATGTGAAAGGGTATCAATGTATGTGAATTAATGCACCTTCTATCTGGCAAATATCATGTAACCCTTTTATTAATTACAATAAAAATATATATAAAAATATTTTTTTCTTCTTATATCTCTATAGCCCTTTTTTGCTTGGCTTGGGTTCTACCATTGTGAAAATGGTAGGTGAAAATAGTAAGTGAACTGCAAAGGACTCAAGAAAAATCAGTTCTCTTTTAATTTTTAGAATACAAAAATTCAATTGAGAAGGATCTATGAGAGTGGAAGACTAGCAATATCTCCTTTCTTTTTCTACATTATTTCTCTTTTAGAATTCTCTACAAAAGACCAAGATAAGCATGAAGCAGTAAGTGTACATTGCACTACTCTCCTGGTTGCTGAGACAGGAACAAAATTCTGAAGAAACTTTTAAAACAATGACATTTTCATGATTGAAATCATGAAGTTCATTTTTTTAGGTGCTAAGTATCTAGCCCAGGATTTTGTGTACATTTTATGTATTCACTCAACTACTAAGCTACATGCCCAGCCCATAAGGCTCATATTTTACCATCTGCTGGAAGTATATTTATCTGAAATATATCCCAGAACAAAGTTTAAAATTATGATTAAGAGCCGAGCCCGTGGGCCACACCTATAATCCTAGCTACTCAGGAGGCTGAGACCTGAGGATCAAAGTTTAAAGCCTGCCCGGACAATACTGAAGCTGAGAGAGTCTTATCTCCAATTAATCACTAGAAAACAGGAAGTGGGGCTGTGGTTCAAGGGCCGGGCGGTAGCCTTGGGCTGAAGAGCTCAGGGACAGCACCCAGGCCCAGGGATAGGGCAGTAGCCTTAAGCTCAAGAGCTCAGGGACAGTGTCATGTCCCATCATCCCCTTGCCCCCCACCCCATTCGCCAAAAAAAAAAAATAACAAAGGCCGGAAGTTTGGCCTAATGTTTGCCTAGCATGCACAAAAATTCCGGTTTGATTCCTCTATACCACATATATAGAAAAAGCTGGAAGTGGTGCTATAGCTCAAGTGGTAGAATTCTAGCCTTGAGAACACCAAGGACAGTGCTAGGGCCCTGAGTTCAAGACCCAGGACTGGCAAAAAAAAAATCACAATTACCAGCATGACTTGCTATTAGAAAGACTTGCTTAACAGCACATCTCTCTCAGCATCTGTGTCCTGATTGGTAAAACAGAGAGACAACTGTGCCTGCTGCATTTTGCTCTCATACATGTAGAATAAGATCATGTAAGTAAAGTGGTCAGGATGGGGAGCAGCACACATAGCATGTACTGAGTAGATAATATTAAAATCACCACCACACAGATTAGCTATCCCTTTATTAGCATTTTAAACATAAGGTTTGTTCATAATTTTACCTTCAGATCTTCTCTCCATTCGTTCATACCATAGCTTTTTGAAATTTCTGGTTGGAAAATCTGCATTTTTGCCATAGATGAAGCCAGACGAGTTAAAGATTGCCGACCACTTCCTCCAAGTCCAACAAGCAAAGCATTTCCACCAGATTGCTTCAAAATTCGACATATTCTTGATAGGTGTTCTAAGACATACCTGCCAGAAAATGGCAATCTTATTATCATGACAATATACATATTTTATGACATCATATATTTCCCTGTAAATATGCACAAAATTTATTTTTAAAATAAAAACTTGCAAATTAAGGCTGTTCTTTTTTTTTTTTTTTTTTTTTTTTTGCCAGTCCTGGGCTTGAGCTCAGGGCCTGAGCACTGTCCTTGGACTTTCTCAAGGCTAGAGCTCTACCACTTGAGCCTCAGCACCACTTCCAGCTTTTTTCTATGTATGTGGTACCAAGGAATCGAACCCGGGTCTTCATGCATGCTAGGCAAGCACTTTAACCACTAGGCCAAACTCCCGGCCTAGGCTGTTCTTATAAATGTAGGAATATATACATATAGAGAAAGTTCAAAGAAACATAGGTTATGATGGAGGACAAAGTGAGTCTCTAGCTACAAAAGAGAATTCAAAAAAGTTACTTGTATTTCATATCTTCATATAAAAATGATGTGTTATATTTTTCTTTATATCTTTTTGTACATTTAAAATATTTCATAAATAGAAATTTCTAGCATCAATATAAAAATGAAAGTACCTAAAAATAACAAGATTCATTCTTGTTTTGTGAGTTTGATTGTACTCATCTAAGCACTGATCTACAATGTCACTAAAATGGTGGATATTTGGAATTTCAATATAAGTTCTATCATCTCCTTCAAGGTCAGGATTCATATAATCACCAAACATGAGATTCCTTAAATCTTCCTCAGATACCTATAGGACAAAAATGGATAAATTACAAAATCTAAAATCTTTTTAAAAATAAGCTTAAGAAATGTACAAAATTTCGTTTTATTCGTGTTAGGAAAGGTCATTATATATATGTACATATACATGCATATAGACTTAGTTTTAAAATTTATTTTATTTTATTATTATCTTTAAATAGTTGTGCATAGGGGTTTGTTTCAAAATGCAATGCATCTTGGTCAGTGTTACTCCTTTGATCATTCTCCTCCTTACCTATTCCAATCTTACTCATCTCCTTAAGTTACCTGGTTTCATTTTCAATATGTATATTGAGTACTGTGACTATATTTGCCTATCATGCCTCTCTCCATTCTTTTGCTCTCTCCCCTTAAGGTGCACCCTTCTCAGACAAAACATGTTTCAGCTTCCTGAGTATTCATTTTGTTAAACTGTAAGTTAATTGTTCAAGGAATTACACCATTGGAATCTATTCCTGCATATGCATACATTAGTCCATTTAATTTTGTATAATAATGGCCATGTATGTATCTTGCATATGTTTATATTTTAAATCTAACTTCAACATCTGAGAGAAAATATGTCCTTTTTGTCCCTCTAAGCCTTAATTTACATAACATAATTTTTTTAGGTCCATAAATTTCCCCAAAATGATATAACATTATTTTTCCTGATGGATGAACAATATTCCATTCTACAAAATATAGTATATGCACAATTATTACATATTAATATTCAATTATATGTATTATATACTAGATGTGATATACTATGTCACATATTATATATATCATATATTATATATTATCACATTTTCTTGATCTATTCGTATATTGTAGGACATTTTTTGAACATTAAGGTAGGAAATACTGTTGTTCTAAAATTAATATATAAATATATAAAGGTAGTATTTAAAATTATATCTTTTTTTTTGTCGGGTCATGGGGTTTGAACTCTTGGCCTGGGCACTATCCCTGAGCTTTTCACCTCAAGGCTAGCTCTCTTCCTCTTGGGCCACATCACCACTTCCCTAAAATTCTATCTTTATGAAATAACAATAAAAGTTCTGAGGTTCTTACCATGTCATGAGATAGGTTATCAATGTTTGTGAAGTTATGCACCTTCTAACTGGTGAATATAATGTAACCCTTCTATTAATCACAATAAAAAATTTTTGAAGAAAAACAAAGTTCTGAGGTTCTTTTCCCTAATAGTCTTTAGAATCATTTTGTGTAACTCCATATATCAAGTAATTACTAGAGATTAATACCATCACATTTATTGTATTATTTAATCCTATCATGTAAGACTTTATCTTTAAATAACTTATACATTGCACATATTCCTCTGAAAACCTCTCAAAATAAACACCTACCCATGACAGAATTTGAAAGAATAAGTTCAGTAACAAGTAATAATATATTTTAGATAACAATTATATATTTTAGATAATAAAATATTTATAGATAACAATTCATAAAATGTAATAATTCATAAAACTTTAAACTGCTTTAAACTGACATGATCTAATATATACTAAATGTACTCACTGGTGCATTCTCTTTCCTCAAATGTGAAAAGACACCATCAAATGATTCTTTAAAATGGTCTTTTATAACACTTTTAATTAATTTGAAGAGCCAGTTTCGATCATTATCATTAACAAGTCGATCATAAAACACCCGAAGAACCTCATGCACAAATAGACGAATCATAGTGTGCTTGCTCTCCACAGCATCTCTTTCAATGAGTAAGCAACCCAGGATGACACGTGAAAAATCACGCAAGTTGAAGGTATAATGAGATTTTGTGGGAGTGGGCAAAAGATTTTGCATGGATTGTTTATATATCTGTATATGGAATATACAAAAAAGCAAAAATGAAATGCTCTTAATTAGCAAATCTGTAACAAATAATGTAAGAATTGTATGTTCTATCAGGTTATATCAACTTGGAAAAATGTCAAATACCATGCCTAATGTAGAATTTATGTTTATTTTTGTCTATTCTGCTCAAGCAGGCATTATGAAATTGAAGAATTTGACAATCCCTCAGCTTAGATTCTGTCCAATCTTACCTCTATTTCCTGTTTGTAATCACTGTTCCACTTAAGGATGACTTGAATTTAAAACTGCAATAGTGAAATCAGATAACTCATTCTGAAGTTTTCCAAATAAGGAGGATGAGATAATATCCTATTATCATTGACTTCAAAACATATCAACACTTCAATAACAACAATAAAATTATACTGTAAAATTCCTAAATATCATTCCATCTATGCTTCATAATAAATTGTACATTATAGATGTAATAGGATATAATAAAAAAACAAACACAAAAAACAAATCTGTACATCATCTTCTTTCTCTTTGTCCTTTTTTTATTGTAATGTTAGTTATATTCGCCAGATAGTAGGTACATTACTTCTCTCTTTGTCTCTTTGTGATACCCCCTCTTTATCCTTTTATATAGCCTCTCTGTCTTCCTTATATACTCTTGGTATAATATGGAAATAAAATATATTTGTACTATATTTATCAGAAGGTTAACATTTTCTTTAAGGAAGTCAATTTACATATGTGCAATATAATCTGACAAATAATAGCAAAGTTATTTTAGATTTGTATTTTAGATTTGTATAATTCATCCTCTGTGTCAAACTCCACACATAGGATTCTAAAAAGTAAAAAGGGAGAGTATTCTTCTTTTCCATATCACATTCTACACAAGTCCCCTACTTTTCAAAGCAATGCTCAAATTATTGTATTTTATTAAAATAAGCACTGTTCTATATCAGAATAAATGTACTATTTTGTCATGGTTTGTGTCTGAAATGTCCCTTGAAAGTTTTTATGTTGGGTTTGGATGCCAACTAATGTGTTTTAAAGAACTTATTGGGATCTTAAGGGCTCTAACCTAATGAATGGATTATCCCTAGAGAGATGCATAACATGTTGGCATTATTGGGAGATGATAGAAGCTAAGAAGAGGAACCTAACTGGTGGTCACTGAGCTCATGTCATGAAAGAAATGCCTTGTCACCATTTCCTTCCTGTAAATCTACTTGGAGGCTGCCATGAGCCTAGAAGCTCTGCTCCATCACCTGTGCCTCTGCTTTGATTTTTCAGCCTTGCCTTGGGCCTATCACAATAAAGTCAGCCAATCATGGATTGAAACTATGAGCCAAAATAAAGATCTCTTACTTGTTACAGTAATGGAGAGGTGACTAGCATATATCTTTTTGCTCATACCTTTTCTACTTTAATAGCACAAATTTTACATTGAAACAAGCTGGAGGGAGAAGGAACCATAGAAGAAAGACATGATATTCCAAATAGCCTCTCAGTGGGACTTTTAATGGGGGGGGGGAATGAACCAAAAGAAATCACAGAAGTAGGGGCCCGGAGTTTGGCCTAGTGGTCAAAGTGCTTGCCTAGCATGCATGAAGACCTGGGTTCGATTCCTCGGCACCACATACATAGAAAAAAGCCAGAAGTGGTGCTGAGGCTCAAGTGGTAGAGCTCTAGCCTTGAGAAAGTCCAAGAACAGTGCTCAGACCCTGAGCTCAAGCCCAGGACTGGCAAAAAGAAAAGAAAAGAAATCACAGAAGTAGAGAGTTATATGGGATGAATATGATTGAATTTTTAAACAATAGGAAACCCAAAAAGAATTATTTTTTTGTAGGAGGGGGAGGAGAAAGGGATACTAAGGGGGGGGAGAGAGAGAGAGAGACAGAGACAGAGAGACAGATACAGAGACAGATACAGAGACAGAGACAGAGAGACAGAGACAGAGAGAGACAGAAAGAGAGACAGAGAGAGAGAACTTTGAGTCTCTGAAAGGTCAAATCACTTGTTCTGTTATAGAGCTAGGAAACACACACAAAAGCCTCAATCCCAGAAAGAGTATGAATTTTTAAAGTCTGTGATCTTTCTGCTTTCAAATCTTCTAAACAGCTTCTCTAATAATGAACAAAGTAGATACCAAGACCTCTGGGACTAAGAGTCAATATCTGATGCTTGCTTTAGTTCAGTGACTAGTGCTCTATGACTTAAACCACAACTCCAATTCCAAGGAAAAATACAAATTTTTTAAAAGTCCAAATGAGAGTAATATATAATACTGAAACATTTTACATTGCATTATTTGTTTACCTCCATAGTCCCATTGACAATTTGGTTCCCAATTAAAAAGTACTCTGGAGGAAATTCATGAGTCCTAAGGTAGAAGGCCATAACTGATGAAAAAATTCGAATCATTGTTTCATCACTAAAAGAATTAATAGTGCAAATATTGAAATGACGAATAAACCGGGGAGTGACTGGATTCCTGCCACCACCTGGAGGGCCCATGGCAGCAATTAGCTCTATATCAACAAGTGTGATTTTACTTGTATCCTTAAGATCATACCTGGAAAGCAATTTAAAGAAATATAAAATGAAATAGTCCCTAGAAATTCAATATGATGTTAGCTTCTATAAAAGGAATAACTTTAGATAATGCCTCTAGTAAAAGAAAATATTTTATTTAAAGAATTCTATTTTCCTTTCAGTGCCACAAACTTTATTTCCCATAATCTGTGTCTAGAATATCCCTTCCTTACCCTTTCCCTTTCTCTCCTAAGATTGTTCCTTCCAATTTGACTCAATTATTCCTTTTCTCCAACTAGACTCATAGAAGGATACATCTACAACCTACTTATAGTTGGTTATTGGTTGACTGACTCTACATCCCAGTTTACCTAGGATAAGTCTGATTTGTTCTTGTTGTCCTGGAGTAATTATCAGTAACTTTCCCATTTTATTTGCAGAACTGTCTTACTCTGAACAATCAATAACCTAGTAACACTAAAGAAAAATCATTTTTTCCTTTTTTTTCTCATTTGAAATCTTATACATAACCTTATACATAAAGGATATCTAAACCATATATATATATATATATATACTGTTATATAGAAAGGAGTCTATTATGGAAAGTATTCACAATACACAAGTTCAAGCCAACACTGGCAGCATAATGAGATTCCTCTTTGAAAAGAAAAACTCTTGGGCTGGTGGTATGGCTAGGTAGTAGAGTACCTGTCTCTTATCCAAGAGGACCTTGCTTCAATCCCTAGTACTACTGCAAAAAAATAGAAAATTCTCCCAAAACTTCCTATATAATAAAGACTAATCAATCATTATATTCTCTAAATAATTTGACATTTTTATTTTATTTTGTTGTTTATCCTAGGCCTTGAACCCTGGAACTGGGTTCCCTAAGCTCCTTTTGCACAAGGCTATTAATTGGAGATAAGGGTTGGCTTTGTATCATGATCCTCAGTGCTCAGTCTCCTGAGTAGCTAGGATTATAAGCTGAAAATTAGTATTTTTCTTTGCAAACTAAACACATATTGGGAGACAACTTTGGTACAGCTTATTAAGACTTTAAATATTTACCAATGTCCACAGTCAAAAAACTGACGTAATAATTCAATAGGAGGTTGTGCTCCATATTTCTCCAATGCAGGCATACTCATATCATCTATAAAAATTACACATTTCTTCCCCATAGGTGGTCCAAAAACTCCTTTGCGCCTTTTATCCAATCTAGCCATAATAATGTTCTAAAATGTTAGAAAAAATGTTACATTTACCTATGATAGTATTACAAAGTTATCATTATGATGATTGCTTATGTTAAATCAGTATCAAGGGCTGGGGCATGGAGCATAGTGGTAGAGCACTTGTCTAGTATGCACAAGGTCCTGGGCTTGATCCCCAGTAGAGCAATAATTAGTTAGGGGAATGGATAGACACAATTGCTAAATGCTAAATTATTGAATAATTCTAATTGCTAAATGCGCAATTAGAAAAGGTTTCATGAAATAGTTTCATCTTATTATATCTAGAGGCAAATATTGGGATGCATGGTTTCTGTTATACAATAAGTCATGGTGTTAAAGATCCAATAAGCAGAAAATAAAAGTGAAAATTCTGTCTTTCCCAACCACTACAGCTATAGAGAGTATATTTTTCTTCTCCAGTTAATTGTTGCTTCTTGTCAGGTCAACAAAAGTGACAAAACTTAACAAGCTATTATTAAGAAAATATCCCTGTTGAATTTATAAGGAGTTTTACATATTTCTCATTTGATATATAATCTTAAATTTTTATCAAATACAGCAAATAATAATTACAGACCTGTATCTGCATTAAAACTAACCTGAACCTGATTGGCACTGGTCCGTGCAGAGAAATTAACATAAAAGGGAAAATACTGATCCTTCACCAAGTGATTCATTAGCTTATCCTTCACATACACTGATTTTCCTGTGCCAGTTGGACCCACAAAAAGCAATGGCCTTTAAAAACATAATGAATATGTCATTCAAAACAGAAGAAAGTCAGAATATGTTTTTGTTAAAGAAAGCAGAATTTAGTTAAAAATTTAATAAATCATTTTAACCTGCAAACATTACATTTTTACATATAACTGTTATTCCTTGAAAGCCTAGTCAAAGTAATGACATACATACATTTTGCCTGATAATGAAACATAATACATTATTATTTGAATAGATTAATATTGCTATATATAAAGTACTTATAAGACAAGTAGCATGCTTAGCTTTTCAAAAGAAGTCAGTTTGCCTCCTCAAAATACAGTGTATTTGTTTTTCTTTTACTTTTTTTTTAATAGAAGTGGAGGTAAGAATGTAGAATAGAAGCTGGGCACCAGTGGCTCACCCTTGTAATCCTAGCTAATCAGGAGGCTGAGATCTGAGGATTGCAGTTCAAAGCCAGCCCAGGCACAAAAGTCTGTGAGACTCTTATCTCCAATTAACCACCAGAAAACTAGAAGTGTGCTGTGACTCAAGTGGAAGAGCACTTGCCTTGAGCTGAAGAGCTGAGGGACAGTGCCCAGGCCCAGCGTTCAAGCCTCACGACCAAAAAAAAAAAAAAAAAGTAGGTAAAAAAACTTAGGTGAAAGCAGTAGATAGATTTAGGATGTTTCAATTAACTAAACAGTATAAAATTTATGTGAGAATGAAAGTGAATAATTATGTACAACTGTTAATAACAACTTAAAACCTATTCAATTAATAATTGGACATGTTTCTCCAAAAACAAACTCAAAAATTCCTCATTTAGTGGGGCTTCAGAGCTTCAAGTTTGATTTCTCATCCTTGAGTGAAATTTATTAGTGTTAAGGAGAAACAGGAAGATTTATGTTCACAAAACACTGAGGAATCCAAATTTGAGAAATACTGCATTAAAATTTAGTTTCATTTGGGATGGTAAGTTATCAACCTTCGATACATTAAGACAAGCACAAAGACTGGTACTATATTAAGTAGAAAGTAGGCTCATATCAAATTATGCTAATATAAAAATTTAATTATCATAATAGTATAAACAGTAAATTAAATTTCTTTAAGAACTAGAGTGATTTCTAGGAATTTACCTACATGTTCTGGGATAATATTTTATGAACACTATTCATTAAAGTAAGTTTAATAAATAAGTGATCTAAAAATAATTAATCTAAAGAAATCCTTAGAATTAAAAAAAAAATCCGTGAACTTGGATGACAAAAATACATCAATTATCATTAAATAGTATTAGTTACCAACACAAATCACAAATGTCACCTTAAACAGTACAACTGTTTTGTTCTAATACCTAAAATCACTATTGTCCAAATATGTTTTACTAAATGTAAACCAATATGTTATTTTGTTTTTTCCTACATATTTATACATATTCATTTAAAGTATTATTTTTAACACAAAAGAATTCCTGTAGTAGGAATTTACTATAGGAATTTAAGAAAACTGGTATTGATAGACCTGCATCAATGTCTAGGTTTATGATCACAATTTTTTAGTCTTTTTAATAATGTATTCTTCTCAATTCAATTTGAATTTTCTTATTCTGGAACTGTGCCTTGAACTCCGAACTTCACATTCTTCATTTGATGTTTTGCTCACAGTAGGCACTCTACCACACCTTTACTTCCTTCAGGTTTAATTTTTTGTTGTTGTTGCTGTTGCCAGTCCTGGATTTGAGCTCAGGGCCTGAGCACTGTCCTTGGACTTTCTTAAGGCTAGAGCTCTACCACTTGAGCCTCAGCACCACTTCCAGCTTTTTTTTTTCTATGTATGTGGTACCGAGGAATTGAACTCGGATCTTGGTGCATGCTAGGCAATCACTCTATCACTAGGCCAAACTCCCAGCCCCAGGTTTAATTTTTAATATTCATTTCAAGTTAGAGAATGCTAAGTGCACTGGGAGAATATTAATCATGATCAGTCAATATATTAAACCTTTAAGTCAAATACATAGCTTTTAACAGGAACATTGCATTATGATCTGCTCTTATACATAAGAGGAAATAAGAGACTGAGACAACAAAATATGAAGCCAAGGGCTTTGGGGTAGGTAGTAGGAAACCTGGATTCTAGTTTTCTATTAGTGGATGGGTGGCATAGCTTAATCTAAAGCTTAAAGCCCTGAGTTCAAACCCAAGTACTACCAAAAGAAAAAAAAAAACTTATCTGATTTGCTAAAAGCCATTAGTGATGTATCAATTCCACTACCTCAAACTGAATGCATTTTGGTACACTTAAAATTCATGCCTAGAGTGCCTTACTTTGCATAGGTAATACTCAGATCCATGAGAAATGTGTATCTAATTGTATCCATTGTAGGGATTATAACATCTCGAATCTTGACACGTTTATCTTCTAAATTAATACTTTTAATTAGCTCATTCCAATGGACCCAGCGACCTCGGTTTTTCAACTATAAGAGAGCATATTTTAAAATATTATGATTATACATGAGCTATATCAGAAGGGCTCTTTCAATACTCACTTGCTTTTAATAACTATTATGAAAATAGGTTTATAATGAATAGATTCATTTAAAAGAATGTAAGTTATTCTTTTAAGTCATAAAATACATTTAAAATAAACATCTATAAACCTACCATCCAATTTAAGACACATATTTTCTTTGACTTTCATTATTTAACAAAAAGCTGAAGAATGTAAAGATAGTCATAAATCCTACATATCTTTTATGTCTTAACATCTAATCTTCCCTAAAATGTCTTTAAGTTGGTTTTTTTAATATACTGAGTATGTATCTCAAAGCTGTTTTCATGTTTGTTTGTAAAGTTGCTAAATTTTGGATTCATGTTTTTATTTTTATTTATTTATTTATTCTTAGGTCTGAGACCAAGACTTGTATTTGATACCTGACTATCTTATCAGCTAGTACTCTTACCAATTAAAGCCACACCTCCAACACCACGTTTTTTTTCCTCTTGAAGTAAATGACAATAAGCTACCTTAATTTAAAATGCCATATGAGGGCCGGGAGTTTGGCCTAGTGGTTAAAGTGCTTGCCTAGCATGCATGAAGACCCGGGTTCGATTCCTCGGTACCACATATAGAAAAAAAGCCGGGAGTGGTGCTGAGGCTCAAGTGGTAGTGCTCTAGCCTTGAGAAAGTCCAAGGACAGTGCTCAGGCCCTGAGCTCAAGCCCAGGACTGGCAAAAAATAAAATAAAATGTCATATGAACTTTCTTTATTTGGTTCTCTAAAAATATTCTCTAATAATCTGATCTAGGCTAATATTTAGCCAGGATCTAGAAGCATAGCTATACTAATTGTATAGTATTGAAATTCTCTTTTCTTTTTGTCAGTTGTGGGGCTTGAACACTGTCCCTGAGCTCTTCAGCCCAAAGCTACTGCCCTACCCCTTGAGTCACAGTTCTATGTCCAGTTTTCTAGTGGTTAATTGGAGATAAGAGTCTCATGGTTTTTAGTGCCCAGGCTGGCTCTGAACTGCAATCCTCAGATCTCAGCCTCCTGTGTATCTAGGATTACAGGCATTAGCTACCATGCCTGGCTTGAAATTCTTTTGAACCACTTGCTTAATGAGCTGCTGACACATCCAACTATCTCCCACTCTCCATCATTCTCATTCATTTCTTTCTTCTCTACATTGTCCTTTCCTCTCCCTGGAAATCCTCAGGCCTTCTACTAACAAAAAAGAACTCACAAGTGGTAGAGCTCTGGTCTTTGGAAAGCCCAAGGGCAGTGCTCAGGCCCTGAGTTCAAGGCCCAGGACTGACAATAAATAAATAAATAAATAAATAAATAAATAATCATGCATTGCTAGGTCTCCTTACCTAAGGTCCTAGAAATAAACTTCAGAATATTTTGCTTTCTGGGGGGTGGGGAAGAGAGCTCACAGCACACAAAGCAAGAATCTAGGATTTCTCTTCCAGTGCTACTGCTGGCTCTTTTCCGAGTTGCTAACATGTAACATGTCCTTATGTTTTATGTTTGGATAGTGGTGATTTTGTAAATATTGATAAACATTTCTTTGTTTTTTTATTTTAGATTCTGTTAGTTATGCATACACATATTTTAGAGTGAAACATTTTTAAGATGTTACTCCTATGTTCCCCTTCCCTATGGCAACTTCCTGTATCTCATCAAACTGTATATTTAAGTATTTACCTTCAATTCACAGAGTATGTTTGTGTTACCACCTCTGATTATTCACTTTTTTTGCCTGTCTTAGGGCTTGAACTAAGGACCTGAGCACTGTCCTTGGGCTTTCTCAAGGCTAGAGCTCCACCACTTGAGCCACAACACCACTTACGACTTTTCCTATGTATGTGGTACCAAGGACTCAAACCCAGGTCTTCATGCATGCTAGGCAAGCACTCTACCACCCGGCCCCTGATTATTCACTTTTATAGGTTAGTTTATTGACGTCTCACTATGATTAATTAACTAAGGCTCATATACTCCCCTTTTTGGTCATATTGTTAAAATTCTGAATTCACATAAGCTTTTAGAAGGAGTCTTACATTATTAGTCAGAACAGAGTATGAGTTCTGGCTTTGCTGGGCAATCACTTTCTAAGTTTCTATAATGTATATAAAATCATCAGTAAGACTCTATTCAGATAGTATGGTTTGTAAAATACAATTTGTATGAAAAAATGAGTATTTAAATGCTTTCTATATTAAAGAAACATGTGACTTCATTGATAAAATAGAAAAATAAAGTTAAATATGCAACTATAAGGTATTATTTATGCTGTCCACAAATTATAAGAGGAGAACTACAGAGAAGAGATTATAAAGTTTATTCTCAGGAGTGAAAAAATTTTCTTGAGATGTGAATGGGTGCTTGGTGTACTGATCTAGGAGTCTGAATTTTACAGTTTATCATGACAAACATTAAATGTCATACCTCGTACATGTAGTCATAGACCAGGCCTTTTTCATCAAATGGGCATTCCCATTTACCCACAGTGTCTGGCAATGGGTTCTCTTCATTTTTCCCTGTTACCATTGTTCGGATGAAAGTGTCAAACAAAACACGACCGTCTGTATCACAACTTGCTCCAAGGGACCAAACCAAAGAGAATATAAAGCAAGCCTGTTGGTGAAAACAAAAAGTTAATTTATACTATTTTTAAATAGAACCAAGCACAGCTAAGTAAATTATCTATTAAAGTTTTGCCTGGCACCAGTGGCTCACTCCTATAATCCTAACTACTCAGGAGGCTGAGATCTGAGGATCGTGGTTCAAAGATACCCTGGGCACAAAAGTCCATGAGACTCTTACCTCTGATTAAACACTAGAAAACTAGAAGTAGTGCCTTGGCTCAAAGGGTAGGGTGAGAGAGCACAGCACCCAGGACCAGAGTTCAAGCCCTATTATTGACCAAAAAAAAAAAGTTTTAACTTCACATACCAAATAAACAGACTATGTCTCTTTACGTTATACCAAATGCTACACCCACTCCAGTGGAGTCTGTGCAGCATGGAGCAGAAAGAGCTTGAATGGCTGCCAGTCCTGAGGTTCGCACCAGCGGTGATCAGGCCTCCTGGAGGTCCCTGGCAGAGACCGGGACATATGTGTGGAATGCTCATAATGCTGGGTGCTGGGATTCTTTTATCACTCTTTTCATTTCTGATAGTTGATGGTATGGCAGTAATGTTCTGTGCCAGCTACTGGCCTAAACAATTGATTGAGCGACTAGATGTTCCAGGAACTAAAAGTGCATGCTCGGCTACTCTGGCGCAAGACACACCCACAGCAGCCTTAATGACCTCAATGCATACTATTAATAATAAGACAGAATTAGAAACTAAAACAGAAAATATGATCTTTGAATTAGTAATAAATGTTAGTTTGCCTGAATATGCCTTTAATGCGTTTGCATTACTTGTGTAAATGTTGCAAGTACATAATGAATCATATGGGAAAGGATTAGAAGGGCTAGAGCACTGTGGTGTGCTCTAACTGAACAGCAACAATGGACTCTTAGGTTTAAGGTTTTACAATTCCTGGCACAGGGTAATAATTACTGACTCAGAAACAGAATCATAGGAAGAACTAGAATGAAACAATGGTAAACAAAACTAATATTAATTAATGCCAAGGCGGATGACGCCTAACCATAATGTCTGACTTATTAACCATGGCTTCTTAGAATGAAGGGAGAAGTTTCTTTTCTACTCAGAAAAATGTACCCTGTAACCATTCTTAAACATGATTGTAATCTTTTGACCTTATGCCAACTGAAAGAAAATGCTCCTACTTTGACTGTATATAATCTCACATTCAACAAGTAAAGCTTCGCAGCAGACTTCAAACCTCCCTTGCATTTGTGTCTGTCTGTCATCGCCGAATCCATTCCTGACCTGTGAATTCAGACTTGGCCTCCCCGCACTCCCGCTGAGTCGGTCTGCGGCAACCAAATATATTCCCACTTATGAAAACAATTCCTATTCAAAAATACTGCACTATCTACAATCAAGTGTTCTTAAACAGGAATTCTGCTTAAATTATAGTGCATATGCATACATACACGCAGCTTTTTAAAAAAGAAGCGACAGACACTTGTAATCCCAGCTACTCAGAAATGCAGCAGCAGCAGGATTGCAAGTTTGAGGCCAGCCTAGAAACAAAGACTGTTCAAATCAAAATAAAAATCAAAGGGCTAGAATATAGATCATGTGGCAGAGCACTTGCCTAAAATGGACATGGCTCTGAGTTCAATCCCAGTACCCCCCAACACACACACACACACACACACACACACACACACACAACTAAGAGAACTCTCAAATAATTCCCAAAACATATTGTGAGTGAGAATACAAATTAGTGCAGATAGTTTGCTAACATTTATAAAAACTGTATACACAAGCCAGGCACCAGAGAGAAGCTCACGCCGATAATCCTAGCTACTCAGGAGGCTGTGATTCAAAGCCCGTGCATCCACACAGGAAAGTTGGTGAGACTCTCATTGCCAATTTAATCACCAGAAAGCAAGAAGTAGAATTGTACCTCAAGTGGTAGACAGCTAACTTTGAGAACCAAAGCACAAGAGACAGTGCCCAGGCCCTGTGCTCAAGGCCAAGAACTGGCACCAAAAAAGGAAGGAAGGGAGGGAGAGAGGAGGAGGAAGGGAGGGAGGATACACACTTGCATACACACACACACACACTATTTCTCTAGATGGCTACATAGGATTAGAGGACTGGTACAAATGAAAAGCCACTTGCTTTTTGAAATTTACACTCTCTATATAATTTACTAGTCAAAAAAAATCAATCAGGGACTGGGACTGTTGCCTAGTAGTAGAATGCCTGCCTAGCATGCATGAATCCTGGGTTCTATTCCTCAGTACCACATATACAGAAAAAGCCAGAAGTTTCTATGGCATAAGTAGTAGAGGGCTAGCCTTGAGAAAGCTCAAGTACAGTGTCCAAGCCCTGTGTTCAAGCCCCAGGATTGGCAAAAAAAAAAAAAATCAAAGGTTCATGCCTGCAATCCTAGCTACTCAAGAGGCTAAGATCTGAGAATAGTGGTTGAAAGTCAGTCTGAACCAGAAAGTCCATGAGACTCTTATCTCCAGTTAACCACCAGAAACCGGAAGTGCCACTGTGGCTCAAGGGGTAGGGTGGTATCATTGAGCTGAAAGCTCAGAAAAAACGTTCAGGCTCAGAGTGCAAGTCCCACGACCAACAAAAATAAATCAATCAAATACTGTATACTTTAGAAGAAAATTCTCAATCAGGTATCAAAACAGAAGTCTTTGTGGGCAATTCTAAACTTGAAAAAGTTGGAATTTGGTTTGATCAAATGAACAAAAAATGTTCTGGTTATATTTAGGGGGACTAATCCTCAGATAGTTTTATAAAAGGTAACAATGATAGGTATGGGACAGAGTTTGGAAGTGTGAGAGATAGTTCCAAACCTAAGGAGAAAGGTAATAAATAGAGTATATTTCGAACATGTCTACTCCATTTCTTCAAAAGTAGAGGTACATAAAGGTAAAAAGCAAGGCAGAATTGTAAAGGATATGGTTAGCAAGGATCCCTGGAATGTGACATGTTGAGGTAGAAGGCTTTCTGAAAAGATAAGATGAAGGGAAATTGATGAAAAGGAAGTGCTATTGTTACAGAGCAGAGAGAAAAGAAAAGAGAACCTCATGACATTAAGAATAAAGTGGTAAACAAATATGGTGGCTCATACCTATAAACCTAGCTACTCAAAGGGCAGAGATTGTGAGGATTGCAGTTTAAGGCCAGCCCAGTTCATGAGATCTCTAACTCAACCAACAGCTAGGCAAGGTGGTATGTGTACCTGACAGCCCAGTTACATGAGAAGCCTAATATAGGAGAATTGTGATCCAGGCTACCTTGGTATAAACATAGTACTCTGTCCCAAAAATAATTAAAGCAAAAAGGGATGGGATATGACTCAGGAAGCAGCATGTCTGCCAAGTACACTAAGTTCCAAACCACAGGGGAGAGAGGAGTGGGGAGTGGGGGGAGGGAGAGAGGGAGGAAGGGAGGGAGGGAGGGAGGGAGGGAGGAAGGAAGGAAGGAAGGAAGGAGTGGATGGACAGCAGTTCCTGGTCTTTCATACCTAGTTTGCTGCCTAAATGTTAACACAAAATTAATTCAGTCCAAATAGGTTTAATATGAATATTAATTGTGGGATATTAAATAATATCCAAATTGGATAATATCAAATTATATCATAAGCAATAGTGCAATGTGTTCATTCTACACATTTTGCTTTCCTTGAAGTGCTTTTTACTGTATCAGAATACCAGGCCAAGGCAACTTGAGTGTTTTCAGCTACCCCTTCAGTGATCACCAAAAAAAACTGCTTCAAATCTTATAAATGTCTAACAGAATAAAAATAAATTGCCAGAATCAAACCTAATTCTGTAATTCTATAGTAAATGTAAAAACCAACCATTATCCAAATCCGAATATGCTTGGATAAAGGATCATTTGTTAGCACATTACACAGCAGTACTTCAAGGAGGCGTGTAAGAGATACAACCACGTTGATGTCACTTGTAGGAATCAGTTCCTGCAAGGTGAAAGGATAAGATATTTTTAACTTTTCTCTTAGAGAATAAAAGAAGGCAAATACTTCAATTTTACAAATTGATAAGAACATAGATGGTGTTCATAATGGTCTCTATAACATTTAAACTAAAAGAATTGAGATTTTCAGCATCATAAAAATTTTCTTAAAGATTTTAGTTTGGCATATTATATCATAAAATTCTATAGAGTATATTCTTATCCTAAATCCTCTGACAAATAAAAACTAGGTACAGAGACTAAGTGAAATTAACTCTAGGATATGGAAACAAGAGGTTTATCTTTGTGACTGTTATTCTTAATGCACTATATGAAGATATTTCTTTTTCCTTCCTTTCCCCTTAAGATTTATCTCATGTTGTTATTGTATCTGACTTTGGTACTTGGTATACTATATATACACGTTTATTTGTGTATTTGAAAATGGGAAGGTAAGGGAAAAACAAGACGAGTGGGAGGGGTGGGAATGAGAAAGTGGGAGAAAATTATGGGAAGAGGTAACAATGTTCAAGAAGTAATGTACCCACTACCTGACAAATGTAACTGTAACCCCTCTGTACATTACCCCAACAAATAAAATTCAAAAAAAAAAAAAACATGAGAAGGGGTGTCAATGTTCAAAATGTACCCACTACTTGACAAATGTAACTGTAACTGCTCTATATATTACCCCAACAATAAAACACAATTATAAAAAGAGAGAATAAACAACGCTTTACATATGACACAAAAGAAGTCTCTTACAGCCGTTCATTCACTTATGTACTCAATGAACATTTATGAAAGACATACCATAGCTACACACCTATATAGCAAGCTGGGAGACATGAAAAGAAAAGATGCTAAAACTAAATAGACAAAAATAATATGGTATAGCCAGGCACAGTGGCTCATGCCCATAATCCTAGCTACTCAGGAGGCTGAGATCTGAGGATCACAGTTCAGGGCACGAAAGACTATGAGACTCGTCTCCAATTAACCACTAGAAAATCAGAAGAGGTACTATGGCTCAAAGGGAAGGGCAGTAGCCTTGAGCCGAAGAGCTCAGGGACAATGCCCAGGCCCAAAGTCCAAGCCCCACAACTGAAAAAAAAAATGTAATAACACTGTGACAGACAAAGTCTCAGGGTAGATGGAAACTACTACTGGAGTATTAGGGATAACAATTAACTCAGACCCAGAAATTGAAGATAGGTAAGCCAAAGAATTCCCTGAAGAAGTCATAGCCAATTTGAGTTTTTAAGGAAATATTAAATTAGGTAGGCAAGAAAGGGAAAATGTCTAATGCAAGAGAAACCACACATTCAAAGAAATGGAGATGTGAAACATGTAGATTACAAAGGAGATCCTAGGATATGAAAATAGGATGTACAGGGCTGAGCCTGGTGCCACATGCCTATAAACCCAGCTTCCTGGGAGACAAATACAAGGGGACTGAGGTCAACCCTGGCAAACGTGCCAGACCTTATCTGGAAAAAAAATAAAAGAAGAAGGACTGGAGGCATAATTAAAGTGTGGAGTGCCAAGAGGCAAATCCTCAGTTCAATTCCTAGTTAGCATTAAAAAGGAAGGAAAGAGAATGGGAAAAAGAAGAGAGGAGGAAAACTTGCATGGGTCAGAGAATTATGGTATTACCTTTAATTTTTTCTTACGAAACCTTAAAGCAGGTGGGACTAACCACTGGAAAAGTGCTTTCAGAAGAGCTTGGTGATCTGGTTGACTGAGAGGCTCTTCCCGTGAATTCAACCATGAAGATACAAGTGGCTCCCACCCTAACTGTGAGGGCTCCAAATAAATCATGCCACAACGGCTTACAGTGGCAGGCTACAGAGACAGAAAACAAAAACAAAAACAAATAATAACAACAAAAACAAGGTTTCCTTTTGTATAACTGCTTTTTTTTTTCTGCCAATCATGGGTACTTGAACTTGGCCAGGGTGCTGTCCTTGAGCTCTTTTGTTCAAGGCTAGCACTGTACTACTTTGAGTCACAGCTCCACTGACAGCTTTTGAGTGGTCGTTCAAGATAAGAGTCTCATGGGAACTTTTCTGCACAGGCTAACTTCTAATCGAAATACATCTCAGCCTCCTTTGTAGCTAGGATTACCGATATGAGCCACCAGCACCCAGCAGTAACTTTTTTGATCAGTGATACCAAGAATTGTTTCTTTTTAGTATGACACCATAAGGTCCTTCATGTTCCAGTTTTCCTCTACAGCCTCACATGCATGTTTCCCTTACAGAAAACTACTTTAAGGTCCAGTTTTATGTTATCATTCAATGTTTTTACAGACCATCTTATACTTTGGAATGCCTAGGCCTAACTCAGCCCCCTAAAGAACTCATATTGTCTTCAAAACCAGATCAAACGTTCCAACACCTCCCACTTCCAACTTCCACTTCCAATTCTCTACCCGTTTCTTTTGGGAATCCTTAGTCTCTTCCATACCCTCAGAGACTTAACAAGTACCTACATTTATTAGTGTACGTCTCATCCTTTCAAAACATTGCTCTATCTTATTCATCTTTTTGGTCCCAGTATCCCTTATATCAATCCTAGTACCACTTACACTTTTGACTAAATCAATGAATGAGCAAAAATTAAAGTATTATTATATTGAATGAGGAACTTACTGAAGCCTGAGAAAGATCCATAGTTTCAAAGATGAGGCTCATTTGAGGGGACATTTGAATGATTTCTCCACTCATGAGGCAAAGCTAAAGGCAAGAATTTTTTCCAGTCATTATTAAAATATTTTCAACTTTCTTAAATAAAAACTTACTCTATTTATAAAACAAAGTGTCTCCTGTGATACAATAAGTACTAGAATGGAAGCAGAAAACCTTTGTCTAGCTTTGCCTAGCTCTACATATTCTAGTTTCCTTTAATTTAAAACACTTTTTTATCAGATGTCAAAATTGCCTCTTTTCTCTCAGATTCTTATTATGTTATTATTACTCAACCTTCCTGCAGTGATTCATCTTTGGAGTTATTACTTTTAGTAGTATCAATGATAATTGTTAAGTATTTATATACTAAGTTAACATTAGGACTGAGTCTTCTAAATTCATCATCTTAGTGCTTCCACAATCATCTGTGTATCCCCAGTTTTATCTCTATGCAGTTATATGTCAACATTGACATGATTAATGTTTCTGGATTCAGTTTCTTAGCTATAAAATATATGAGTGGTTTACAGCTCTTATTGTACAATATTGTAGCCATTAACTATAAGGAGCTACTTACATTTACTTACCAACATAAAATTAAATAATATTTGTAGTTCAGTTTTCCAAATGCAACATGATACATTTCAGATGCTAAAGAGCTGCATGTAACTAGCATCTACCTTATCAGATAGTATGGGTCTTTGCGACACTTCAGTAAGTTCTGCTCAACAGTACTGGTCAAGATATACATTTAGTCTTTTATTAAAATAAATGTTACAGGGGGCCAAGAGTGTGGCCTAGTGGTAGAGTGCTTGCCTAGCATGCAGGAAGCCCTGGGTTCAATTCCTCCATACTACATACACAGAAAAGGCCAGAAGTGGTGCTGTGGTTCAAGCAGTAGAGTGTTTGAGAAAGAGCCTTGACAAAGCCCAAGGACAATGCCCAGGCTGTGAGTTCAAGCCCCAAGACTGGCAAAAAAAAAGAAGGAAGGAAGGAAGGAAGGAAGGAAGGAAGGAAGGAAGGAAGGAAGGAAGGAAAGAAGGAAGGAAGGAAGGAAGGAAAGAAAGAAATTTTTCAGTAAACATTCTCCTTTGTTCCTCCAGTTTGAGAGGTAGGATTAGCATTTTTTTTTTGCCAGTCCCAGGGCTGGAACTCAGGGCCTGAGCACTGTCCTTGTGCTTTCTCAAGGCTAGAGCTCTACCATTTGAGCCACAACACCACTTCTATGCATGTATCTTTTTCCTATATATGTGGTACTGAGGAATCAAACCCAGGTCTTTGTGCATGCTAGACATGCACACTACCACTAGGCCAAACTCCCAGGTCCATGGGACTAGCATTTTCTTTATTATACCATTTATTCTACTATTTTGCTACATCTCTTGCCCTTTTCACAACCCTTGCTGTCATTCATCAGTCAAGAATTCCCTTCTCTAAGCTGGGCTCGGTGGTTCACACCTGTAATCCTGTTACTCAGGAGGCTGAGATAATCCCAGTTCAAAGCCAGCTTGGGCACTAAAGACCATGAAACTCTTATCTCCAGTTAACCACGAGAAAACCAGAAGTGGTATTGTGGCTCAAGGGTTAGTGTGGTAGCCTTGTGCTGAAGAGCTCAAAGACAACACCCAGGCCCAGGGGTAGGGCAGTAGCCTTGAGCTGAAGAGCTCAAGGACAGTGCTCAGGCCCAGAGTACAAGCCCTACAACCAACCAAAAAAAAAAAGAATTCCCTCCTCATTTGCTAATGCTTTTGAGATTGGCCCTGTCTCCTCTCTACTGTAACTCCAACCTCATTCAATGCTTAAGAGGGTGAGCATAACAAGCGGACCTCAGACTCCTAATCCTCCTGCCTCAGCCTCTCAAGTACTAGGACTACAGGCATGGGATATCACCTCTGCCCATTCAATATTCTGAATATAATTACTCTCTTTCTACAAAAAAAAACAGGACTTACTATAATAAAGTTTTCATTTAAAAGATAATTTATAAACCTACTTAATTTGTTGTACCCTTTTTATAAAGTATTTGTAGCCCTATAATTGTTTATTCATGTCTGAATCTGTGCTGCTTTTAAGCATGATGATTTACCTTTTTATTATCATCCAACACTGTGTTCATACTCTCTATCCACAAAGTATCAATAGGACCATCAAATACAACCCATTTTCTGTCTGGTGTTTCAGATAAGGCAAATTCTCTGAAAGTGTTTGCCACGATACCATCAGTCCACTGAGAAAAAATAGAAAGAACTGGGAAGTTACTTTTATAAAACAAGATTTTTTTAAAACACTTCAAACTTCTTGCTTTAACATGCACTTCAGCAGTAGAGTTGAGAATGTTGTATGATAGATTACCTCATGAGACACGGGGTCAAACTGTCCAAAAAGTTGGCCCATTGTAATTGACTTGGGGTTTACAGTCCTGTAAATGACCTTCTCTTCTTCTCCATAGCCTCGTTCGTTCATATGAGTTAAAGTATCAGCCAGTACATGCAGAACTTTTGTCTTACCTGCAAAAGGTTCTCCTACTAACATAAAACTATTAAAGAAGTAATAATACAATCAGATTATAAAAATTAACAAGCTAAATTACTTATACCAGTATATAAAACATTGTCCTGAAATAATTTCCACATATAATTTTAGTTATATGTCAAAAACACATTCACTTTTTAAACTGATTGATTCTATATCACATTTTTCACACTAATATCATTTATCAACAAAACAGAATCTAATACATTCATTAAATGACAACAAAAGACATTATGTCTATATATTCCTCTACTTCTTTCTGGCTTTTTTGGTGGTTAATTGGAGATAAGATTCTCATGGACTTTGCTGCCCAAACTGGTTTGAATCAGAATCCTCAGATTTCAGTCTCTTGAGTAGCTAAGACTATAGGTGTAAGCCACAAAGGCCCAGCTATGTTTCTTTGTTCTTAAAATAAAAACTGTGGCTTGAAGACAAGAGGGAAGGGTTTCTGTTTCTAAAGGATTTACTTATTATCATAATTACTAATGCTTTTGCCAAAGGTTCCTAAACACTCTGAAAAGACCAAGTGACTAGTCCTAAACTAATGAGTGATAAAAGTAAATTAATGGGTATTACTTCCACAAATATCTATGTCCCTCTAGGCAAAGATATGACCCATAATGTTGAGGTATACCTTCTCTATCAGCATAAGATCTGAAAGACTATAAGCAGAGCCTCCTTGGTAACCTATAATATCTAGCACAAGTGACAAATAAACCTTTGTTTTATAAGTAACTAAATTCAATTACAGAAGAGTACCTTATACTTAATAACAGCTTTTGGTAGCTACAAGACAGGAAGATATTCTTGCAATAATAATAAGCCCTTAATATACACAGCATTAACAGCCAGATCACAGGTCATAAATGAACATATATCAGAATCTAAAAGATTAACAATTATTTTTCCAGAATAATTTACATTAGATAAATGTATCCCTTTAGGTAACCTAGAAGATAATACAGGTAATGAAATTCAAGTTTTACAGGGAAAGAATAGTAAAGTGAGTGTTACTATATAATGAAAGGCCATGGCTGGATTTAACAAGGAACTATATATATTTCAGCAGGGCAGGTCTGACTGAAATAGAGTAGAAGGAATATGAAAATACTATGGATACTTAAGAGTGCACACTGTAGTAGTCATTACTATTAAATCACTGAATAAACTTTTTCCTCTTTTTTCTTTTTCATTTTTTTTATGGGTCATGGGGCTTGAACTCAGCCTGAGCATTGTCTGTCCCTGAACTCTTCAGCTCAAGGCTACCACCCTACTCTTAAGCCAAGCATCACTTTCCCTTTTCTAAAGGTTAGTCAGACATAAGAGTCTCCTTTTGTGCCTGGGCTGGCTTTGAAGCTTGATCCTCAGATCTCGGCCTCCTGAGTAGCTAGGATTACAGGGATGAGCCACCACACCCGGCTTTTTATTTTTTGGCAGTTCTGGAGTTTTAACTCAGGAACTTACATTTGCTAGGCTAGTATTCTACCATGTGAGCCACACCTCTAGCCCTGACTTTTTGCTGGCTATTTCTGACATAGGACTTTGCTTCCTATTCAGACAAGTGTCAAGCTTTATTTAACTCATCACCTTTGACTTTCTGTCATGGCTGGGACAACAGGCACATATCACTACATCTCAGCTTCCCTCCATGGAGTGTTCCATATATTTTTCTGCCTGGACTAGTCCAGAACAGTGTGCCTTCTAATCTCAGCCTCACTTGGAGCATTAGATGTGACCCTGTATGAAGAAATAGGTTAAGAAGGAGAGGACCAAGAAAAAAAAAAGAAAAAGAAAAAAAGGAAAGGGCCATGTAGAGTGTTTGCTTAGCATACACAAAGACCTGGGTTTGATTCCTTGGTACCACATATACAGAAAAAGCCGGAAGTGGCGCTATGCCACAAGTGGTGGAGCTCTAGCCTTGAGAAAGCCCAAGGACAGTGCTCAGGCCCTGAATTCAAGTCCCAGGACTGGCAGAAATTTAAAAAGAGAGAGAGAGAGAATATCATGAACTTTCTGCCCAGGCTAGCCTCAAGCCATGATCCTCCCTATTTCTGCTTCCCAAAATAGCTTGAACTATAAGAATGAGCTACTGGTGCTAGGCTTGAATAAATGCTCTTTATCAGTTTATATTTTCTTTTCCTTTCCTTTTTTTTTTTAATTGAAAGTTCTCATCATGTAAGTGGACTGGCCTAAACTCTTGGTCCTCCTGTCTCAACCTCCCAAATGCTAGGATTACAGGCATGCACCACTCTGCCCAGCTCCTTCTTAACTCTTGTTAGACATGTGGTATGGCAGAGTAATAAATCTTTGTCTAACAACTAAGAAGAAAGTGCTTCTTTAATTCCTAGCCTATCTAGTACATAAAGTTTGTTGTCTTTTTGGTTCTCAATTTTAGTTGTTTTAGCAGTTAACTTAAAAAAAACAATATCTAGGGCCGGAAGTTTGGCCTAGTGGTAGAGTGCTTGCCTAGCATGCACGAAGACCTGGGTTTGATTCCTCGGTACCACATACATAGAAAAAAGGCAGAAGTGGTGCTGTGGCTCAAGTGGTAGAGCTCTAGCCTTGAGAAGACGAAGGAAAGTACTCAGGCCCTGAGCTCAAGCCCAGGATTGGCAAAAAAAAAAAAAAAAACCCACAATTCGAACTATGACAGATGTTATCTTACCCGTGTCTAACAATCATCATTTCATATGTCTGAATCATTTTTTCAATAAAAAATTTAACAGGCTGAAGATTATGTTCAGAGCAGGCTTCATTAGCACATTCTAAAAATTCCTAAAATAAAAGAAATATAGAATGTAGTTCTATAGAATGTTATTATAAACTACTACAAAAAGGCTTTATTTGCATAATTAAATGTAAGAACAATTAGACATGTTAATGGTCATAGCAGTACAACAGTGGGTTATGTACTGCATAACATATGCTAAACACAAAAGCATTTAAGATGCAAATAAATCTAAAGAAAATCCAATTTCAGAAAGGAGAATCTTTTCTACATAGAGCTGACAGTTACTTCTATCACTGCTAACATTTTTAAAGTATGGGTCTAGTGAGCATCTGATTGAGCCTGCTAATAACAGACAGACTTTGCCGAAATCAGGAGAAACTAGCAGAGATTGAAATAGTTGTGTGGACTGATAAGATGGGTTAGAATCTGTAGGAACCTCAATGCAAAACTCCAATGCAAGATGATTCTTTCCACTGCCCATGATTTTTTACTTCACATGAAATTCCACAAGAGACCAAGAATTCATTTGGAAAGTCACAGATAAGGGACTCCTTTTGTTTCAGATGCTTAGATCAAAAAATCCTGCTGGAGAGAGGAACCTATTATAATAAAGCAGGATAATATCTCTGTAAATATCTCTGTAAAGATATTTGAAACCAGAGGTAAACTACAGCTCAATAATGATTTAACAGAATTCCAACTTAGGTCCACTCCTGATTGAATTGATCAGTACCTTAACATTGCTACCTGGAAAATGGAAATACATATTTTCCCTTTAGAAAATAGTATTCATGGCCAGGAGTTTGGCTTAGTGGTAGAGCGCTTGCCTAGCATGCACCAAGAGCCAGGTTTGATTCCTCGGTACCACATACATAGAAAAAGCTGGAAGTGGTGCTGTGGCTCAAGTGGTAGAGCCCTAGCATTGAAAAAGCCCAAGGACAGTGCTCAGGCCCTGAATTCAAGGCCCAGGACTGGCAATAAAAGAAAAGAGAAAATAGTATTCATCCTCAAAAGACTAAACATAGAACTCCCCTATGATCCAGCAATCCCACTCTTGGGCATTTAATCAAATGTCCATAAACAAGGACATACTAAGGCTACTAGCACAACCACGCTCATTGCAGCATTATTTACCATAGCTAAGATACAGAACCAACCCAGATGCCCCTCAGTAGATGAATGGATCAAGAAGATGTGTGGGGACAAAGACATGTGAAAGACATGCACCTTCTATCTGGCAAATATCATGTAACCCTTTTATTAATTACAATAAAAATGCAAACACATATGAATAAATATTTTAAAAAAAGAAGATGTGGTATTTATACACACTGGAATTCTATGCTGCCATCAAAAAGAATGACATTGCCCCATTTGTAAGGAAATGAAAAGACTTGAAAAAAAAATCATATTAAGTGAAGTAAACCAGACCCAAAGAAACATAGGTGCCATGCTTTCCTTCATTTATAATAATTAGTGTACATCTAGAATTTTCCTAGCAGAAGGCTATAATAGCTCAAAGCTATGTATATGTGGCCATATAGGAAAAGGCTAAGCGAAATGAACTCCAGGATATGAAACAAGAGGTTTATCTTTGTGATTGTTGTTAATGTACTATGTGAAGTTCTTTTCTCTCTTTTTTTCTCATGGTTTAATCTCATGTTGTTACTGTATCTGACTTTGGCACCTGGCATATTGTATATATGTTTATTTGAAATAGGGAAGGAAAGGGGAAAAACAAGATGAAGGGGAGGGGATGAGGAAGGGAAAATGGGAGAAAAATATGGGAAAAGGTATCAATGTTCAAGAAGTAATGTAAGCCAGGGGTGGTGGCTCACACCTGTAATTCTAGCTACTCAGGAGGCTGAGATCTGAGGATCAAGGTTCAAAGCCAGCGTAGGCACAAAAGGACCGGAGACTCTTATTTCCAATTAACCACTAGAAAATGGGAAGTGGGGCTTGGTTCAGGGGTGGGGTGGAGACCTTGAATTGAAGAGCTTAGGGAAAGAACCCAGACTGCATTCAAGCCCAATGACCCACAAAAAAAAAAAAAAAGTAATGTACCCCTACCTGATGAATGTAACTGTAACCTCTCTATACATCGCCCTGACAATAAATGTAATAATAAAAAAGTATTCATTTAGTTTTCACAATTGTTTTTATAATACTTAACAAAATCATAACTTATAAGTAATGAGAGTAAACAAACTCCCAGATGATTAAGATATATTAATTAGCAAATAAGAAATTTAGAACAACTTTTTATAAAGTTATAAAAGAAATCAGGTAAGAAGGAAAAGTACTGGAAAAGATAGAAAAGAGGAATAGAGGAATTGCTTTTTTTTTTTTGCCAGTCCTGGGCTTGAGCTCAGGGTCTGAGCACTGTCCTTGGACTTTCTCAAGGCTAGAGCTCTACCACTTGAGCCTCAGCACCACTTCTGGCTTTTTTTTTTTTTATGTATGTGGTACTGAAGAATCAAACCCGGGTCTTCGTGCATGCTAGGCGAGCACTCTACCACTAGGCCAAACTCCCAGCCCCAGGAATTACTATTTAAAAAAAAAAAAAAAAAACAGCGGGAGTTTGGCTAGTGGTAGATTGCTTGCCTAGCATGCACGAAGACCCTGGTTCGATTTCTTGGTACCACACACATAGAAAAAAGCTGGAATTGGTGCTGAGGCTCAAGTGGTAGAGCTCTAGCCTTGAGAAAGTCTAAGGACAGTGCTCAAGCCCTGAGCTCAAGCCCAAGACTGGCAAAAAAAAAAAAAAAAGAGAGAGAGAGAGAACCAAATTAAACATACCACAAAACAAAAACAAAAAATGTAGTTAAAGATTCATTGAATGAGTTTATCAGAAAATTGAAAAAAGCCAAAAAAAACGATTATTAATCTTGAAGATACATCAATAAAATAATATCACAATTTACTTATCCTTGGTGATAAAGCTTTGAAAATAATCAAGGCATCAGCTAAATTTATCATACAGTGTTAATAATTCTCATAGATTTACTTACATTGTAGTCAGCTTCAGGAAGTTTAACACCAGGGAATAAATCACTAGTTATTCCATTAAATAAAGGTATGTCATGTGATAGAAACTTTGGTTCATTTACATCTTTAATTGATCGAAGAAGCTAAAATTACAAAAATGGATACCATAAATTAATCACCTATAGTTATACATCCCCTTAGACAAAAATGCAAGTGTTTGGTTTTGTTTTGTCGGTCGTGGGGCTTGAACTCTGGGCCTGGGCACTGTCCCTGAGCTCTTCAGCTCAAGGCCACCACCCTAGCCATAAAGCCACAGCTCCACTTCCGGTTTTCTAGTGGTTAATTGGAGATAAGAGTCTCATGGACTTTAGTACCCAGGCTGGCTTTGAACCTCGATCCTAAGATTTCAGCCTCCTAAGTAGCTAGGATTACAGACATGAGCCACCATGCCTGGCCTAAAAGTGAAAGTTTATTTTACATTACTCCATGGAATTCATATAATAAAAAACTAATAACTAAACCAATAACATACACTGAAATAAATAACATAACCCAAAGCAATTATTTCAACATATATAACTTGAATCAATAACCCTCTCAGTTACCCATATTCAGTTCCTGATTGGTCTTACTAAAAAAAAATTTCTACTGAGGTTTTCACAAAGTACATATTTAACACATACCAGTATATCCTCGTTTTCATTTGGGTATTTTAGTTTTAGGTTTCCGGCAGCCACTAAAACTGCTTTTACTGCTCGCATTCCATAATCATAATGAAATTGTGATGAGAGCTGCTCTGAGCAAAGCCTATAAGTCATTACTATCTTCACAGAAAGAGGTTTGGCATTCAAAAATCCATAGGAATAGAGGGAGATTTCTGCTATTAGGGCATAGTTTGGGACCATCATTGCCACTGTCCTAAAGAGAACCTGAAAGTATAATAAAAGAAACAAACAATTTACATAAAAGCTGCCACTTTTAAGCTAAGTACAATCCTCAAAAAACAATAAGCTGAAGAGTCTCCATATTCAACACATTTTCTTTTTTTCTTTTCTTTTTTTTTTTTTTTTTTTTTTGGCTAGTCCTGGGGCTTGAACTCAGGGCCTACCCACTGTCCTTGAATGCTTTTTGCTTAAGGCTAGCACTCTGCCACAGCACCACTTCCAGCTTTTTCTGTGTATGTAGTACTGAGGAATCAAACCTGGGTCTTTGTGTGTGCTAGGCAAGCACTCTACCACTAGGATATGCTCCCAGCCCCAAACATATTTTCATAAACTAATTTTTTCACCAGAATATTTTTGTGTACTTAGTACTCTTGGATATCTAAAAAGGTTTTAATTATTTACCTCCTATCAAGTGAAAACAAGCGAAAGGAAAATGATAAATACATGGGAAAATTATGCTGCTGTTTTTGATGAACACACTTACACTCTTAAGAAAATATTACCTTCAAAATGGGGACAAACACATGAGAAGGGGTGTCAGGATGTGAGAAATAATGCACCTACTACCTGATGAATATAACTCTATACATTATCCCAACAATAAAAAAAAAGAAAAGAAAATTTACCTTCAAATTGTCTGGCAATTCAGAACGTCCTGCATAGCCAGGATTCATGGTAATAGCTACGAAACAGTTTGGATTAAGCTTAAGTTCTGTCCCTTCAAAAACAAATACTTCCAACTTCTGCTGAATGGCTCTCTGAATGCAGAGGATCTGTTGAGCCACCACTGATAATACTTCTAACTCAATTCGGTTAAATTCATCAAAGCAAGCCCAAGCACCAGAAGAAGCTAATCCCTTAAAAAACTAACAACAAGAAAAAAGAGGTAATATTTTCCCTTAGGAAATGACATTATTTCTTAAAATAATATTTAACTAAGTCAAATTGGAAAAGTTTGCTAGAAAGATAAAAACAATGTTTTTTACTCCTAAAAACAAAGATCAAGTAATGCTTAAACAATATTCAAATAATATTTAAAGATAACTTTGCTTGAGAATATGTAATTAGCCCTAGCTGTACCTATGTAGCATTAATTATTATCAATTCAGTAAACTACCTTTCCCATTGCTAGATAATCTAGCCCATCTGAACAGTTGAATACCACACACTGGACAGCAAGAGCTTTAGCCAAGTCCTTGGTTGTTTCAGTTTTTCCTGTGCCTGCTGGACCCTCTGGCGCGCCTCCAAGATTTAAATAGAAGGCACCTATCTGAAAAGAAAATATGTATATGAAAAGAATTCTATGCTTAGCTAGAAAAAAAACGAACTCACATAATGGATTACCACATACATTGTTTTTCTTATTTGTAACTTCAGAAAAACTAGTTATTTAATTACATTCAGTTACTTTTAGCACAAACTTTTCTAGCTGCACAAAGTAAAAGCAGTTCAATAAGACATAAAAGACAAATGAGTGAAACAAAATCTCCTTGTCTTTTTTTATTAATCAAAACTTTTACTTCATTAAGCTGATTTATTCTGGTATCTTACCACAGTTATGGAAAGCTAACATTTGATGACTTGAGATGACTTAAGAGCTGGCTGCTGGTAGCTTATGCCTGTTACCCTAGCTACTTTTTTTCTTCTAATATTTCACATGTACCCATTTTCTTTTTTAAAAAGAAAACAATAAAAAAGAGAAACTAGCCAACATTAAGTAAAAAGACAATAATAAAGAGAAACTAGACAACATTAAGTAAACCTAATTGAGAAAGGTTTTCCTTAAAAGTGGTTGTAGAGAGGGTAGAAGAGAACAATAACGACATAGTCAAGATGGTTAACAGCCCAGGTGGTAGATACTTGAAATTGAGTGGCTTGAATAGAGCCCATATTTGGGAGAAAAACAGATAACCTACTATATAATTCTATGACTTGCCTAACTTGTCTTTTTATTGAATGTTCTTAATTTTCTACATTCCTATCTTACTGTTCTATTCTACTTTCTACTTTGGGTTACATATAACTACATACACTGTTTTTTTTTTTTCTTACCTAATGTTTAAGTTCAGCCATATTGGAATTATTGCTGGAGTATACTTTGACTTGGACAGTGGCCAGAAACTTTTAGAAGCATATGAAATCTGCTTCACAAAACTTACCATGAGAGTGTATGAGACAACTCTTTTTAGAGAAAATTGGGTCAAGAATCACGGTTGCATAATGGGAGAACAGGAGCAATCCCCCTATTTTTGCTATGAATCTGAATCTGTTCTAATAAGTAATGTCAATTTTAAATAAACCTATGAAATGATAATATTACATGTACTAAAAAGAAGCCCACAACAGATAACTAAGTAAATAAAAATCAGTATCCATGATACTCTCTACCCATCCTAGCTTAATAGAGGCTGAACTGCCAATGTCCATTAACTTGATTGCTGGGAACTTCAGGTTTCTGGAATTTGCTCACAAAATGTTCCCTTTATTTTGAGTAATAAATGTATCAAGAGACTTATTTCAATGTCTAATATTGTATTCAAGTGTTTAATGTGATTCCGATTTTTAAAATTCAGAATAATCAACTTCTACCTTAGAAATACATTCAGTGTAAAGTGCCAGATAAGACATTAATGCTTTATTTTTAAAAATACTATTTTATTTATATTCATGTATGAAAAAAATGGCCAAAACTATCATTTATATACATACTGAAAACAGGATTCATTAACAAGTCATATTTAAATTTTATAAAGAACAATCATTAAAATACTGATTGGTTACAGAGAGCAAAGTTGGATGAAAAGAGTAAGCTATAGTTTTACTTTTCATTAAAGAGAAGCACCCTCTGAAAAGAACTCATTAGTGATAGATATCTAAACCGCAAAGTAACTATATATAAAGTTAGTGATTGTACTGCTTTTATTACTTTTACTAAGCCATTTTATCTTCCTCACACTCAATGCAAAGAAATAAAACACAATGGAAGAAAAATATGTCCTCATTATGTCCTTTATGATAGGAAGCACTCAAGGGCTCGAGTGGATCAATGAACCATTTTGATTCTGATCCACTGAATAGGATCCCATCCATATGTGGTGACTGCACTAACTCCACGGGAGCTGTGACAGACGGAACCATTTCAGATTATCCCTGTTACCCTCAAATCTCAAGAAAAGACCTTACAAAGTAAATGTAATACCTGATCTGTCTATAAATTAAACTTACAGGCTGATTCTTAGTATAAGGTGGAAAAGGGGGCCCTGTCTTACATACATATACAGAAAAGTATTATTGTGGTCTAAAGATTGCTAGATTGACTTGTGTTTTTATAACAAGATAAGGTATACATCAAAACCACCATCAGATTAAGAAACTTCCACAACTTTGATCAATTCTTCAAACAATGGAGCAAGTTCCTTTTCTAGGCTCACAATTAGTCCTGTGTTGGCATTACTACTGGCTATGAAACTGACCATGAGAGGTAGACGATTGAATTGAACTACCTGGTAGGTGTTAGAGTAACAGATGATGCTTTTATTCTTGGAAAGTCCAAGTTTGCTCCCTTGGTCTGTTGCAAGGGCAAAAGTAGACAAGAAACCAGGTCGTAAAGCATGCTCAGGAGCATTATCACTGGCCACTTTGATAACAGGTACTCCATCTCTATCTGACACAACAATAGCATGGAGTCCTTCAACACTTGGTAACTTCTTATACAGGAACCGCTTTAGGTCATCTGCCATGACGAACCCTTTTCCCCTTGGAGGCTCAATCTTGCACGCCTGGGTTTCCCGGCCACCGGAATATCCCCACCGCGTTAGAGCAACAGACGAGTCTCCCGACATTAATGCTTAAGAGTCATTTATTCAACAAATCTTTAGGAATAACTATGTACTAATTCATCACAGGGATTCAGAATAAAACAGACATGGTCCTTGCCCTCAAGTAACTTCCTGGAAAAAAAATAGAAGTTCTACAGACATGTTTTATCATAGAAGCTTAGGTGCTCTACCCAAATTTGCTTTATCATCAGACAACTGCCTAGGTATATAGAAGACCATACCATCTAGTTTTGTAAACTATTTATCTATTTATTTATTCACTGCTGGTACTAGGATGGCTTTGCACTTTCACTTTGCTTTTTTGCTCAAAACTGATGTCTTATCACTTGAGCCATACCTCCACTTCCCATACTATCTAGTTTTATGTACGTTCTGTGCTGTTGGCATAATAACAATATATCACCTAATAATATATTTCCCAGAATGTGTCTCTTATTAAGTGACATGATTGTAATTGTTGGTTGTTTGAAATTCAGATTTGCCTGTAAGTTCTGTGTTTATCTGGCTACCTTATCCTAGGGTTGTAGTAGTTATAGTTCTATTTTGCATAGCCAAGCACAGACTTCATCACAAACCACTACATTCAGCTCTTCCTTCCTTTCAGAGACACTAATTTACAGTTCTAAGAGCCCAAAACGCCTTTCTCATCTTTTTATCAACTCTCATAACTCCACTATAAAAATAGGTATTACTTTCTGCAGCTTGGTTTTGTCTTTACACTTCCAGTTCCTTCCTTTTTCTAATTATTACCAATGGAAGTGACCCATGACATTAACAGTAGAACTCAAATACTAAAAAAGGACATACTAAAGCCACTAAAACAACGATGTTCATTGCAGCACTATTTACCATAGCAAAGATATGGAACCAACCCAGATGCCCCTCAGTTGATTACTGGATCAACAAGATGTGGTATTTATACACAATGGAATTCAATGCTGCTGTCAGAAAGAATAGCATCCCCCCATTTGTAAGGAAATGGAAAGACTTAGAAAAAAATCATATTAAGTGAAGTATGCCAGACTCAAAGGAACATAGGCTCAATGGTTTCCCTCATATGTCATAATCAGTAGAAACCTTGACCTCTCCTAACAGAGATTTACAATAGAGCAAAACCTAGATACATAAGCCCATATAGTATGATGCTAAATGAAAACACATCCAGGATATAGAAACAAAAGCCATATAATGAATGATTGTTATCCTTAATGTACTATGTTATTTCTCATCTCTTCTGCTGTCCCTTGGTTATCTCATATTGTTACAGTATTTCACCTTGTTATCTGATATATTGTATATATGTATATTTGGTTATTTGAAACAGGATAGGGAAGGGGGGAAAACAAGATGAGGGATGGGGATGGGGGGAGGGAAATGGGGATCAAGACATGAGAAAGGGTACCAATGTTTGTGAAGCAATGAACCTTCTATCTGGTGAATATAATGTAACCCTTCTATTAATTACAATAAAAATATATGGGGAAAAAAGAGAAAAAGTAAATATTCATCTTGATTGCACTTTAAAAGGATTTGGGATGACAAAGGGATAATTAAATTCAAATGTTACAGATACAATAATAGAAGATGGTCAACACTAAATGTGGATAAAAAATAGGCTATTACACCAAAAACTAATCTTTAGTGCTCAAAATAAAATCATTTAAATACATACCAATGTTCTATAACACCTGTCAGTTAGAGGAGTAATGACAAGACGCGGTGAGTTGCCAAGGTATTCATAAGCATATTTTACATTGCAATTAATGATACGAACTCGAGCATTGTCATATTCCCAGTAATAACGAAGCTGAGCCAGCCACTGAAAATCTGTATCTTGTGAGACTCCTAGAAAGAATAAGACATATAATCCTTAAATCGAAATGATTTCAAAATAAATGTTGTAATATTATATATATATTTGTTTTTATTGTTATTATAAAGGTAATATACAGAGAGGTTACAGCTACGTAAGTCAGGTAATGAGGACATTTCTTTTTGGACAATGTCACTCCTTCCCTTGTTCTTTACAAGTCTTTCCCTCTCATTCCCCCCATAAGTTATACAGTTCATTTTCAGCATAGTATCTATTGTATTTGTTCATTCTTTGTCCCTCCATTTCTTTGTCCTCCCTTACTCTCCCACATACAGATAGATAAAACAAAAAGAAAATAAAACAAAAGCAAAGAAAAAAAAACCTCTTGTTTCCATTTCTTGGAGTTCATTTCAATAAATATTACTTTTTTATGATCAGAGGGACCCAGGCATTGTGTTATCTTTTATAACAATGAATATCAAAATAAATCATGTCTCCCAACTTACAGAAAATAGCATGTAAAAAGACTCTTGTAGAGGAAAAGAAGGACTTAGAGTATAAGTCTTTGTTTCTTAATATTAGAGAAAAAGTCACATACCTATTTCAATCATATCCATGACCACATCTCTAGCATGGACATCAATTGTAACCAAAGCCCCTAGAGTAATCCTGGTCTGTTTAGACAATTTTCCTCTTACTAGCTCTACAATATCATTCAGTTGATACTGGAGTTCTTTATAGTACTTCTTTAATCCCTACAAAATAATAGAGTAATTTAATTGATTATATACATAGTACTTCAAACATTCTATAGACTCATTTATGAAACAAAATTTTGGGTAAACCTATTAAAATTAAAATTTTTCAAATAATTGCATCATTTTAATGAAGGAATTATAACTTCATAAAGAACGAAAAAGCAAACTAGGAAATATAGAATGAAGAAAAGAACGCTGTTAAAAATCAAATAATGGGCTGGGACCAGGAGTTTGGCCTAGTGTAAAGTGCTTGCCTAGCATGCATGAAGACCCGGGTTCGATTCCTCTGTACCACATACATAGAAAAAAGCCAGAAGTGGTGCTGAGGCTCAAGTGGTAGAGCTCTAGCCTTGAGAAAGTCCAAGGACAGTGCTCAGGCCCTGAGCTCAAGCCCAGGACTGGCAAAAAAAAAAAAATCAAATAATGGGGCCAGGAGTATAACCTAGTGGTAGAGTGCTTGCCTAGCATGCACAAAGCCCTGGGTTCGATTCCTCAGTATCACATACTCAGAAAAAGCCAGAAGTGGAGCTGTGGCTCAAGTGGTACAGTACCACATACTCAGAAAAAGCCAGAAGTGGAGCTGTGGCTCAAGTGGTAGAGTGCTAGCCTTGAGCAAAAAGTATCCAAGGACATTTGCCCAGGCCCTAAGTTCAACCCCATGACTGGCAAAAAAAAAAAAAATCATACATTACCTCTGTCCCACCACTTATAACTTCCTGTGTCTCGGAAGTCCAGAACATCTGAGAAACACAAAGTACAACCTGACCAGGCCATTCTCTAACCCAGTCTCTTCTTGCCGATTCTGGATAAGCCTAAGTAACCAAAATGAATGTCTAATTTACAAGATTGCAGAAGGAAAAGAAGCCAATGTCTAACAATAAGAAATGTAATAGTTGGAACATTTATAAGATAGACTATCATATAATCACTAAAAACCTTAAAAGACCTGAACTGAACATTAATGGTTACACTTTTAATTTTTGTGCTTGTAAAAGCATGAAGGTCCAGGAGTTTGGCCTTGGAGTAGAGTACTTGCCTAGCATTCACAAAAACCTGGGTTTGATTCCATACATAGAAAAAAAGTCAGAAGTGGTGCTTGGTCCATCTGGTAGAGCTCTAGCCTTGAAAAAACCCAAGGACACTGCTCAGGCCCTGAGCCCACGCCCAGGACTGGCAAAAAAAAAAAGCATGAAAAACTAGGTACCAATAATGATAAGACTGAATTATCACTAAACATATTTGATTATTGATTCTCCTAAGTTTATTTTTTATGATTTTTATGTGCCTTTGCTGGGTTGGCCATCAAATTTTGACAAAGAATTAATATAATGAAAATATATTCTAATATAATGAAAATATAGATATTTCATTAACTAAAAGACCCAAATAGATTAGTTATATTGATACTAAGATTCAGTTTAAAAGGAGACTAGATATTTTAAAAACTAAGTCCCAGTGATTATAGAGATTCCCTTCTTAAACACTTGTTTGTTAAACTTGTCATTTAAAATATGATGTAAAAATCAACGTTAATAAATTCTTTAATAAAAAAATTAAAAAAAACTGGAGTAGCAATTAGAACTCATATTATTTTATCTATAACTTACTTAAAATCTTGTATGACCATGCTGTATTTGTTCAATTATGTACCATTGAACATTCTATGCTTTTGAGTCCAAAGTATGTTTTCATTTGCTACTAATACTTTTGTTTGAAAATGATTTAAATATTTTTAGAGAAAAAAATCATAATTTAAATTTGCTACAACTTGATAAATAAGATTGCATCAAACTTAAACATTTCTTCATAGCAAAGGGTATAGCTAACAAGCTAAAAAGAAAGCCTATAAGAATGGGTGAAGATTTTTACCAGCCACACAAAAAACAAGGGATAAGGGCCGGGAGTTTGGCCTAGTGGTTAAAGTGCTTGCCTAGCATGCATGAAGACCCGGGTTCGATTCCTCGGTACCACATATAGAAAAAAAAGCCAGAAGTGGTGCTGAGGCTCAAGTGGTAGAGCTCTAGCCTTGAGAAAGTCCAAGGACAGTGCTCAGGCCCTGAGCTCAAGCCCAGGACTGGTAAAAAGACAACAAAAAAAAAACAAAAAACAAGGGATATAATATCCAGACTGTACTTAGAGCTCAATAAAGTTAAGCCCTCAAGAGAAAACTCAATTAATAAATGAGCTAATGACTTAAAGAGATATTTCTCAGGAAAAAAAGTAAATAGACACATAAAGACATGCTCAATATTTTTGTCCAGAAAGGAAATGCAAATCAAAACAACACTGAGATTCTACCTCACCCCAGTTAGAATGGTTATTATCAGCTGGGGGGGGGGAGGGCGGCGTGTGGTGGGGGGGAGGGGCAGTGGCTCACACCTATAATCCTAGCTACTCTGAGGAACAGAGTAGCTAAGATCTGAGGATCAAGGTTCAAAGCCACCCTGGGCGCAAAAGGACTTGAGACTCTTATCTCCAATTAACTCCTAGAAAATGAGAAATGGGGCTTGTCTCAAGGGTAGCCTTGAGCTGAATAGCTCAGGGACAATGCCCAGGCCCAGGGGTAGAGTGGTAGCCCTGAGCTGAAGAGCTCAAGGACAGCATCCAGACCAGTTCAAGCCCCATGAACCACCAAAAAAAAAAAAAAAGGTCATTATCAAGAAAACAATAACAAATAATGTAAACCTGTTTACTTTTCTACTTTTTTTCTAGTTTGTCTTCTGTCATATCAACTTATATTCAAGCTTATTCAAGGGTCTCTTAATGTGTCTTTATATTTTCTCTGAGTAATTTATCCTTTATACTATAACCACAGTGGCTAAAAATATTAGTCAGATTACATCTAAATACCAATAGCCTTCCATTACACTTAAAAGAAATTTAAGTTGGGCACCTGTGGCTCACACCTATAATCCTAGTTACTCAGAAGGCTGAGATCTGAGGATCACGGTTCAAAGCTATGCATGAGCAACCAGCACTGGCTTACTAATAATTTTTAATCCTTAAATAGTTGTACAGAGGAGTTGCCATATAACAAAGCAGTTTTTGAAAAAAATGTGTACCTTTTAATAGTATTATTATTTTTAATAATGTTAGTATCAGCTGTACATAGTACTCTCAGCTACTTGGGAGGCAGAGATAATGAGGATCATAGATGGAGGCCAGCCAGGGCAAAAAGTCAGCAAGACTTTCATCTTAACCAATAAGCCAAACATAGTCATTGTCATTCCAGCTCAAAAGAAGCAGATGGCATTCCAAGGCTCACCCCAGGCAAAGCCATGAGACCCTACTCAAAACTAACTAAAGCAAAAAGGTTCCCAAGAGATAGAGCATAGCAAACACATGCTTTCAGTTCAAAACAATAGTACCGCAATGATGATGTTGTTACTAACAAATAGAAAAATAAAATAAGTTGTTTAAAATAATTTACTAGAACTCATTAAAAATTTCTTAAGACACAACACTTGTAGAATACCAGGTCTATATCAAGCCATAGGAGACATACCAGCCTGGATGCAGCAATCACATCATGAATACTTCGGAGCATTAGATCTTCCACTTGAATGAGCCATTTTTCTACAGCTCCTCGCGCTGCAGATGTGGAAATAAGTTCAATAAGTGCCACTCGTTCACCTTCAGAGCTGTACATGGCCCTGATGTCCAAATTGGGAAGGAATTCCAATTTAGCAATGCCCTCAAAACATTTTTTCAAGTGTGGCTGAACTCTAAGTGGATCTTTGGTCTCTGACAAAATCTCTAACATTTCATCATTAGATAAGAAGAAAAAACTAGAGAAAAACATGCAAATACAAAAGTTTTAGTGATAATTGACCATACATTAGAAAATGCTTTAAAGTATGGCCCAATTAATTGATTATCCATCATACCGAGGGAAGAAAAGACGCTTCTTTTCAAGATATGCATTAAGTCCTTTCATAATTTTCTCCAAAAGGTCATTGCAGTTTTGTAGTTTTTCCAGTAGACCTGTTAAAGAAGTAGCAGCAAGAACCTAAAAGAGACATGTTTATATTAAGAGACTCTTATATATTAAATTTATAAGATATAAACATTGTGGTTCAAACCAGAGTCCATGAGACTCATCTCTAAATAACCACCCAAAAAGCCAGGAGTGAAGCTGTGGCTCAAGTGGTAGAGCTCTAATATTGAGAGAGAGAGAAATAAGGAAGGAATAGCACCTAGCCCTCAATTTAAGCCCTAGTACTATTCTGGCACACACACACACACACACACACACACACACACACACACACACACACAGAAAAAAGGTTACAAATCCTAAAACAATATCTTCATAATAGGTAAAATTTTCAGTGTCTATAAAACACTTTTTTGTACCACAAACACATCCATTATTTACATATTGTCTCATTACTTTCTTCACTACAATGAAAACAGAATTAAGCACTTAGAAAATGTATTCATTCTCTAATTTACATAACTGTAACCCTTCTGTACATCACCTTTAAAAAATTTTAATTAGAAATATATAGTTAGAGGGGGCCGGGAGGTTGGCCTAGTGGTAGAGTGCTTGCCTAGCATGCACGAAGACCCGGGTTCAATTCCTTGGTACCACATACAGAGAAAAAAAGCTGGAAGTGGTGCCGAGGCTCAAGTGGTAGAGCTCTAGCCTTGAGAAAAATCCAAGGACAGTGCTCAGGCCCTGAGCTCAAGCCCAGGACTGGCAAAAAAACAAAACAAAACAAAACAAAATATAGCTAGAAAAAATGAGCATGTTTCATATAGCCTAATATTTATTATCATGCCTTCATAGAAAAAATTCTTGACCTCTGATTTATATAAAACCAGGTATGATTAAGTTTCTAAAGTCAACAGGTAAGACCAAGACCTTGAAACTATTAAATTTCAGTACATTATTGACTCTTAATAAATCTAACACTTACTAAGTTAGGCTTTTATTCACCAGTGGAATAAGTTCTTGTCTTTTAACTTAAATTTTAGATATTTTAAATTATGTTTTTATTCTCTTTAAGTAGTTGGACCATTCAACAAATCATCTTGTAAGTATAATACATCTTGATGAATGCTAGATTTTAAAAAAGAGATATAAAAGAAGCATTGCACTCATAACTGGATTTTTGAAATTATAATTCCTTTGAACAAATCTTAAAAATAACAATAAAGGGCTGGGAGTATGGTCTAGTGTTAGACTGCTTGCCAGTGTTTTACAGACACTGGAAATTTTATGTATTGCATGCATGAAGCCCTGGGTTCAATTCCTTAGTTCTGTGTACACATAAAAAGCCAAAAGTGGGCCAAGAGCATGGCCTAGTGGTAGAGTGTTTGTCTAGCATGCACAAAGAACCAGGTTTGATTCTTCAGTACCATATACACAGAAAAAGCCAGAATGGCACTGTTGCTCAAGTCGTAGAGCACTAGCCTTGAGGAATGCCCAAGTATAGGCCTGAGTCTAAGCCCCAGAACTGGCAAAAAAAGAAAGAAAGAAAAGAAAAAAACAAAAGTGGTGCTATAGCTTAAATGTAGTGTGCTAGCCTTGAGAAAGCTCAAGGACAAGCCCCAAGACATGAAAAAATAAAACAATAAAAAGTAGATTATAGCTACGGTCTATGTGTACATGCATGAAAAACACATAGCCTGTCAACATTAGAATCACACACAAGTGCTATGCTCAAACATATAGAGAATCACTTGTTCTTATCCATTATTTCCCCTATCTTCATTTTATTTATCTATTTAATCTGTAAGGAGTGGCAGAAGTAAATTAAATATACACTTGATATAGCTCTACTATGTAAATATATATTAGAATTGTACTGTATTTTATGAATTGAAAAATAAAATTACTTTAATGCTTTTAAACATTCCTATGGGGCCGGGAGTTTGGCCTAGTGGTAGAGTGCTTGCCTAGCATGCACGAAGGCCCGGATTCGATTCCTTGGTACCACGTACATAGAAAAAAAGTTGGAAGTGGTGCTGAAGCTCAAGTGGTAGAGCTCTAGCCTTGAGAAAGTCCAAGGAAAGTGCTCAGGCCCTGAGCTCAAGCCCAGGACTGGTAAAAAACAAAACAAAACTTTCCAACTGGTAGGAATAGATAAACTTTGTTATCAGAAAAAATAAAATCAATTTCAGGAACAGCCTGCATACAGTCCCTGAGCCTCTACCACTCCACTATTTGAGCTTCCAGCTTTTTCTGAGTAGTGTACTGGATAAGAGCCTGCCCCGACTGGCTTTGAACTGCAACCTCAAGATTGAAGCCTCTTGAATAGCTAGGATTGTAGGCATGAGCCACCAGCACCTGGCCCAAATGTTTTCACTATCCAAAAATAAAGGTTCATTTATTCTAAAGAGAAAAGCCAAACACTTCACCTTTGGATCTTTTGCACAAAACTTCATTATGTCCCTCCAATGTCTGTCTACTGTCTGAAACTGACGTCCTTCTTCTGGCATCTGCTGCATGATATCTTCAGAACAAAAGATGGGCTCCAAGTACAGCCACTGAGCTTGTACTTTTAACCATTCATCAATTGTTTCTTGTATTCGAATCAGACGGTCCTCCCAGGCCTTAATTGAAAGAATACCAAATTAAATAAGCAAATTTTAGTTACATAAAAAAGTATGAATTACAAAACTGGACAGCCACATGCAGAAAACTAAAAATTGACCCTAGCCTTTCGCCATGCACAAGCATTAACTCAAAGTGGATCAAAGACCTCAATGTCAGACTGGAAACCATGAATCTGCTACATGATAAAGTAGGAGAGACACTGGAACTCATAGGCACAGGCAAAAGATTCCTGAACAGAATCCCATGGTCACAACAGATTGGAGAGAGACTCGATAAATGGGACTACCTAAAAATAAAAAGTTTCTGTACAGATAAAAACATAGTCGCAAAAGTAGAGAGATAGCCAACCAACTGGGAAAAAATATTTACCAATAATACATCTGACAAATGCTTAATATCCAGTATCTACAGGGAACTCAAGAAACTAATCCCCCCCAAACCCAACAAACCATTCACTAAATGGGCAAGGGAACTAAAGAGAGACCTATCAGAAGAAGAGATTAAAATGGCAGAAAAGCAGATGAGAAAATGTTCATCATCTATGGTCATAAAGGAAATGCAAATAAAAACAACCCTAAGATACCACCTTACCCCAATAAGAATGGCCAAGATTTTGAACTCAGACAATGACGGTTGCTGGCGGGGTTGTGGAGAAAAAGGAACCCTACTACATTGCTGGTGGGAATGTAAACTAGTTAGCCACTCTGGAAAGCAGTGTGGAGGTTTCTTAAAGAACTGAAAATAGACCTTCCCTATGATCCCAACATACCACTTCTGGGCATCTACCCTGAACATCATAACCCAAGATATGATAAGGACACCTGCTCAGCTATGTTCATCTCTGCAGTATTCACAATAGCCAGGCGATAGAAACAATCCAGATGCCTTACTGCAGATGAATGGATACAGAAAATGTGAGATATATATATAAACAATGGAATTCTACATGGCCAATAGACAAGATAAAATAATGGCATTCGCAGGGAAGTGGATGAACCTAGAGTGAATCATGTTGAGTGAGACCAAAGGAACAAAAGACGCATGGTATCCTTAATATGTGGCTATTAGATCCAAAGAGTACAAGAGCGAGGACTCAATATTTGCATACCCAATGCTATGGACATGGTAATGGAAATATAAACATAACTATATAAACATAAAAACCTATGACTCTATAGACATACTGTTTTATTTCATAAATTAATGTATCTATGATATACAAACCCTTAGCCTAGTTTTGATTAAGTTCTAAAAACTAAGTGCCAGTGGTTGTATATAGAGATTCCCTTCTTGAACACTTGTTAAACATGTCATTTGAAATATGATGTAAAAATCAATGTTAATAAATTCTTTAATAAAAAATAAAATAAGTCCGGGAGTTTGGCCTAGTGGTTAAAGTGCTTAACTAGCATGCATGAAGACCCAGGTTCGATTCCTCGGTACCACATACATAGAAAAAAGCCGGAAGTGGTGCTGAGGCTCAAGTGGTAGAGCTCTAGCCTTGAGAAAGTCCAAGGACAGTGCTCAGGCCCTGAGCTCAAGCCCAGGACTGGCAATAAATAAATAAATAAATAAATAAATAAAATAAAAATAAAAAAGTATGAATTATTAAAAATTTTATTTTAAATTCCCAATCTTTTTGTGTCAATATAAAACAGCTTATAAGATTACTTTGGGTGCTTTGAAAAACTAGAAGGTTATGGGGTTTTCCTGTATCATTGGAATTTACATTTGTAAGTGATTATAAAGTTATTTAAACCAGTTCTCTAATCTGTAAAGAAAAAAAGTCTAAGTTCTGAAAGAATATGTCCTACTTTACACCAGTGATTATTAACTTTTGTGGGTTTTGCTTTCCACATTTGACAGTATCTGGAACTATCACTGTGTCAGTTATCATAACTGACAGGAAGAAGGTGCTACAATTACCTAGTGGCTAAAAGACAGAAATACTGCCAGTGTCCTATATTTTACAGTGTAGTAAGAGTTCTGCACCAGTAGTCCAACTTCCAATGGTACTAACACATCAGGACCAGGCATTTGCCCAATACATCAAATAAAAAGACAATGGCCTCTAATTCTAGCTACTCAAGAGGCTGAGACCTGAGGATCATGATTCAAACAAAGCCTGCCTGGGCATGAAAATCCATGAGACTCTTTTTTTTTTTTTTTTTTTTTGCCAGTCCTGGGCTTGAGCTCAGGGCCTGAGCACTGTCCTTGGACTTTCTCAAGGCTAGAGCTCTACCACTTGAGCCTCAGCACCACTTCCGGCTTTTTTCTATGTATGTGGTACTGAGGAATCGAACCGGGTCTTCATGCATGCTAGGCAAGCACTTTAACCACTAGGCCAAACTCCTGGCCCGAAAATCCATGAGACTCTTATCTGCAATTAACTACCAGAAAATCATAAATGGTTCTGTGGGTCAAAGTGGTAAAGCACTAGACTTGAGCTGAAGAGCTCAGGGACAGCACCCAGGCCCAGAGTTCAAGCCCCACAATCGAGAGGAGGGGGGAAGGAAGAGAGAGAGACAGAGAGAGAGAGAGAGAGAGAGACAGAGAGAGAGAGAGAGAGAGAGAGAGAGAGAGAGAGAGAGAGAGAGAGAGAGAGAGAGAGAGAGAGAGACAGACAGAGAGACAGAGACAGAGACAGAGACAGAGAGAGACAGAGAGAGGGAGGGAGGGAGAGAGAGAGATTCTAAAAGGCAGAAATGAAGGGTGTAGCTATCCAATGAAAAGCACAGCTATGCCACAGGAAAGGTCAAAGTAAGCATTTTAGCCCATTCTCAGAGTGTAAACCTGTGCATTAAGTTTAAGTAAACGAAATATTGGAGCAGAAAGAAAGAGGTATGCATAGTTAAATAGTCTCTGGTAGAGTTGGCCTCATTGATCACTGTCTCCACTGTAGTTTTGAAAAGAATTCCAGAGAAGCCATTATTGAAGGGAGGAATCTGGTTCCAATGGGATGATTACTCCTGTCATGGTATATTTGGGGGAGGGGGTGTCAGGAAGTGTTGTTATTCCTTGCCTGCAGGTAGTTTCAGACCTTTGTTCTAAAGATGTAATTGATTGGTCTTGTCCTTCCTTTTTTTATTAAAGAATTTATTAACATTGATTTTTACATCATATTTCAAATGATGTATTTAACAAATAAGTATTCAAGAAGGGAATCTCTATATACAATCACTGGCACTTAGATTTTAGAACATAATTAAAATTAGACTGAGGATTTGTATGTCATAGATACATATTAATCTATGTAATAAAACATGTCTATAGAGTCATAAATTTTTATGTCTATGTAGTTGTGTTTATATTTCCAATACCATGTCCATAGCATTGGGTACGCAAATATTGAGTCCTCGCTCTTGTACTGTGTAGATCTAATAGCCACATATTAAGGATACCATGTGCCTTTGTTCCTTTGGTCTTGACTTGTCTCACTCAACATGATTTGCTCTAGATTCATCCACTTCCCTGTGAATGCCATTATTTTATCTTGTCTGTTGGCTATGTCCTTTTTTTTTTTAACAGAAGCTTTAAGTACCTATTATAACTGAACAGTCCCGATAACAATAAATTACCTGGCCCAAAATATCAACACTGCCAGGTTGAGAAGTCCTGCTCTATTATCAACACAATTAGAGAATTGTCAAAAGACTGAGAGAAAAACAGAAACAGAAGCACAAAGCCAGAGACAAAAAAAAAAAAAAGACAAAGAAAATGACAGGAGAGAGGGAAACAGAGGAGACAAAGAGAAAGAGATTGCTTTCCTTCCAAGTCTATCATTATCATTGGAGAAGAATTTAATAAAATTTATTTCTCCTCTCAAAACAATTAACATTATATGTTTTTGGTTCATTGTGTATGTCTCTACACTAATCTTGACCTATGTTTCTGTATCTTAGCAAGTTAATATTCTGATCATAGAACTATTGCCTTGATACAATTTGAATAAATTGTTTAAGAAATGGGTTGCTTCAGTAGTAGAGTGCTTACCTCACAAGAATGAGGCCCTGGGTTTGATCTCCAGTATCAAAAAAAAATAACAATAACAGACAAAACTAGAAATGTAAAGCTATTCAACAAATGGACCTCTGTCCAATAGAGCAACTATGTAATAACATTGCAATTTTCATAAATGACCAACAGCAGACTATCCTACATAACATACCTTGATCTCTTTCTCAAATGGTTTGATAAAAGGTGAGCCTCTCATTGTCTGAGTTTTTATAATTTGATCATCAAGGACTGCCTGAATCTCATCCACTGAAGAAAGAATACAAACTCCAGTATCACGATACAAACTTATATGAAAAGAAATATCATCCCAAGCTCCCATCATTGTATGCATGGCTTTCTCTAAAGAAAATTCCTAAAAGAGAAAAATGGAGTAACAATGGGAAGGAAATTAAGAATCTTATTTCACTTAACCCTCCTAGGATATTCAATAAGAATTCATACACTGTATTATAATTTCCTTAAGACAATCTGTGACTATAGGGCCAGGTCAAGACCTCTTTGACAAGGGCCATACTTATTCTGCTGGGACACAGATACCTCCCATGTATCTAGCCAGGGCGATAATGATGGTAATTGAGGAAATACAATTTTTCTTATCTTCATGTATGGAGAACTCAACATTACACATTTAATTCCATTTATTGGCCTGTTTTGTTGTTGTTGTTTCTTGCTTTTGACTTTTTCAGCTTGATAATGTGAGCCACTAAGTTTGGACCAAGACATCACCTCCTCAGGGGTAGCCCCCTCATCACAAATTACCATTGTAATTTGTCCTAATAGCTTCCAGCAACTTAGAGCTTCTTTGTCTTCTGAGTTAGCTTATGTTGAAGGGAACCATGGTACATATTTTCCTGGGATTAGCTATCCCAGCCTGGACTTTTCCCTGATGATGTAGTCCGGAACCTCCCATCTTGCAGCAACAGAGCAATAGGATCCACATCCTGTACAAGCAATGTCAGCTGAGCCTTTCTGTTCTCTACAAAGCCAGTGGCAGTACTGATGCCTTTTTGTAGGATAGGTTGTGTCTAGGTGGAGCTAGCTCTTTGCCAGAAGCTTTCTCAGCCTAGGCTGACAACCTTGGCCTCTGCCTCACCTCCCCTACTTGTGAGCAAGCTAAAATAGTTGTGTGGCTATTTGAAAATCAAAGGCCTAGATGAACTGGTTACTTATAGCTTACTTTCCACTACTACTATTACAGGATAGCCCTTTTGGGCTACAGTCAGATGTTGTGGGGTAATTTAACAAAGTAGGTCAGGTCCCTTTGGGGCTGGCTGAAGTTCTTAAGCATTTTTTTTTCAAATAGAGGATCTACTCCTTCTTGGTCTCCTGCTTCTTCATGATAGCAGGGGCCCAGTCATCATCTTCTCTTGGATGCCTTTCCTTTCGGTATTAAATGTGGCTAGAAAAACCCTACTCAGAATTCTTAACAAAATAATTAGATATTTCTAGTGGTATATCATCTACTCATCACAATATGGAAGAAGTAGGAAGAGGTTAAAGATGCAATTTCTAACTAAGATTCTAAACAAGCAAGCAAGCACCCACTATGTATGTGAAACAAATATAATTCTATCATTTTTCTGTCCATCTCCTCCTCCTGCCATATAGTGCTATACACTTTAAGTCAGGATTAAAAAGTGTAATTATTAGATTAATAAACACATTAAATTTTTCCATTCATATTCATGCTTACCTTGCTTGCACCTGCACTTATCACTTCAAACTTTTCTAAGTATGGTGTAAGGTTTAATTTTAAAACTTTTCTGAGTGTAGTACCAGAGTCTGGAGTTAAGTCAAAACCTACAATTTCAGACATCTGTTTCCAGTGACGGGCTCTCATGCCTGGATTGCACAGAATGGAGACAGTAGGAATATATTCCTGATAGCAAAAATATAAACACTAGTGTCATATTATTTTCATACATGTAGATTTCATAAATGAAGGTTTGATAATATAAACATTGGATTTATTTAAATTGTTTAATGCAATTACATGAAAACAATCAAATTTCAATTACATTTGAAAGAAGAAAAAAGAAACAAAAGTGATTCTAAAGTTCATCTGCAACAATAAGTATATAAACATAGCAAAGAGGGGCTGGGAGTTTGGCCTAGTGGTAGAGTGCTTGCCTAGCATGCACGAAGACCCGGGTTCGATTCCTTGGTACCACATACATAGAAAAAAGCCAGAAGTGGTGCTAAGGCTCAAGTGGTAGAGCTCTAGCCTTGAGAAAGTCCAAGGACAGTGCTCAGGCCCTGAGCTCAAGCCCAGGACTGGCAAAAAATAAATAAATAAATAAATAAATAAATAAACATAGCAAAGAAAATTATTAAAGTAAAAAGGAAGACTCTTATCCCTCATTTTTCTTGTTCTATAAGATACTGAAGTATGTGATAACTATGATCATTAAAGCCTAGTGGTAGAGTGCTAGCCTAGCATGCACAAAGCCCTGAGTTCTATTCCTTGGTAACACATACACTGAAAAAGCCAAAAATGGTGCTGTGGCTCAATTAGCAGAGCGCTAGCAATGAGAAAGCCCAAGGACAGTGCCCAGGCCCTGAGTTCAAGCCCCAGAACTGGCAAAAAAAAAAAGAACTATTAAAACTAGAACTGCTTTCATACTGCCTTTGGAAATTAACTGTCAAAAAAGACTGTTATTATTCTCTTTATCAATGAAGGAAATGAGGAATTAAAGGACAAGAGTCTTTTTCTCCCCTTTGACTATGCAGAGGCTTAACCTCAGAGTCTCATGTTTGCTGGGCAGATGCTTGATCACTTCAGCCACATCCCCACCTCTTATTCGCTTAGTTTTTGCTATGGCTTGGATAAGTGTCCCCACTGCTCTCCCCAAGTCCATGTGTTGGTAAAAGCTTGGTTCCCAGCTCATGGTACAATTAGGAGGTGATACCTAGTTGGAAGTCTTCGTGTCATATGTAAGCATGCCCATGGCAGGGATATTAGAACTTCTCCAATCTTTTTTTTTCTCTTCTTCAACTCCTTTTCTTTTCCCTCTCTTCCATTATGTTCCCATATTATCCCCTCTCTGCTTTCTGTCCATAAAGCGAGCAACTTGCCCTACCATGCATGATATACTACCTCATCAAAGCCAAAACGCAATGGAGTCTACTAGGCATGGACATCAACCTCTGAAACTGTGAGCCAAAATAAACTTTTCTTCTTCTTAATTGTCTCACATGTTTTGTTAAAGTAATAGGAAGCTAAAAATTTTATTATAATGTGTTGTAAAAATGATACAATCTTCTTGTTTCCATGAGCTAATTAAGTGTCATTTTTAAGACATGTACAATATGCAATAACAGGTCTAAGCAACTTCCTACTACCCTTTCTTTGGTAAGAGGAACTCTTCGTGTGCATGTTACCAGACCTGACCCTATATGTATGTTCTTCTTTGTTCCAAGATGCTACAATTCACCATCCAATCAGCCCCACTTAGGTCACAGACTTATCTCTAAACAAATAACTATAGCCAGAAAGATGATGTATTAATATATGTTTATCTTCAGTCAGATGCCTACAAAGATAATGCTGGCTAAAAGCTAGACTATCGTTATAAAAAAAGAAGTGTAAGATTAGGGCCAGGAGAGTAATCTAGTGGTAGAGTGCTCGCTTAGCATACATGAAGCTCTGAGTTCAATTCCTCAGTACCACATACTCAGAACTAATGCCAAAAGTGGTGCTGTGGCTCAAGTGACAGAGCGCTAACCTTGAGCAAAAAGTATCCAAGGACAGTGCCCAGGCCTTAAGTTCAAGCCCCAGGACTGGACAAAAGGAAAAAAAAGAGTAAGATCTGATGATCAATTCACAACACAAAATTGAGAAAATATTTATAATAGTCCATTTGCATTAAATACATTTGTACCTTAAAAACCCTTATCTGTTCCATTACTGTAGAACACATAGTAATTGTAGGATTTTCTTTTAATTCTTCTTCGAATGTCTCTTCCATCAGAGATCGCTTTCTTGCTGCTTTTCTTTTTTCTTGCAACTCTTTCTTTTGCTTTGTTTGGAAAAACTTCAGTGTCTTAAATATTTCTCGGGAAAACTCATCTACATCAGATTCCATACTTTCCCCATTGAGGTCCAAAAACCCTCCATCCATCCACCTAAAAAAAAAAAAAGATTAAACTCAGACTTTGAATTATAGAGAGACATTGGAGAACCTTTAGGCTAGACCCCTCTGTTTTATAAAAGAGCAAGGGAAGGCAAAGTCACACAGGTAGAGCTGAAGGCAGAGAGACAGAACTCAAATTGCCATTTTAGCTATACTGCACATGCTAAAATATGTGCCTGATTACAGATAGGTAACAAACACTATCCAAATAGTGTTTGGATCTATCTATATCTATCTATCTATCTATCTATATATATATATTGCTAATTATTAGTCAAATTTAATTAACTTGAATCTTCTCTAATATGATACTTCATTCTTACTCAAGTGAGTGAGTAAGCCCTACTTTTACACTTTTAACCAAAAATAAATAAATAAAAATTATATTTTATATATCCCTTTACATTTTTGCTTAATCTTTATCACATTCTAGAAATTACCGTTTTTCTGTTCGTTGCCACTTCAAGACAAAATTAAAAAACTTCTGATAGGGTTCAATGGTAACTTTTAACTTATCCAGTTCGGGATAACTTGTCATTTCCCATTTGAAAAGTTCTTCTTCTTTATTGATAAACTGAACTGCTTCTTCGGAATCCTGAATACGTTTTTGTAGTTGTCTTACATCTATCACATACTGAAAGCAAATAATTTTCATCTCAAAAAATATCCCAGTAATGTTATAAAATTAAGATTATATGGCATTAACCTAAAATATGTTCTTTTGTATATTTATATAACCACTTTAAATATTAACTTCACAACATTACTAAGGTAGAAAACAAAAAATGCTGCTTTATCTACTTTACAAATAGAAAATTAAGTCACAAAAAGATCAGCTAGTACAAGAATAAGACATCAAGTAAGCCAGGCACCTGTGGCTCACACCTGCAATCCTAGCTACTCAGAAGACTGAGATCTGAGGATTAGAGTTCAAAGCCAGCCAGAAAGTGATGGTAGAGGGCTAGCCTTGAGCTGAAAAGCTCAGGAACAGTGCCCAGGCCCAGAATTCAAGCCCCATGACTGACAAAAACAACCAAACAAACAAACCAACATCAAGTAAATCTTTTGCCATAGAATGTGTTTTCTCCTACAGCTAAAATTTATACTAAACAATTTTTTTTTTGCCAATCCTGGACTTGAGCTCAGGGTTTAAGCACTGTCCTTGGACTTTCTCAAGGCTAGAGCTCTACCACTTGAGCTACAGCACCACTTCCGGCTTTTTTCTATGTATGTGGTACCAGGTCTTTGTGCATGCTAAGCAAGCACTCTACCACTAAGCCAAATTCCCAGCCCCTAAAAAATTTTTTTTATGAATGAATGGTATTCCACAACCATTGCCTTAAAGACATCTCACCTGCTGCATGCGTTCCAACTCTGCATATTCAGCAAACTCTTCCATACGGCGTGACTCCTTTTCTAATTCCAAAATCAGTTTCTCCCTCTTGGCTATTAGTTCATTTTCTCTCTTAAGTTTAACAGTCTCAATGAGCTGTTTAGAAAAATAGTAATGATGCTAATTATTGTGGTACATAGTAAAGAATTCTTACACAAGAAATGTGAATGCTTTCTGGAAGTGGCGCTATGGCTTAAGGGGCAGGGCAATAGCCTTGAGCTGAAGAGCTCAGGGACAGCACTCAGGCCCAGAGTTCAAGCCTCACAACCGACAAAAAAGAAAACAAAAAAAAAGAATGCTTTGTAAATAATTTAAGCCAACAGATGAAAAATACAAAAATGAACATTGTCTTTTTCTTGGCGACAGTGGTTCACATCTGTGATCCTAGCCACTCAGGAGGCAGAGATCTGAGGATCACAATTCAAAGCCAGCTAAGCAAGAAAGAACATGAAATTCACTAACCAGCAAAAAGCCACATGTGAAGCTATGGTTCAAATGGTAGAGCACTAGCCTTGAGAAAAAAATCTCAGGGATAGTGCCCAGGACTTTAAATTCAAGCCCAGGATTAATGCCAAAAAAAAAAGAAAGAAAGAAACCATATAGTAAATTATCTTATGTCTTTCCGAAGTGACTTTCATAACTCTTGTTTACTAAATAGACACTTATTTATTAAGTAGATCCTAGGTTAATAATAAAAGCTACCACTTATTTAACAAATTTCATATATAAGGAACTAGTAAATACTATACCTACATTATTACAGCTATTAATATTTCATTTCAGAGATGAGGAAATCAAGACATGAAAATCAAGAGGCACATCCAAGGTCATAAAATCATAAAAGATAAAGTCTAGATTAAAAACCTTGGTCTATCTGATTGAAACCTGTGCTTTGTATAATGTTCCATGTTTCCTCTCAATTTATCATAAACTGCTTCATTTCAGGACTTTTTCAAATTTTGAACTACATTCAGTCTGACTTAAAATCCTGATTCTGGGCTGGGAGTTTAGCCTAGTGGTAGAGTGCTTGCCTAGCATGCACAAAGATCCGGGTTCAATTCCTCAGTACCACATACATAGAAAAAGCTAGAAGTAGTGCTATGACTCAAGTGATAAATCTCTAACCTTGAGAAATCCCAGAGACAGTGCTCAAGCCCTGAGTTTCAAGCCTCAGGACTGGCAGAAAGAAAGAAAGAGAGAAAGAGAAAAAGAGAGGAAGGAGGGAGGGAGGGAAGGAGGAAGGGAGAGAGGGAGGAAGGCATAGAGAGAGAGAGAGAGAGAGAGAGAGAGAGAGAGAGAGAGAGAGAGAGAGAGAGAGAGAGAGAGAGAAAGCAAAAAACAAAAAAATAAATCATAAAATCCTGAATCTGCTACCTCTTACATCTGTGATATTGATATCCCTAGGTTCCCTTTTTTTAACTATAAAATAGTAAAAATAGAAGCATGACTAGTGACATAAATGAAAAGCACTTAGTTTAATGCTTACTATCATTAAGTTGCAAAATAGTTCTGATTTGTCTACCACTAGTTCCCTAAATGCCTGCCCTACTCCAGAAAGGATATAATTCTTATAATACTCAAATGTATATTGACATGTGAAGTTTTTTAAGTTACATGGCAATTAAATATGAATATTTGATATATATACTGTGCTTAAAACATCAAAATATAAAATATAGACTAAAAACATACTTACATCATCATTTTCATCAAAGATGGGATTAATTTTCGTAGGCCACAAGAGGACATTTGCATTTAAAGCTAAGTCTTCTGGAGAATACAGATAAACATCTAAAAAGTAATTCATTTGTCGTTTTGATTCCTACAAAAGAAACCCTAAATGTAACATGCCAGATGGGAAATTTAAGGCATTATGAAAGAGGAAAGAACCAACAATGTCTAATATTCTTTCAAATTTCAATGTGACTCATATTATTAACTAAGGTTTTACACTTTCAGGTTTTTCCTGACCGCACAAGTATTTCAATGGCTACAACATGAATTTAGCATCAAGCCCCGACAACGGTACTTTTATACTGGCAAAAAAGCCTTCCAAAAGTTTTCATAGCCAGGTACCAGTCATGCCTATGATGCTTGAGTTATGTTACCAGCCTTCAAAATTAAAAAAATAGACGAGCATGTACACTATTAGCATTGTATTAGATGCATGAAGTATACAAGAAAAAGTATTTTTAAAAATTATATTGTTGGGGCTGGGAGTTTAGCCTAGTGGCAGAGTGCTTGCCTAGCATGCACAAAGACCCGGGGTTCGATTACTCGGTACCACATACATAGAAAAAAAGCCGGAAGTGGTGCTGAGGCTCAAGTGGTAGAACTCTAGCCTTGAGAAAATCCAAGGGCAGTGATCAGGCCCTGAGTTCAGTCCCCAGGACTGGAAAAACTAAAGTTTGTAAGACTCCACTTCAACCAATGACTAGGTACAATGGTGTATGTCTGTGCTTCCGTGACATAGGAGCGCAAAATGGAGGAACACAGTCCAAATCAGCCCAGAGAAAATGGGACTTTATCCGGAAAATAACCAATATAAAAGGCTAGTGGAGTGGCTCAGTGGTAGAACATCTGCCTAGTAAGTGCAAGGCCCTGAGTTTAAACCCCAGTACCATAAAAAGTTCATATTGTTTTAAAGTGCACAAAATACTGAAGAAATGAAAGAAAATTGAAACTACATTTATCATAGAAGTCAAATGGAAACCTCTAGAGAAGAGAAAAGAGAGGTTAAGGATGTGATCAGAAAGGCACAGAAAAGGACTTCTGGAGTTATCTGACTTTCTGATCCGGGTAGTGGTGACAGTATAAGGCTCACTTCAGAATTATTTACCTAACTCTTTCATATATTCTTAACATACAAAACATATTACACAATGGAAAAACTAAAATATGTAAATTTAAAGTTCTTACCTGGATCCTTGTAGCCAATTCTTTTATTCCTGAAGTCCGAGCTTTTTCAACGTAAGTTATTATGTCCATCATTTCTTCTGTTGACTCAGGAACTTTTAATGCATGTTCTTTAATTGCTTCAAAATCACTACAAATGCTGACATAATACTCTGTGTTACTATACTTACAGTAATTGACATGCATAAATGTTACTATTACAAGAACTTGATATCCTAAAAAAATAGGTTCATTCATTAATATATTACCTAATATTAAGTGTATCAAGTCTGATAGAACTTATATTGCATCCTATGTCAATAAAAACCCTAAAATTAAGGTTATATTTTAAAATCAGATTCATCCTATTTAAAATATTTTTCTAATGATCTCATCAAGAAAGATGATCTTCCAGAGGACATTTTCTTTTCTCTCTCTCTCTCTCTCTCTCTCTCTCTCTCTCTCTCTCTCTCTCTCTCTCTCTCTCTCTCTCTCTCGCTCTCGCTCTCTCGCTCTCTCGCTCTCTCTCTTTCTCTCTCTCTCTCTTTCTCTCTCCTCTCTCCCCACCCCCCTCTCTCTCTGTCTGTCATGGGCTTAAACTCTGGGCCTGGATGCTGTCCCTGAGCTCTTCAGCACAAGGCTACCTCATGTTTTCTGGTGATTAATTGGAGATACGAGTCTCACAGACTTTAATGCCTGGGCTGGTTTTGAAACTTGATCCTTAGATCTCAGCCTTTTGAGTAGGATTACAGGTGTGTGTGAGCCATCCATGCCCAGCTCTACTCATCCTTTTTAGAAAGTCTTAAAACATCTTATTGAGTAAGAGCAATGACAATGCCATAGTTACTTTACAAATAATTTTAACAAGACTTTTTTTTTTTGTCGGTCGTGGAGCTTAGACTCTAGGCCTGGGCGCTGTCCCTGAGCTGTTCAGCTCAAGGCTGCCACCCTACCCCTTGAGTCACAGCACCACTCCTGGTTTTCTAGTGGCTAGAGACGAGTCTCACAGACTTTAGGTACATAGGCTGGCTTTTAACCATAATCCTCAGGTCTCAGCCTCCTGAGTAGCTAGGATTATAGGTGTGAGCCACTGTACCCTGTTTAACAAGACTTATAAAGTTTAAAATTTTTAAATAGTAGCTGTGAACATTTCCAGAAAATTCTATAATTTCCAATAAAATAACTGTATCTTATAAACACATGATATTAAAGCAGATGAAAAGTTCTCCTGTTTCCCTCCATCTACTTTCTGAAGTTATTCCTATTTAAATACCATACTTGAGCTATAGAAAATATGTGTCACTAGGTTAAGTGCAGGATCATTAAAGGACATTTGGCTTATTTCATAGATCAGTTTAGTATCAGATTAGGCCACCTTGCATTCATCATCATATTACTATTTTTTCCTAGACCTTTCCCTTTATTTCTGATTTATTTATTTTTGCCAGTCCTGGGCTTGAGCTCAGGGCCTGAGCACTGTCCTTGGACTTTCTCAGGGCTAGAGCTCTACCACTTGAGCCTCAGCACCACTTCTACCTTTTCTCTATGTATGTGGTACCGAGGAATTGAACCCAGGTCTTCGTGTATGCTAGGCAAGCACTCCACCACTAGGCCAAACTCCCAGCCCTCCCTTTATTTTCTAAAATTTACTTTTATTTTGTTTTAAAGGTGATGTACAGAGTGGTTACAGTTATGTAAGTAAGGTAATGAGTACATTTCTTGCACTCATCATATTATTTGCCTATTTTTGCTGAAATATCTCTTATTCAAAGACTTCCATTCTGCCCAGTTAGAAAGAAAAGGTCCTCGTTAAGCAAGTGGTTCAAAAAAAAATTCACGCTGGGTATGGTGGCTCATACCTGTAATCCTAGCTACACATAAGGCTGAAATCTGAGGATCAAGTTTCAAAGCCAGCTTGGACAGAACAGTGTCCATGAGACTCTTATCTCCAATTAACTACTCAAAAACCAGAAGTGACATTGTAAGTTCAAGTGGTATAGTACTAGCCTTGCGCACAAAGGGGCTCAGGGATAGTGCCCAGTCCTCTAGTTCCCGCCCTATACTGATGAGAATGAAAGAAAGAAAGGGGGGGTGGAAAGGGTGCTAATACACCCTCATCATTTTGTGTGTACATTTTTGCACAAAATACACCTCATAAATGCTTCAGTTTCTGACAGTCTGAAAAATATGTTGGGATACCTACTATTCCATGTCAGATATGGTATTAAAAGATTTCAAATGCTTTTTGTAAATTATCTGCATCAGTCTTGCAAGGAAGGTACTCTTCATGGATATCACAGCAAGAAGCTAGAGATCAGAGAAATTAAGTAACTTGCCCAGAGTCACAAAATGAATTAATGGCAAATCCAAAATTCAAATTCAGGTCAATCTGATGACAAAATACTTAACTTTTTACACTGATTTGGGGAAATAAAGCATATTAGCTAATTTTTATTACATTCTATGTTTCAGACTCTGTGCTATATTTTAATTTTACAGAACTCACATGTTTGGGATAGACAGAAAACCAGTCACTAATTGAATGTACCAGAGTGCTCAGTACCAGAGTACTAACTAAACAAAACACAAGTCACAGTCTTTTTTAAAAAGAGAAAAATTGCTTCTTAGTTCCATGTACTATTTTAGGCCCTATGTGGCATAGACTGTTCATTTTTTAGGAAAAGCAAGAAGTCTAGAATGTGTCATATGTATATGGATATGAGATAGTATGTTATCTGATTTTCAAATGTTGACAGCAAGTTGAATTTTTTTAAAACAAAGTAAAACAGTGTGAAAGAATTAAAACTTATCTCTATGGCACATAAAGATGGCAGGCCATTAGATTTTGAATCCAGTTTCATACCACCATACAAAGTCAGTTACACTACCTCCATTTTACAAGTGAGACAACTTATAAAACACAATGTTGGGGTAAAGAATGATTCCAGATCTTCCCACAATCATAAAAAGCCTATAATATAGGGCCAGGAGTTTGGTCTAAGAAGAGAGTGCTTGCCTAGCATGCACGAAGACCTGTGTGTGATTTCTTGGTTACCACATACACAGAAAAGGCCGGAAGTAGTGCTGTGGCTCAAGTGGTAGAGCACTAGCCTTGAGAAAGTTCAAGGATAGTGCCCAGGCACTGAGTTCAAGCCCCAGGACTGGCAAAAAATAAAACTATCTTATATGTTATATAAGATATAATATTTTTAAAGGAATTTCCTTAGGAGGCAGCTGTAGAGGCAAAGATGTAAGCACTTATATATCTTAATCTTTTGTATGCAAAAAAGGGTAATTTTAGCAAAATGTTTGTTTGGGCCCTATTATCCTTAGTTAGGTAATTAACTCTACTTACCACTCATTTTCTTTTCTATGTTTTGAAGCTATGTCATTTAATAATAAATTTGCAAAGTCTTTTGCTTTATTTGTCAAGCCTGTCTTCAAGTCTTCACAATCCAAACGCACCATAGGGTAATGAACCCACTGAGACAAAAGTGTTATTTCTGAGGCAAGACTGAAAAAATCTTCTATTAACTTTAAAAAAAATGTTTAAAACAAAAAGAGGTTAGATATGTCTAATTTATCATTGATTTCATAGAAGTGTATCATGATAAAAATCATTCTTAATCCTAAGAATTCATTCTTTTTGCTAATGAATAAAATTTCCTTCTCTTACATAAATATTTTTGTTCTTCTCTCTCTTGATGGTAAGGATTGAACTCAGAACTAAGGATGGAACTCAAGATATTAGGCATGGGTTCTACCATTGAGCTACACATTCAGCCTCCTAAATCTTTTTTGATAGTACATGGGTTGGAACACAAGGCTTTGCAATTGCCAGAAAGGTGCTCTACCATGCCCCTAGCCCTTCCTGCTTTTATTATTTTTAAATAGGATCTTCCATTATTCCCAAACAGACCGAATTGTGTTCCTATTATATTTCCCACACAGCTGGGATATGCATTCACATTACTGGCCCCCCCCCCCCCGCTTTGTATTGGGGGATATTAGGGTCTCATTGTCCTTTTGCCTGGGCTATCCTTGAAATCACTATTCTCTTTCCTCTCCTCTATGAGACTATGCTGCCGTAATTAACTTGTATTTCAATAACTTCAAAATCTCCCTCCAAATATGCATACTTTCTCAACTACAATACATCAAATACTGACAAAGAAATCTACAATTATAAAAAGCAGATGAGATTTTTTTTTTGGTGGGTCATGGGCTTGAACTCTGTCCCTGAGCTCTTCAGTTCAAGGCTACCACTCTACCCCCAGGCTTGGGCACTGTCCCTAAGCTCTTTAGCTCAAGACTAACACCTTACCCCTTGAACCTCAGACCCACTTCCTGTTTTCTGGTAGTTAATTGGAGATAAGAGTCTCTTGGACATTAGTGTTAGTGCCTGGGACATTAGTGCCCAGGCTGGCTTTGAACCGTGATCCTAGTGGTAGAGTACTTGCCTAGTGGCCTAATGGTAGAGTGCTTGCCTAGCATACAGGAAGCCCTGGGTATGACATACACAGAAAAAGCCAGAAGTGGTATTATGGCTCAAGTGATTGAGTGTTATCCTTGATAAAGCCCAAAGACAGTGCTCAAGCCCAGAGTTCAAGCCCCAGGATTAGCAAAAAATTAATTAATTAATTAATATACCAAGAATGGAAAAGAACAATGTCTCAGAGATATTAGCCAAATAATGTCAGAAAAATAAAAGGTATATGGAATTGAAAGGACAGTATCTATTACAAATGATATAAAACTGCATAAAAATGTCCTCAGAGTGCTAGGATATAGCTCCATGGCAAAGGGCTCTCCTAGTAAGAGCAATGTCCTAGGTTCAATCCCTAGAACCAAATGTAGAAATGACAAAGAATAAAAATAAAAATCCACGGGGCATGGTGGTTCACACCTGAAATCCTAGCTACTCAGGAGGCTAGAATCTCAGGAAAACGGTTCAAAGCCAGCCTGGACACTAAGGACACTAAAAAGTCCGTGAGATTCTTATCTCCAACTAATCAACAGAAAACTGGAAGTGGCCCTGAGGCTCAAAGGGTAAGGTTACGGTAGCCTTGAGCTGAAGAGCTCAGGGACCAACGCCCAGGCCCAGAGTTCAAGATCCCCAACCAACAACAACAAAAAAAAAATCACAAAATCAGTGTTACACTTGTGGGATACAGAAAAATTGGGTAAAATGGAAAAGGGCTATATGTTAAACTAAAGTTATATCATCCAATATTCCTAATCTCTACCAGAAATACATTTAATATTTTCAAGATAGTTAAGAGAAATAAGAATAAAATAAAGAAAACAAAATTGAAATTCATTAAAACTTGGGAAATATATATTTGAAATAAAAATCTCACTTAACTATAAAAGAGAGAGAAAGAAAGAAAAAAGATAACTAGACAACAAGTTATAAAATCATTCTCAGAAGACCTTACCTATCAATATTATCTTAAATGCAAATGGGTTAAAATTTCTAACTAAAGGGAAGAACACTACAGAAGTATTAAGCAAATAAAAACAAAAACCTAAGGCCCAACTAAACATTGTCTATAAAAATATTTATTTTAGGACGGGAGTTTGGCCTAGTGGTAGAGTGCTTGCCTAGCATGCACGAAGACCCAGGTTCGATTCCTCAGTACCACATACATAGAAAAAAGCCAGAAATGGTGCTGAGGCTCAAGTGGTAGAGCTCTAGCCTTGAGAAAAAGAACCCAAGGACTGTGCTCAGGCCCTGAGTCCAAGCCCAGGACTGGCAAAAAAAAAATATATATATATGTTTGTTTTAGTCAGGCACTAGTGGTTCACACCTGTAATCCTAGCTACTCAGGAGGCTGAGATCTGAGGATCACAGTTGAAAGTCAGCCAGGGCACAAAAGTCCGTAAGACTCTTATCTCCAATTAACTACTAGAAAACCAGAAGTGGCACTGTGGTTCGAATGGCAGAGCAATAGTTTTGAGCTGAAGAGCTCAGGGACAGCACCCAGGCCCAGAGTTCAAGCCCCATGACAGACAAAAAAAAATTGTTTTACCTCTAAGGACACATATAGACTGAATGTATAAGATAAAATAAGGTTTTTCTATGTAAATAGAATTCAAAATAAAGCAGGAAAAACTATCAAAAAATACACAGTAAATCTAAAGTAGCATTCATACCTAGAACAGTAAGATCCTAATTTTTTATGAAAAATATTAATTTAAAAGTACAATTATGGGCCAGGGGTTGGGCTCAGTGGTAGAATGCTTGCCTAAAGTGCACCAAGACCCGGGTTCAGTTCCTCAGTACCACATACATTGAAAAAGCCAGAAATGATGCTGTAGCTCAAGTGGTAGCGCATTAGCCTTGAGAAAGCCCAAGGACAGGGCTCAGGCCCCAAGCTCAAGCTCTAGGACTGGCAAATAAATAAATAAATAAGGGGCCAGGAGTTTGTCCTAGTGGTAGAGTGCTTGCCTAGCATGCACAAAGAGCAGAGTTCGATTCCTCAGTACCACATACAAAGAAGAAAAAAAAAAGGCTAGTTCCCAGGCACAATGGCCCACACGTGTACCCTAGCTGCTCAGGAGGCTGAGATCTGAGGATCAAGGTTTAAAGCCACCCTGGGCACCAAAAGGACTTGAAACTCTTATCTCCAATTAACCTCTAGAAAACGGGAAGTGGGCCCTTGAGCTGAAAAGCTCAGGGACAATGCCCAAGCCCAGGGCAGGACGGTAGCCTTGAGATGAAATGCTCAGGGACAGCACCCAGGCTGAATTCAAGCCCCATGACCCCCCTCCAAAAAATAAAAAAACCTACAAGTGGTACTGTGACTCAAGTGATAGAGCTCTAGCGTTGAGAAAGCCCAAGGACAGTGCTCAGGCCCTGAGTTCAAGGCCCAGGACTGGTAAAAAAAAAAAATAATAATAATAAAATAAATAAATAAAATTATTACTTACATCTGTGTAGTCATCAAAACTATGATTTTCTGACTGAAAAGTTTTTAACAACTTCACTGCAGTCCCATCCAAGAGCCAATTATATTTTTTAACTGAAAATTAATATTTTAATTAAAAATTTTAATAGCATTGAATAAGATGCATTTTGCATTATCATACAATAAGAGTAGCTTACCCAAGTATATATTTTTTTCCAGTCCTGGACTTGAGCTCAGGGCCTGAGCATTGTCCTTGGTCTTTCTCAAGGCTAGAGCTCTACCACTTGAGCCCCAGTACCACTTCTGGCTTTTTTTTTATATATATATATGTGGAACTGGGGCATTGAATCCGGGTCTTCATGCATGCTAGTCAAGCACTCTACCACTAAGTCAAACTTCCAACCCTCAAGTATATTTTTATGTTGCTATTTTTTAGACTTTGAACTCAGGGCCGCATGCCCTTGCCTGGTTTATGTTTCAACCTGTACCACTTGAGCTATGCCTCCAGTTCCTCAAATATTTTATTAATAGAGCATAAATATACATATATTACTACATTTAAAGTAACAGGCAAACAAAAAAGGATTTAGTTAAGTAAAATATCTTTTAGAATAAAAGCAATATAGAATTTGATGCTTTTAAGCTGACTTAAAGAAACAGATAATGTTACATAATAGAAAATTTTTAACTAATAGACTGTCAAACAACAATCATCTGTCCTGATCATAAGGACACCTTGCTCCCATTAACATTCATTCATCCTTTGGACTACTCAGCAAAATGTGATTCCTTAGGTTTGATCCCTAACTACCAAAAGTCACATTTATTCCCACTTTGACTCTTCTTGCTCCTTCATAACAGCCCCAGACCAAATATCTGAGCAAATTCTAGCTATAAGTCATAAAAGATACATAATATGAAATATTTAATATATACCATATGCCTGATAGTGTCCTTTTGCACCTTCTAGGTTATCATGTACTGCTTTCTTCAGTGTCTTAAGTGCCCAATTTAATACATGTTCAGGAAGTTCTGTATCGAGAGTTACAGGTGTTTGAGTTCCTGATAGCCAAGAGGATACTGTTTGGACATGCTATCACAAAAATAAAAACACATGTAATAAATAAGTAACTGCAACCAATCGATATGGAGATCTTAAATTATATTTTAACATTCTCCTTAGATTTTCAGGATCCAAAAAAGGTTACTCAATGCAAATTATTAGTTCGAAAGTGAGTTGTTTGTAGTCCAATATAAAAACTTTAACTGATTTAGTTTTCTTTCACTCAAAAAATACTATTAATATTGGGCAGGGTGCTAGTGGTTCATGCCCATAATCCTAGCTACTCAAGAGGTTGAGCTCTGAGGATCACAATTCAAAGCTAGCCCAGGCAGAAAAGTCCATGAGACACTTTCTCCAATTAACCACCAGAAAACAGGAAGTAGTGCTGTGGCCCAAGGGGTAGAGGGCTAGTCTTGAGCTGAAGAGCCCAGGGACAGTACTCAGGCCAGAGTTCAAGTCCTACAACCGACCAAAAAAAAAACAAAACAGAAGCTCACAAATCTGTAGTTAGAGGGGATATGCACAAATAATTAGTTCATAAATATAAGAAAAGATCAAAGAAGAAAATATCACCTTCAAATGGAAGACATTTACAAAAAGAAACCACACTCTAGTTTTAAATATTTGAGGAAAGGAAAGAAAATCAAAGAGATAACATACAAATGCTATAGTGGTATTCAACTCAAATAAATTTAAATTCTATAATAGAGCCATTTAAAGAACATGGTGGGAAGAGCTGTGGTAATACCTGAAGAGTGTCAGCTATTCGCTCTACCAATCCCAAAACAACATCTTCTAAATCTTGAAAAGAAGGATAAAATTCCATTTTTTCTTCTTCAAATGTCAATTCCATCTTAAATATTGGCAGCCGTTCTTGATCTTTTGGGTCAAATAGTTTTACAAATTCTTCTACACTTCTCCGTAAGAAATCCTTTAGCTATATGATATCATAAAATTACTATTATTTTGGAAAGTACAAATTTAGGAAACTAAAACCAATGAATTAATGTACATAATTAAGCCATTTTATCAAATCATCTACAGTAGTCCTGAAATTCTCATCATTAAGCATAGTATAATCTTTTTTATTTGCCATCTCTGGGACTTGAACTCAGGGCCTGAGCACTGTCCTTGGACTTTTCTCACAGCTAGAGCTCTATCACTTTAGCCACAGCACCACTTCCAGCTTTTTCTATTTATATGGTACCAAGGAATCGAACCTGGTTCATGCTAGGCAAGCACTCTATCACTAGGCCAAACTTCCAGCCCCAGCACAGTAGAATCTTAATGAATGGAATCTAAAGCAATAAATACAACAATATACACAAATCACAACTTTTATAGAGACTATCAACAACCTAAAAACAACAATCCAGAATTTTCCATGTTCTTTAATAAGTCTTCTCCTGGCACATAAAACATTTCAGAGAGACAGCAATATGAAAACTGGAGATAAAGAAGGCCTGACAACTGCAGGTGAGATTTTAGCAGGCACACAGAGTGTGTGTACTAAAGCTAGTTCCTATTATCACAAGAGCCAATGGTGTTAGGAGCTGCTAAACCTGAGCAACTTGAAACCCATAATGATGACACTGTTTATAAAGCAGAATTCACCAAACATTAGAATCCTGTGTGTCTTTTCCTTTGGAGCTGTATTTCTAGAAGACCACCTGGTAAAAGTGAAGCCACTAGAACTTAGAAAGATGCATGATGTTTCTAAGGATTTAAAAATGTATTCTTGGGCCGGGAGTTTGGCATAGTGGTAGAGGGCCTGCCTAACATGCACAAAGACCTGGGTTCGATTCCTCAGTATCACATACATAGAAAAAAAAGCTGGAAATGGTGCTATGGCTCAAGTGGTAGAGCTCTAGCCTTGAGAAAGCCCAAGGATAGTGCTCAGGCCCTGAGTTCAAGCCCCATGATTGGTTAAAAAAAATGTATTCTTACACAAAAATTAACTACCAGAGATTTAGGCCAGCCAACAAATGTGGATCTGTATGATCTCTAAAATGATCATTTCTTTACTTCTTACTACACAACCATATACTCGGTTTTTTTGTTGTTTTTTTTTTTCTTTTTGGCCAGTCTTGGACCTTGAGCTCAGGGCCTGAGCACTGTCCTTGGACTTTCTCAAGACTAGAACTTTATCACTTGAGCCACCACTTCTGGCTTTTTTCTTTGTATGTAGTATCGAGGAATTGAATCCAGGTCTTCGTGCATGGTAGGCAAGCACTCTACACCACTCGGGCAAACTCCCGGCCCACAACCATATACTCTTAAAAGATGGAAAGAAAATCATGTGTACTGGTTACAATATTACAGGTAGATAATAAACAAACTTATTATCTAGTTAAAGATATAAGGCACCATTCATGGAATCTTTAGAGATCTTTACCAAATTTAATTCAAAACTAAATTTCTAAAATTATATCATACAATAGTAAAATTTTGAGGAGCTTATATACAATTGCACAGATTAATATTCTGCATTAACTATCATTGAAAGATAATACCATTTTTTGTGCTTAGTTTTTTGTTTTTTGGTTGTTTTTGCCAGTTCTGGGGCTTGAACAAGGGTCTGGGCACCATCCTCAGACACTTTTTGCTCAAGGCTAGTGCTCTGCCACTTGAACCACATTGCTACTTCAGCTTTTTCTGTGTATGTGGTACCGAGAAATCGAACTCAGGGCTTTGTGCATGCTAGGCAACCACTAGGCTACACTTCTGGCCCCTCCTTTAGCTTTTTTTACTCAAGATTAACACTGTACTACTTGAGCCAAAGTCCTACTCCTTGCTCTTCAATAATTGTAAATAAGATTTTCACAGACTTTCCTGTCTGGGTTAGCTTCAAATCAAGATTCTCAGATCTCCGCCTCCAGAATAGCTAGGATTATAGGTGTGAGCCACTAACTCCTGGCAATCAATAACACTTTTTTTCCCAGTCCTGGGGCTTGAACTCAGAGCCTGAGCTCTGTTTTTGGGCTTTCTCAAGGATAGAGCTTTACCACTTGAATCATAGCACACTTCTGGCTTTTTCTATGTATGTGATACCAAGGAATCGAACCCAGGTCTTTGTGCATGCAAGGTAAGCACTCTATCACTAGGCCAAATCCTGGCCCCCCAATCAATAACATTTTGAACCTACATTTTACAGAGAACAAAATGACAACCAATCTAGGATGTGAAAACTTCAGAAATAAATTTACCCTGACAATAAGATACAATAAAAAAATAAATTTACTAGAGTAGTGCTTTTCTTAACATACATTCATACTATTAACACATATTTTTAAGCTTCCCTCTTTTTTTTTTTTTTTTTTGCCAGTCCTGGGCTTCAGCTAAGGGCGTGAGCATTGTCCTTGGGCTTTCTCAAAGTCAGAGCTCTACCACTTGAGCCACAGTACCATTTCTGGCTTTTTTCTATGTATGTGGTAATGAGGAATCGAACCTGGGCCTTCGTGCATGCTATGCAAAAATTCTACCGCTAGGCCAAACTCCCGACCCCAAGCTTTCCTATTTCTTTATTGTTTGTTGGTTCATTCATTCATTGGTGATGGGAATCGAATCCAAACCTCATGTATATTAGTCAAGAGCTCTACAACTAAGCTATATCTCCAATCCCATTCTTATTCAAAAACTCTTTGGCTAAATCTTTTTAAATAAAAACTGTAATTAAACATATTTAATTTTATTTCAAAATAAGTAATTAGCACTGTGTTTAACAGGATTTTATTTAAAATAGTTAATTTTAACAATACTAAAATTTAATATAGGTAATATATTTACCTGATTTGACATAAGTGTAGAAACACAGTTATAAAAGGACTCCAATTTATCAGGCTTAATTCCTTCCAGTGCGTCCTTCTTGATAAAGAGATTTATAACATTTGGATACCATGTGTTCATTATCTTCTCTTCTGCCTTTATAGTTTCAATTGATAGGTCACTTTTTAGTGTATCACAATCAATTGGGCCTCTACCTCTATTTATTGGAAAAATAAAAATAAATAACAAGTTATAGAATTAAATAAATGATAGGATTTCAGAGGTTTTGCTTTGTTTCATTTTGTTTGGGTAGTGCTGGCAATTGAACCCAGACCACAACATATGTAAAGCTCACTTTAATAACGTTATTGAAATAAAAAAAATCTTGCATCAAAAAATATAAATAAACATTTTGAACATTTGTGAATTCCTTCTTTTTTTTTTTTTTTTTGCCAGTCCTGGGCTTGGGCTCAGGGCTTGAGCACTGTCCTTGGACTTTCTCAAGGCTAGAGCTCTTCCCCTTGAGCCTCACCACCACTTCCGGCTTTTTTCTACGTACATGGTACCGAGGAATCGAACCTGGGTCCTCATGCATGCTAGGCAAGCACTTTAACCACTAGGCCAAACTCCCAGCCCGTGAATTCCTTCTTAGAAGGGAGTTTGGCCTAGTGGTAGAGTGCTTTGCCTAGCATGCACAAAGACCCAGGTTCGATTCTTCAGTATCACATACATAGAAAAAGCTGGAAGTGGTGCTGTGGTTCAAGTGGTAGAGCTCTAGCCTTGAGAAAGCCCAAGGATAGTGCTCAGGCCCTGAGTTCATGCCCCAGGACTGACAAAAAAAAAAAAAAAAAAAAAGTAAAAATAATACAGACAGGAGCCAGGAATATGGCCTAGTGGTAGAGTGCTTGCAAGCATGCATGAAGCCCTGGACTTGATTTCTTGGTACCACACAAAAAGAAAAAGCCGGAAGTGGTGCTGCGGCTCAAGAGTAGAGTGCTAGCTTTGAGAAAGCCCAAGAACAGTGCTCAGGCTCTGAGTTCAAGCGTGAGGACTGGCAAGGAAAAAATAAAATTATATAGACAAAAACAAATGTTACAGAAATATTCAAGCTTTAAATGCTATTCAATAAATACAAATTTTTACCTAATTCCTGTGAAGTCCAGCAAAACTGTATTAGCAAATGTTTCATGACCAAGGTCCAGTAATATTTTCATAGTTGGATGAATAATGTGTAAATTAGCTAATATTTGATTTCTTGCATGTACATAGCTAGAATGCCATGGTTTGGAATAATCTAGTCCTCTGCAAAAGAAAAACATGATTAAATAATATATATTACATTTTAAGAAATATTTCTTTTTTTTTTGTAATTAGTAAAAGGGTTACATGATATTTGCCAGATAGAAGGTGCATTAATTCACATACATTGATACCCTTTCACTTGGTACCCATTTCCCTCCCCCCCCATGAAATATTTCTTATGGTTAGGATAAACACATCAAAAAAAATTTTTTTTTTTTTTGCCAGTCCTGGGCTTGAGCTCAGGGCCTGAGCACTGTCTTTGGACTTTCTTTCTCAAGGCTAGAGCTCTACCACTTGAGCCTCAGCACTACTTCCGGCTTTTTTCTATATGTGGTACCGAGGAATCAAACCCGGGTCTTCATGCATGCTAGGCAAGCACTTTAACCACCAGGCCAAACTCCTGGCCCCCACATCAAAATTTTGAAAGTGCATTATCTCCAAAGAAAAGAAAGATAGTCTATGGTTAACAGATTCCTAGGCCAATGTGAGTGTTCTTCTATTCTCTGGCTTAGTTACCAAAGACAGAGAGGTTAAGCGTACAGTATTTGGAATTAGGGAAAAATAATAGAAAAATCTGTCTGACATACACCAAAGTTTACTCAAGGTCAACCTGGATATTCATTCATAAAGGCTCTCCAGGTTATGTAGGCAAAACCTGATAAGTAATAGTGAACAGGACACCTTTGGATTCTTTACAGTATGTCAAAATATTTTTGCATTTCATAATTTTATACTTGAATATAAGGCATATGGAAACCTACATAAAATACTGCTTTCAAAATAATTTACTCACACAGGGGATTCAGGTAAGGGGCCTCCTTCGTCTTCAAGCCAGTCAATTGATGGTCTCACAAGAACACTTCGAACTAAAATAGACATTTGTAATATAATTAATTTTTTGGAATTCCTTTCCAAGACCTATTTATATCCAAGTCTAACTTTTGATATTGGATATTATAAATTGTTGTGCATTAAAATGAATATAAGGAAAAAAGATATTACTTGAAACAAAGTAAAGCACTTAGCACTACCTTTGCCTTACTTCTGAAGTAAATTTAAACAGAAAAGTACTTTATTATCCACTTCTTTTACATTCTATCTACTCAAGATCACTGGTATGATCTCTTAAAATTTCTTTTTCTTTTTGCTTTTTTTTTGTCAGTTGGGGCTTGAACTCTGGGCCTGGAAACTGTCCCTGAGCTCTCCAGCTCAAGGCTCTACAACTTGAACCACATCGCCACTTCCTTAAAATTTATTTTTTAATACATTTTTAAACTTTCCATAGTAGTTACCAGATGCTATGGGAAAGGAAGTTGGGGAGATGGGTTGTTAAGTAGATAAGAAGAAGCAAGGTCAGCAGAACTAAGTAAACTATAGTGAAAAACAATGACCTTTTTTTGTAGTAGTAGTAGTGGGGTTTGAAATCAAAGACCTACATGCTCAGTCTTTTTTTTTCTTTCTTTTTTATTCCAGAAAAAAGTCTCACACTTTCCTATGTAAGCCTCTAACTATAATCCTCCTACCTCACTTCTGAAGTCACAATCCTCCTTTCTCTACCTCTGGAATGGTTATGAATACAATAGTGAGCCACTATACTTGGCTTTGTATTGCACTATGAATACTTACTTCTAACAGAGAAAATTTAAATGTTACCAACAAAAAAGAAAAAAATTATAGCTAAGCAGAGAACCTGTGGCTCGTGCCTGCACTTAGCTACATGGGAGGCTAAGAAAAACCACAGTTAAAATCATAGTTTGAGGCCAGCGTGAGAAGAAAAAGCTCATGAGACCCTTTCTCAAAAGAAAGTTAGACACTTAGACACATATCTATTATTCACTTATCACACATCTATTATTCTAGCTACAAAATAAATGGATTGCAGACTAGGTAGCTACCTAGGCAGGAAGTGAAAGCCTCTCAAAAAATAACCACCACACAAAATAACTGTAGGCTTGACTCAATAGTAGAACCTGTCTGACAAGCTCAAGACCTTGACACAAAACCCTAATACCAACACACACACACACACACACACACACACACACACACACACACACAAAGATGATCCATAAGATCTGGTAAATAACTTAATTTAGCTATTACAAAATGTATACACATTTCAAAACAGGTTGTTCATGATAAATGTATATATATATTTATATATATTTCAATTAAAAAAGAAAGAAAAAATCGCCAGGCACAGTGGCTCACACCTATAATCCTAGCAATTCAGGAGGCTGAGATTTTGAGCATCGAGGTTCAAAGCCAGCCCAGGCACTAAAGATGGTAACTCTTCTCTCCAATTAACTACCAGAAAACTGGAAGTGGTGTTCAAGGGGTAGGGTGGTAGCCTTGAGCTGAAAAGCTCAGGAACAATGCCCAGGCCCAGAGTTCAAGTTCTCTGATCAACAACAAATAAATAAACAAAAAACTCCACAGTCCAGGACTTTGATCTAATGGTAGAGTACTTGCGTAGCATGCATAAAGACCTAGGTTTGATTCCTCAGTTCCACATACTACAGAAAAGCCAGAAGTGGTGTTGTGGCTCAAGTGGTAAAGTGCTAGCCTTGAGAAAAAAGCCCAAGGCCAGTGCCCAGGCCCTGAGTCTAAGCCCCAGGATTAGCAAAAAAGAAAAGAAATAGAAAAACTCCAATAAAAATTGTAAAGGTTAAATTTCTAATAAAACTTCCAAAAATACTAACATTTCCCAAAAATCCTGTAAATAAGATAGCTAAAACCATAAAGACAAAGCAAAAAATAAATCAAGCAGTCACAACAGGCAAAAAAAATTACCAAGCACTTAAATTACATCACAGTTTCAGAATAAAAATTAAGTACAAATAATATCTAGGAAATGTATACATAGGGTTTGTTCTTTTTTCCCCAGTATTGGGGCCTTACACGTACTAGGCAAGTGTTCTACTACTTAAGCAATACCTCTAGCACTTTTTACTTTATTTTTCAGATAGTCTCTCAAAGTCCTCCTACTTATACTCCCTAGCTAGCTAAGATTTCATACATGTGTCACCATGCTTGATCCCATGAGCTTTAACTATATAGTGTTCATTCTGTTTAGAAGCAAAAGTAAAAGTATCAAATGCTACTTACCCAAATATCTCTTCATGCTTTTTTCAAAATCATTTGATACCTCATTTTTGAGGCTTTCAATCAGTTCTTCTCTTTCTTTCCCTTCTTTTAAATGTTCAGGTACCAGCATTAACATGTGGTCCAGCCATTCTTGCTGAATAGGTACTATAGGACTACTTTCTACACACTCTTTCATATAAATATAGTTGAACTGAGAAGATAATACAAAAGTTAAATAATCTGTGTGATATATTTCAGTGTAACTCCTAAGACAGTATTTCTTTATAATAAAAAATGTTCTATAAAAGCATGTTTTCAGGATTAAAAATTTTTTAGCCAAAACTATGCCTTAAAAAGTAAACATTTTGGGCTGGGAGTTTGGCCTAGTGGTAGAGTGCTTGCCTAGCATGCACAAAGGCCCGGGTTCGATTCCTCAGTACCACATACATACAAAAAAGCTGGAATGGTGCTGAAGCTCAAGTGGTAGAGCTCTAGCCTTGAGAAAGTCCAAGGACAGTGCTCAGGCCCTGAGCTCAAGCCCAGGACTGGAAAAAAAAAGTAGACATTTTATCCTTTATTTATGATGAGTTCTTGAAAAATTAATATTCTTAATTATAGACTTCATTTTCTCCAGACAAAAGCAATCCTTTGTCTAAGTTATTACTCTTTTGTTGAACAAATGCTCATTAATTTAATAAGCAGTTAAACGTTGTTCTGACTGCTGAGTATATAGTATGAAATAAAGCCCATGTTGTGACAATTATACTAAGATACAAGAATGGGATAATTGATACAAGAGATATAATTTGATACAAGAGTGTGTATAATTCACCAATTCTTCCATAAGAATGAAAAGTTTGGCTGAGTGCGGTGGCTCATGCCTATAATCTTAAGTTACTCAGGAAGCTGAGATCTGAGGATTGTGGTTCAAAGCCAGCCCTCAGCACTAAAGTCTGTAAGACTCCTATCTCCAATTAATTACCAGAAAACCAGCAGTGGAGCTCTGGCTCAAGGGGTAGCCTTGAAAGCTCAGGGACAATGCCCAGGCCCAGAGTTCAAGCCCCATGACTGACAAAAAAGAAAGGAAGGTAGGAAGAGAGAGAGAGAGAGAGAGAAAGAGAGAGAGAGAGAGAGAGAGAGAGAGAGAGAGAGAGAGAGAGAGAGAGAGAGGAAGATCTGACAAAAATGGCAAATGAAAAAACAAATACCTCATCTTAGTAATATTTCAATATCATGAAAGTTTCAGTTTATCCACAAATTAACACAATTTCTATTAAAAATCTACAAATAAGCCAGGAGTTTGGCCTAGTGGTAGAGTGCTTGCACAAAGAACCGGGTTCAATTCCTCAGTACAAAATACATAGAAAAGTCCAGAAGTGATGTTGTGGCTCAAGTGGTAGAGCTCTAGTCTTGAGAAATTCCAAGGATAATGCTTAGGCCGATCAGGTTCAAGCCAGGACTGGTTAAAAAAAAAAATCCTACAAATACCTACATGTTATAATACTAGATAACTTGATAGTAAAGTTGTGGTGGAAAAAAATAAAAATGCAAGAATAGGTAGAAAACCTTGAGGAAAAATATACAATGGGACTTACCTTAAGAAACACTGCAAAATACTACAAAGCCTATATAATTACAATGCAGTGCATGAATAGACAGGCCAGTAAACAATCATCAAGTCAAGCTGTGTGGTGGTAGCTCATACCTGTAATTCTAGTTACTCAAGAGGCTGAGATCTGGAGAATTGCAATTCAAAGCTAGCATAAGCACAAAAGTTCTCAAGACTACAACTCCAATATAACAAGAAAAAAAGCAGGTCTGGGGGACATTATTCAAGTAGTGGAGCACCAGCCAAACAAGCAAGCCAAGCAAACTGCAGGTCCTGAGTTCAAATCCATTTCCTATCTAAAAATAGGTTGTGCCTGGAGCCGGGAGTTTGGCCTAGTGGTAGAGTGCTTGCCTAGCATGCACGAGACCCAGGTTTGATTCCTTGGTACCACATACTTAGAAAAAGCCAGAAGTGGTGCTGAGGCTCAAGTGGTAGAGTTCTAGCCTTGAAAAAAATCCAAGGACAGTCTTCAGGCCCTGAGCTCAAACTTAGGACTGGCAGAAAAAAAAAAAAAAGAACTGAGGACCCAGATATTAACCCACAGACCTATGGCCACCTAATCTTTGATAAGGGAGCCAAAAAAATAGAATAGAAGAAAAACAGTGGTGCTGGCAGAACTGGTTAAGCACCTGCAGAAAACTAAAGTTGGATCCTTTTTTGTCACCCTACACTAGGATTAACTCCAAATGGATCAAAGAACTGGAGGTAAAAGCCTACAAACTGAAAACTTTACAAGAAGGAATACACTAGGTCTCCTTGGCACAGGTCGAAACTTTCTTAATAAGGACCCAGAAACACAACAAATCAGAGAAAGTCTGGATAAGTGGGACTGCCTTAAACTGAAGAGCTTCTGTATGGCAAAGGATATAACTAGCAAATTAACTAGAAAGCCTACAGAGTGGGAGAAGATCTTCACTAACCATACAACAGACAAAGGCCTCATATCTAAAATATATCTATAGTTCAAAAAAAACTGAATCACTCCAAAACTAATCTCCAAAGAAACAACCATCCCATTAAAAGATGAACCAAAGACTTAAAGAGTCTTCTCTGAAGAAGAAATAAGAATGGTCTATAGACATATGAAGAAATGTTCGATATCTCTGGCCATAAAAGAAATGCAAATCAAAACAACTCTAAGATTCCACCTCACTCCAGTTAGAATGGCCAGGATCAAGAAATCTAATAACAACAAATGCTGGAGGGGATGTGGCCAGGAGGGATCACTACTACACTCTTGTGGGAGTGCAAATTCATTCAACCACTGTGGAAAGCAGTATGGCAGTTCCTCAAAAGACTAAACAGAGAGCTCCCCTATGATCCAGCAATTTCACTACTTGGCATTTACCCAAACGTCCAGAAACAAGGACATACTAAATCAACTAGCACAATGATGTTCATTGCAGCATTATTTACCATAGCAAAGATATGGAACTAACCCAGATGCTCCTCAGTTGATGAGTGGATCAACAAGATGTGGTATTTATGCACAATGGAATTATATGCTGCTGTCAGAAAAATGATATCGCCCCATTTGTAAGGAAAGGGAAAGACTTAGAAAAAATCATATTAAGTGAAGTAAGGCAGACCCAAAGGAACACAGGTTCAATGGTTTCCCTCATTTGTCATTCAGTAGAAACCTAGGACTCTCCTAGCAGAGATTTACAATAGAACAAAACCTGGATACATAAAGCCATAAAGTATGGTGCTAAATGAAAGGACCTCCAGGATATTGAAACAAAAGGCATATAATGAGTGATTGTTGTCCTTAATGTACTATGTTATCTCTCATCTCTTTGCTGTCCCTTGGTTATCTCATATTGTTACAGTATCTCACCTTGTTATCTGATATATCGTATATATATATGCTTATTTGGTTATTTGCAATAGGATAGGGAAGGAGGGACAACAAGATGAGGGGCAGGGATGAGAGAAGGGAAAAGGGGACCAAGACATGAGAAAGGATATCAATATTTGTGAAGTAATGCACCTTCTATCTGGTGAATATAATGTAACCCTTCTATTAATTACAATAAAAAATATATGGAAAAAATTTTCAAAAACAATGTAGTTGTTAAAAACCATTTTGTTCTCTATGACATGCTTGTTCTCTGAGATAAAGAAAACAAAAATGAGCCGGGCATGGTGGCTCTCGCCTGTAATGCTAGCTACTCAGGAGGCTGAGATCTGAGGATCCTGGTTCAATGCCAGCCAGTGCACTAAAGTCCATGAGACTCTTATCTCCAATTAACCACCAGAAAAACGGAAGTGGTATGGTGGAAGAAGTAGAGTGATAGCCTTGAGCTGAAGAGCTCAAGAACTGCCCAGGTCCAGAGTTCAAGCCCCACGGCTGACAAAAAAAAAAAAATCAAAATGGTCTGAATTTCTTTCTCTCCTAGGATGGCACTCAGAAACTGCTTTGTAATTATTACTTTATCTTAATAGCCAAAAAATTGAACTTACTCCTTTTTTTTTAAGTTCACTGGTCATCTGTCAAAACAAAAACAAAATGACAATTAAACCAGGGAAACTAAATTTTAAAACTACATACATAGTTTTAAATATATCAGCTTTTTTTTTTTCCAATCCTGGGGCTTTGACTCAGGGCTTGAACACTATCCTACAAGGCTAGGGCTCTACCGCTTGAGCCACAACATCACTTCTGGCTTTTATTGTGTATGTGGTATCAAGGAATGGAACCTAGGTCTTAGTGCATGGGAGGCAAGCACGCTATCACCATGCTCTCCGCCTTAAACAAATCAGTTTTTAAAACTTAGCTATACTAAGACTGACTTACTTAAGAATTAAAATGGTAGGCCAGGAGTTTGGCCTAGTGGTACTGTGCTTGCCTAGCATGCAGGAAGACCCAGGTTCAATTGAACATACACATACACAGAAAAAGCTGGAAATGATGCTGTGGCTCAAGTGGCTCAAGTGGTAGAGCCCTAGCCTTGAGAAAGCCCAAGGATAGTGTTCATGCCCTGAGTTCAAGCACTAGGACTGGCAAAAAAAAAGAATTAAAATGGTATAAGAAAAAATTTTTAAAGAAAAACTATAACTTACAGTTGGAGGGTAATCAGGTTCTGGTTCTGGAGGTACTCTTTTATCTAGAGTTCTGGCTAGATTTGATTTTGCTCCATCAATTCTGAAATTTATAGTTAGAACAATGCATGACTCTTGAAAATAGAATTGGTATTAATTATTAAAACATTGTAAGTTGAATATTTTCAACAATATTAAAAGGATGTTTAAGAGCTGTTAATCTGACTGAATCTATGAAAAATAAACCAGAGTAGCAATTATTGATAAGGCCTTAATTTTAAAATTATTCAGGTATTATATAAAGGAATGAGTCTAAAAAAAATAAAACCTTTTTGAGAGTACTGAGGTTCAAACTCAGGGCCATATTCCCTCACTTAGATTTTTCACTCAAGGCTGGAACTTTACTACTTAGGCCATACTTCCATTTCTGGCTTATAGTGGTGAATTGGTGGTAAGAGTCTCACTGATTTTTCTGCTTGGGCTGGTCTCAAAAGGTTTTCTTCAGATCTCAGCCTTCTGAGTAGCTAGGATTACAAGTGTGAGCCACCAACACCTAGCCAAAATCAAACTTTTAATTCTGATATAGAGTACATCATTTCTGTTCTCACCTATCAGAGAATACTTCCTTTTCCCTCTAAAGCACCTCTTCCACTATCCATACTTTTTATCCTCATTTACATTATATGCACTTACCATCATTTCATAAATGTTATATATTCATGCTCAGTCTCCAATGCCTCTAACAGTAACCATGCATAGTAGTAATTGCTCAATAAGGGTTTGCCTTTCAAACCGCTTATGGATTTTAATCATACCTAAAATGTCATTTCCTCTTTGAACCGTATTATTATATTGAATAACCCACTCAATCTGTCGACAAATATTCATTGAATGCCTATATTACCATAAGTTACCATAACAGCTATTACAATATAACAGCTACAAATCTATAGAAAGTAAGAAACTTAATAAGAGGATAAAAACTGTCATATGATCACACCAGTGGTTTGGGGAAAAAGAAGGCCACATTAACATTTAAACATTTGCAAAAGAGCTGTAAATGAAAGAGGATTTTTACAGAAATGTGTTTTTTTCCTAGAATCTAAAAAAAATGACCCTGAATAACAGGAAAGCAAAGGAAAGGAAGAGACATAGAGAAAGAGAGGAAACAAAGGTATCAAATCCCTCCAAAACTGATCAGATGATATGGAGAGAAATGTAGGAAACTAGTTTGGAAAAAATGCAGTTAATGGCCTCAAATAGCAAGTTTTTTCTTCAAAAGGCAGTGGGGAATCACTAAGAGTTTTAAGCATGTAAACATGCTCAGGAAGATCTCCTTAATAGTTGATAAAACATATCGATAAGATATGATCAAAGAAAAATATATACAAGGGAAAGGAAAGAGATCAGAAAGAAGATTGGAGATTGTCAAATGTGATGGCCATGATGGAAGAAGCTGCAAGAGACTAGGACACTGAAGATAATTGAAGTTACCAGGGGTGGGGAGTTCAGCTTAGTGGTAGAATGCTTGCCTAGCATGCATGAAGCCCTGGGTTTGATTCATTAGTACCACATAAGCAGGAAAAAGCCAAAAGTGGCACTGTGACTCAAGTAGTAGGGTGCTACCTTTGAGCAAAAGAAGCTCAAGGACAGTGCTCAGGCCCTAAGTTCAAGACCCAGGACTGGCATTAAAAAAAAGAGGAGGAGGAAAACATGGAGGAGGAGGAGGAGGAAGAGGAGGGGGAGGAGGAGGGGGAGAAGAAGGGGGAGGAGGAGGGGGAAGAGGAGGAGGAGGTGGTGGTGGTGGTGATGATGATGATGATATGGGAACCCAGAGAAAGCCAAAGCTTTGTGGGCATTCTAGAAAATCAAATGTATATGCCAATTGAAAAAGGAAGGAAGGAAGGAAGGAAGGAAGGAAGGAAGGAAGGAAGGAAGGAAGGAAGGAAGGAAGGAAGGAAGGAAGGAGATACAGGCCAGACTTCTAGTATATCTCAACTTCTTGGTGATCTGACTCCCAGGCTATGGATGAAACTTTATGAGCCTATAAATGCAAATCATTTCAACTAAATTCCAAGCAAGAATTATTTATTAACAGGCTACTTACAACAACTTATTCATTTTCTTCTGCTGTTCCGTGGATCTTTTGTAGTTTAGTAACTTACTTTGCTTTGGTGTGTCAACACCAACATTTTCTGAGGGATGGGCAATGGGGGGTAACTTCAAGTTCAGAGCCTCCTTCTCTGCTGCAATAGCAGCTTGCCTTGGGTCTGGGTCTGGGTCTGGGTCTGACATCTTGGTTCCCTAGAAATTAAAACAACTTTCAGGTAGAAAAAATATCCAGCCATTATCACAAAGGATGCCACAATATATTCATAATATACCTTACAAATCAATACCAAAAATAAAATTCTACATAATTTTTTAGATCTTCCTCCTGAGTACAGTATAGTAGAGCTAAAGAATAGTGGTTGAGAGCCTAGAGCGTGGCCTAGTGGTAGAGTGCTTGCCTAGCATACACAAAGTCCTGGGTTCAATTCCTTGGTACACAGAAAAAGCCAGAAGAGATACGGTGGCTCAAGTAGTATAGCACCACCCTTGAGAAAGCTCAAGAACAGTCCCTAGGCCTTGAGTTCAAGCCCCAGGGCTGGCAAAACAACAACAACAAAGAATGGTGGTTAAGATGAGTGGGCAGGGGGTGGGGGGAGGGAAATAGGGACAAAAACATATCAATGTGTGTGATGTTCCTTCTATCTGGCAAATATAACTGTAGCCCCTCTATTAATTACAATTAAAAAAGAAAAAAAGATGAGGGACAGAATGTCTTAGTAGAGCTCTGCCACCCACTAGCTATGAAGAAATGAATCCACACATTTTCCCTTTAGAAACTGAAATTTAGAAATTGAATTCTGTGCTCTCAATCTCTCTTAGCTCTAATCTCCTCAATTTGAATGTTCCCTAGATGCAAACTTTAATAACAACATCCCCCCCCCAAAAAAAAGTCTAGTTAAGAATTCTCACCAGAAGCCGAGCATGGTGGCTCACACCTGAAATCCTAGCTACTCAGAAGGCTGAGATCTGAGGATTGGTTCAAAGCCAGCCCTGGCACAACCATGAGATTCTTCTCTCCAATTAATCACTAGAAAACAGGGAAGTGGGGTTGTGGCTCTAGAGGTAGGGCGGTAGCCTTGAGCTGAAGAGCTCAGTCACAGCACCCAGGGCCCATGATCCAAAAAAAAAAAAAAAAAAGTCTTTTCCCCCAAAAGTTTGACCTTTAATTTTATTAATATTTTAACACTAATATTATATCTACTTTCCAAAAAATTGACCAGGCAAAAATAATCACACTTTAATGTATTGAAAACATAGCTAAATAATTTAACTGTGGGACAGACAATTTTCACAAATTCCCACAGGTTTTGGAGACTTCTGCCTTGAAAGAATATTGTTGCTGGCACCTGAATCTTGATGAACTGCCCTAGAAAGGAAGTGAGAAATGCAGAGATCCAGTACCTCCCTGGTGGTTTCCTCTGGGCTCCACCGACGAGAGTGGTTTGCAAAGAGGTCTTTTCTGAAAAAAGGAAGTCAGTAACACGGGATGAAACCCCGAGAACTGCACCGGTTCCCGCAGAGAAACCGGTAGACGGTTCCTGCGAAGAACCGGTAGAAGCAAGGTCAACAACGGTGTCTCTATGGAAACAGTAATGGCAGCTGCCAGGAGGACTAGGTGAAGAAAGGTTGCCTAGATGGATGGTCTTTGCTGAACTGGAACAGGTTAGGATTGTTTATCACAACAATCTTCACTCAGGTAAACAGAGCATGAGGGAATGAGATTTCTTTTTCAAGTTAACTGCTTTACTTTTGAAGGGATTCAGGAAATCCGGTTCTTCAAAATGAGGGAAAGTGCAAGACTGGGAATTTAGATCCACTGGAAAATAATTTTACATAAATACACCCACAAGTGACCCCCATAGTAACTTCCTGAAAATATTTTAAGTAATCCCCTTTTTCTTTCTTTCTCTTTCTCTTTTTCTGTCTCCCTCCATCCCTCCCTCCCTTCCTTCTCTCCTTCCTTCCTTTCTTTTGTTCTGGTCTTGGAGCTTGAAGTTTAAGCCTGGGTTCCTTTTGCTCAAGGATAGCACTCTACTACTTGCACCACTTCTGGGTTTTTTTTGTTGTTGTTGTTTTGTTTTTTTCTGTGATTAATTAGAGATGAGTTTCATGGACTTTCTTGCTCAGACTGGTTTCGAATTGAAATCCAAGATCTCAGCCTTCTTGAGTAGCTAGATTACAGGGGTGAGCTGCTGGCACACAATTTTTCTTTGTGTGTGTGGGGGGGGTATAAATTTAAAGAATTGTATTAGCAACAAATACCACAATCCAATTCTAAAATTGCAGCTTATAAAATTTCATATGAACAGTATTATGTAATCATTTGCATCTGCCTTCTTTCACTTGATAATCTGAAGTTCATCTATGCATAGTATGTAACACAAGTTCATTCTTTGTATTGCTAAATAGTATTCCATTGTATACCCACACATAATGGCATACATACATATAATATATTCGATTTATCCATTTGCCTGTTGATGGATATATGGATTGCTACCAGTTAGGGACTATTATTAATAGTACTTCTATGAAGATCTGTTCCCAAGTTTCTGGATGAGCATTTTCATTCCTGGAGCAAAGTCTAAAATAGGATCTTACTGGATTGAACAGGAAGTCTGTGATTAACCTTTTTAGGAACGGGCAGGTTGTTTTCCAATGTGACCTATTGATTTTATATTCCCACCAATAATGGATGAAGATTCTAGTTTGTCCATATCTTTGCTAACCCTGGTAAGTACTTAACTGTGGCTTTAATTTATATTTCCCTAATGTCTAATATTGTTGACTACCTTTCATAAGCTTATCAGGCAGTGATATACTTGGGTTTTTTTTTGGGGGGGGACATGGTGCTGGATGAAAAATCTAGGGTTTCATACATGTTAGAAATGTTGTACCACTGAGCTATATCCCTAGCCCACTTTGTAATTTTTTTTTAATACAATGTCTATTCGAACCTTTTGTCCACTTTCAACTTGGAGTGTTTGTTGCAGGGAAATGGGTGGTCCTAGAACAAATCATGTTAAGTGAGGCAACCTAAGCTCAGAGAAACAAATGGTGTATGTTTTCTCTCATATGCAGAAGATAGATCTAAAACACTCAGAGACATGAGAAATTATCTAAGGCTCCAGGCATTCACACACAGTGAAACCAAAGGAGGATACTCTTAGGAGAGGAACACGAAGACACGACATCTACATACATCTGATTCTACAAAATGAATGTTTACTCCAGGAAAGAGAAACAAGAAGTTTTTTATTTTTTGCTGTTTTTTTCTTTTCTTTTCCTTGTGTCTTCTGTGTTCGTTTATCTATCTTTGGGAGGATAAAGGGGAGGCACAGAAATGGAGAGACAAAGGGTGAGCAAAAGCAGCTGTAGTACTAATAGACACCATGCAGACAATGAATTATACAACCTGTAGATAAGGATGGGAGGGAAAAACAGAGTGAGGGAAGGGATAACCAAAAAGAAATGTACTCTTTACCTGATTTATGTAACTGTAATCTCTCTGGATATCACCATTAAATAACATTAAAAAATTCTAACTGGATGTTTATTAGTGCATTTGGGACTTTTAATCTTATCAGACCAGTCTATATCTATTTTATTTCATCCTTTCATTAATACAAAAGCAAAAGCAAAAGTTTTTAACTTAGATTAGATTCAAAGTACCTTTTATTTTTCTTTTACAGAATGTGATTTTGAAGTCATCTATGAAAGGCAGATAAGGTCATGAAGACTGTTTTCTTTTATGTTTACATCTATGGTCTCCTTAATTTTCCTATGTGCTAACAGCTTTGGAGCCAAAGTAAATTTTTTGCATATGAATACACAACTGGTTCAGTACTATATGCTGAAAACACAGTGCTGGTCCATTGAAATTTTTGGCATCTTTTTTTTGGGGGGGGTGGTCTTGGGACTTGAACACAGCCTGGGCACTGTCCCCTGAGCTCTTCAGCTCAAGGCTACTGTCCTATCCTTGAGCCAAGCCCAACTTCCTGTTTTCCAGACTTTACTTTGAGATAAAGGGTCTCAGGTCCTTTTGTGCTGGGGCTGGCTTTGAACCTTGATCCTCAGATCTCAGCCTCCTGAGTAGCTAGAATTACAGGCGTGAGACAATGTTGCCGGCTTGCTTTTTTTTTTTCCTAAGTCACTTGTAGCACAGCCAGTAATCCTATAATCCTAGCCATTTGAGTAGCTGAGATTGGGAAACTCAAAGCTAGAGGCTTGGCCACAGGGGTTGGGAGGGGGGATTTAGGAAGACTTCTACCTCAATTTTTTAAAAAAGAAAAAAAACAAAACTTTTATTCTAAAAAATAAAAAAAAATAGTGGCCAGGAGTTTGGCCTACTGATAGTCCTTGCCTAGTATGCACGAGGACCTGGGTTCAATTCTTCGGTACCACATACCACATACATAGAAAAAGCTGGAAGTGGTGCTGTGGTTCAAATGGTCAAGCTCTAGCCTTGAGAAAGCCCAAGGACAGTGCTCAGACCCTGAGCTCAAGCTCCAGGACTGGCAAAAAAAAAAATTAAATTTGAGTGCATTTTACAGTTTCTTTGAATTTTTATTTGAACTTTTTTATGTTAAATATAACTATATTATGGTCTATGTGATATATAATGAAAATGATACAAATACTTTATTAATCTAAACTAACTGCAGAAAAGGACCTCACTGTAATATTTCCTTATGTGTATGTGCTTTGATAAAATTCACCTGCTAAAATTCACCTGGTCTATTACATCCCTAATACTCTCTTCCTACACTTTCCTAAAACAGTAACTTAGTGGGTTTGTTTCATCATGCTATCTTCACAAATATATGTCAATCATATCTCACTCCTCATCCACAGCATTCTCTCTTGATTTCCATCCATTCCTCACAAAAAAACAATCCCTCTTATAAACTCATGTCCCATCATTAGCATCATTTTAGGTCTAGGGTCTGCATAAATTAAAACATGCAATGTTTGTTTTTTTGAGCCTGACTTCTCTCATCCAGTATGATCTCTAGTTCTACCCACTTTCCTAGAACTCCATTATTCTTAATGGATAATACTCTATTGTACTTTTGAGAACCATCTATTCAAATCATTTCCCCATTTATTGTCTTATTTGTTCTTTATATATTTTAGATGTTAATCTTTTCTCTGGTAAATAGCTTATAAAGATTGTGTTGCCTCTTAATTCAGGTAATTTTTTTCTTGGATGTGAAGGAACTTTGAAATTTGATGTAATTCTATTAGGCAAATATTGCTCTTACATATTGGGCAGTCAGAGCCTTATTCAGGAAAGTTGCTAAGGCTGTATTTTCAAGCGTATTCTGTTTCCCTAAAGTAGTTTCAGGTATTACACTAAGGTCTCCAAGCCATTTTTTTTCTTTTTAAATTATCTTTGTTTTTTATTTTATTTTAATGTATAGAGGGGTTACAGTTATATTCACCAGATAGAAGGTGCATTATTTCTCATGCATTGATATCCCTTCTCATGTTTTTGTCCCCATTTCTCTCCCCCTACCCTAATCTTTTTCCCCTCCTATTTCAAATAAACATATATATATATATAATATATGTATATATATAAAATATACCAGGTAACAAAGTCAGATACTGTAACAATATTAGATTAACCAAAGGGCAACATGAGAGAAGAGAGAAAAAAAAAAACATAGTACATTAAGAACAGTCACTCATAATTAAGCTCGTTTCCATGTCCTTGAGGTCCATTAATTAGGCCTCATCCTATATGGCCTTATGTATCCAGGGTTTGAGCTATCGTAATGGCCTTATGTATCCAGGGTTTGAGCTATCGTAATCCTCTGCTAGGAGAGTCCTAGGTTTGTACTAATTATTACAAATGAGGGAAACCATGAAGCCTATGTTCCTTTGGGTCTGGCTTACTTCACTTAATATGATTTTTTTCTAAGTCTTTCCATTTCCTTACAACTGGGGCAATGTCATTCTTTCTGATGGCAGCATAGAATTTCATTGTGTATAAATACCACATCTTTGTGATCCAATCATCTACTGAGGGGCATCTGAGTTGGTTCCATATCATTGTTATGGTAAATAGTGCTGCAATGAACATCGTTGTGCTAGTGGCTTTAGTATGTCCTCGTTTCTGGACCACTGAGTAAATGCCAAGTAGTGGAACTGCTGGGTCATAAGGGAGATCTATGTTTAGTCTTTTGAGGAACCACCATACTACTTTCCATAGTGGTTGAACGAGTTTACATTCCCACCAACAGTGTAGCAGCGATTCCTCCTGACCACATCCCTACCAGCATCTGTTGTTATCAGATTTCTTTTTTCTTATTATTAAAGAATTTATTAACATTGATTTTTACATCATTCTTTTTAAATTATCTTTAAGTAGCCATACAAAGGAGTTGCCATATTTTTTGTACAAGGTTACAGGGTGAAAATGAAGATCTAGTTGTAGTCTTCTACATACAGACATCAATTTTCTCAACAATTGCTAGTCTTTTCTAATATATTTTTGGCTCCTTAGTCAACAATCAAGAGTGTAGATACTTGGGCTCATTTATGGATCCTTTATGGTATTTTATTGATTTATATGTCCATTTCTGGGCTAGTACATGCTGTTTCTTACTTTGGACTATAACATGAAAAGAGAAAATATTATACCGGTAGCATTGTTGCTTATATTCAGGATTATTATTGCTATTTGGGGTCTTTCATGTTTCTGCATGGATTTTAGAATTGACATTACAGAGTTCTTACACCTCTTAAGTTTATTCCTAAGCATCTTATTTTTGAGGTTATAAATGGGATTACTTTCCTGATTCCTTTCTCAGTCTATTATTTTCATATGGAAATGCACTTGATTTTTGTATGTTCATTTTATATCTTGCCATTTTCCCAAAAAGTTTATAGGATCAATGAGTTTTTCTGATGGAGACTTTCAGTTCTTTTAAGTTTAGAATCATACCATATGCCATTAGGGATAATGTAATTTTCCCCATTTCTTCTTCAGTTAATCATGGAGTGGAAATTACAATAGCATACAATATAAAACACCAGTTTTATGGGTTTTTTTTTCATTTAGCTTTTATCTACACATCTCATTTCTTCTTAGCCATTGGCTATTTCTTTTCAGCCTCTTATCATTTATTCAATACCTATGAATTCCATATCAGGATTTTTTTTTGCCCTGGGCTTGGGCTCAGAGCATGAGCACTGTCCTTGCATTTTTTTCTCAAGGCTAGAGCTCTACCACTTGAGCCACAATACCACTTTTGGTTCGAATCCCTGTCTTGGTGCAAGCTAGGCAAACACTTTGCCAGTAGGTCAGACTCCCAGTCCCATACCAGGATCTTTTCTAAATGTTTACTGGAGACTTTGCATGAAAAAAATTTTAAATCTTAACATATTCTCTACTTTTTGGTGATTTCTCTCCCTTGATCTCTCCAGAGAGATCCTGGCAGGTAAAGTGTCCTGAGATCCAAGGAGGTACACTCCCTAAGAGCCTATGTTCTCCTTCTCTAAGCCCATGGTTAATCAAAATGCAGTTGTGTGGGAATTAATTTGAAAACTCAAGCTGAATTTCAAAATTTATCTACAGAAAAATAAACAAGCAAGGGTGTAAAAAAAAGATATGCAGCCATGGATTAAATCTTAAGATTTAATCATGGTTCAGAACTCTAAAAATGCCAACAATCACATATTATTTAAGTCTGGTCTTTAAGGAAGGAATAGAGGAGGGAAAGCACTGGAGTTTTCGACCCAGTGGTAGAACACTTTCCATAGCCTGGCATGAAATCCTGGATTGGATCTCAAACAACAAAAAATAAAAGACTAAGCTGGCCGTTGAAGGCTCACACCTATAATACTAGCCACTTAGGAGGCTGAGATCTGAGGATCAGGGTTCAAAGCCAGGCTGGCCAGGAAAAACTGGTGAAACTGTTATCTCCAATTAACGACCAGAAGACCAGAAGGGGCACTGGCTCAAGTGGTAGAAGGCTAGCCTTGAGCGAGCTCAGGGACAGCGCCCAGGCCCTGAGTTCAAGCCCCACAAACGACAAAAAAAAAAGACTAACCTAATCAATGTGGAGGGCTGTTTGATGCCTACTACCACTCTCTCGGGTAACTGTTTTGGTCAAAAACTTCTTTCTGGTCTACAAGCCCACTAATACCGTTGATACTTCAGGAGCTGTAAAATAAGCAGAAATAAAATATAAGATGTCAGCTGAGCAATGGTGACCCATACTTGTAATCCTAGCTACTTAGGAGACTGAGATCCGAGATTCACCATAGAAAGCTGGCCAAGGGCAGGGCTCAAGTGGCAATGTCAGCTTAGAGAGAAAAAGCTGAGGGATAGCTCGCCAGTCCTAAGTTCAAGCCCAGCAAATGGCACCGAAACAGAAAGATGCCCAGTTAAGTCTGTATTTCAGCTAAAGACTTATCTTTTAAGTACGTCAAACTTTTACTCCGTAACTCAGATTTAACTGGAAGTCCTGTTTGTATTTGCTATATCTAGTCACTCTACATAGAAAAGGTCTTCCAACCGCTTTCCGCAGTTTGTCAGGACTATCGGTTTGTCACTCTACACTCGGATAACTCAGTCTCTCTGGACCTCACTTGTGAAGCGACGGGTGAGAGCTCTACCTCACAAGAACCGGGCGGCTTAAACAAGGCCCAGGGTTTTGCCAGGCGCCCACTAAATTCGAGTTCCAGGATGTGCGGCCCAGCACAGCCAAGCGCCGGCCCCGCCTCAGCGGAACCCACCACGCCTCTCAACAGAGCAAGCAGAACCAACCACAGTACGAAGACGAAAACAGTCATGTTTTCCCACGCAATCCTGCTGGAGCTGCCCACAGTCTCCTGAGATACAGCCGCTCAGGGACCGAGGAGCTCTTCCGTAGTCGAGTCAGGGAAAGCCGCCCGTCTACTTCCAAGAGGACCGTGTGGCCCCGCCCACGAACTTCCGGTTAGGTGAGCTTTCCCTCGTCCTCGGTCCGCACTTTCGACAAAACACTTTTAAAAGTTAGGAATCTAGTATTTCCCCCTAACACATCTATATTTACTTCACCCTTATCTTACTTCGGATATAAAATTTAGAGTGCTAGAATTGAGCGACTGGCGTGATATACAAGAGGAGCAGGTAAGGGGGGGGCTGACGAAAGTGCGCAGCGAAAGTAATGGGCTCCTTTCCTCGCCGGCCGGAAGTCGCCGGGTCTGAATGAGTCCTCCAGCCGGCGGCCGCGGGTCCTTGGTCTCCAGTTGACACCGAGTGGCGCCTCGGCCGGCAGGTTTGTTTGTCACTGTGCCGCCAGGTTCATGTGGAGGCTCCCGAGCTTCCGCGCCGCGCTTCGTGGGGTCCGGAGGGCGTTGGAACAGTGCGGCCGGACCGAGGCGGCCCCTGAGCCGGCGCTGGCAGCCATGGAGCGCGCTGTAGTGCGCTGTGTGCCCTCGGAGCCCAAGCTGAGCCTGTCGTTCTCGCTGGCCGACGGCAGCCACAAGAACATGCAACGGGACCAGAGCGAGCCGCTCGGCCGGGCCCTCAGCCGGATCGCAACCAACGCTCTCAAGGGCCACGCCAAGGCGGCGGCCGCCAAGAAGAGCCGGAAGAACCGGCCCGGCGCGAGCGGTGGGGCGGCCTGCGCGGGGAGTGGGCCGGAGCCGGCCGCGGCCTGCGAGCCGGTGGTGAAGCTGTACTACCGCGAGGAGGCCGTGGCCGACGACGTGCTCAACGTGGACGCCTGGCAGGACGGCGCCGTGCTGCAGATCGGCGACGTCAAGTACAAGGTGGAGCGCAACCCGCCCGCCTTCACCGAGCTGCAGTTGCCTCGCTACATCATGGCGGGTTTCCCGGTGTGTCCCAAACTCACCCTAGAATTCGGGGATCCCGCCGGATCCCTCTTCCGCTGGTACAAGGAGTCCAAGCCCGGAGCGGCGGAAACCGAGGGCAGTGGCTCCTCGTCATTGTCTCCTTCCACCCCGCCTTCTACTTGGACAGAAACCGGTGTGGAGGAGCGCGTGTACACCCCGTGCAATGCTGACATCGGGCTGCGGCTGAAGCTTCGTTGCACGCCAGGCAATGGGCAGCGCTTCGGGCCGAGCCGGGAGTTAGAGAGTGTGTGCCCGGTGGAGGCCGGGCCTGGCACCTGCACTTTTGATCTCCGGCATCTCTACACCAAAAAAGTGACCGAGGACGCGCTCATCCGCACTGTGTCCTACAACATCCTGGCTGATACCTACGCCCAAACGGATTTCTCAAGGACCGTGCTGTACCCATACTGTGCCCCCTACGCCCTGGAGCTCGACTACCGCCAGAACCTTATCCAGAAAGAGCTCACAGGCTACAACGCCGACCTCATCTGTCTGCAGGAGGTTGACCGTGCCGTGTTCTCGGACAGCCTGGTTCCCGCGCTCGAGGCCTTTGGGTTGGAGGGCGTGTTTCGAATCAAGCAACACGAAGGCCTGGCCACTTTCTACCGGAAGTCCAAGTTCAGCCTCCTTAGCCAACACGATATTTCATTCCAGGAAGCCCTGGAGTCCGACTCACTTCACAAAGAACTGCTGGAGAAACTAGCTTTGTACCCTTTGGCACAGGAGAGGGTGCTGCAGAGATCCTCGGTCCTCCAGGTGAGCCACCTGCGCCGAAACGTTCCTTCCCACTTTTGACTGCCTGGAAGACAGGGTTCAGGGTTAGCCGCGAGCTTGTAATGGAAACTGTCCACGTTTTATTCTTTGCTCATGTACCTTGCCCACATGTGTCATTTTCATTCGTTTATCTGGTATATGTGCATTAAATAGCCCTATTATGCTTGCCACCTCACAGATTGCTTTGAACCAGACCAAGGGACTTTTTTCGTCCTTACAATCCAGGGAGAGATATTTGCTAAATAAAATATTGTAATAGTTAAGATATTTGACTATTTCTCAGGCGCTATTCTGATACATTTTAAAGTTCTTGAAAGAATTAAGTGCTCAGTGTGCATTATGAGTTGCTTCCTAACTATTGGCCAAATTTGGTTCATTTAATCCCCACTAATCATTGTAATCCCATTTTATAGCTATTATTTACATTTTATAAATTAAGAAATGTCAAATTTCTTTTCTTTTTTTTTTTTTTTTTTTGCCAGTCCTGGGCTTGAGCTCAGGGCCTGAGCACTGTCCTTGGACTTTCTCAAGGCTAGAGCTCTACCACTTGAGCCTCAGCACCACTTCCGGCTTTTTCTATATATGTGGTATCAAGGAATCGAACCCGGGTCTTTGTGCATGTTAGGCAAGCACTTTAACCACTAGGCCAAACTCCAGGCCCCAGAAATGTCAAATTTCTTTATTCAGATTTTACCCAAGTATGGAGTCATGATTCTTAGCCAGTGAACCGCTATTTAGCTTAAAGCTACTTTGGTTTTTTAAAAACGTTCATTATATGGCCAAAGCTAGCCTAGTGGTAAAGTTCTCACCTAGCATGCAGGAGGCCCTGAAAAAAGCCGGAATGGTGCTGTGACTAAAGTGGCAGAGCACTAGCCTTGAGCAAAAAGGACAATGCCCAGGCCCTAAGTTCAAGTCCTAGGACTGGCAAACAAAAAAATAGTTCATTGTAGGTCAGAGCTCTTAACTGGTTTTATTCGAGGTAACTTGACTACCTGTCTCTGCCCCCCCCCCAGCACCTGCTGTTTTCTGCACTTTTCACACCCTTTGAGTACACATAGTAGCCATCGTGTGGTGGTGAAGTGTACTACTACTGAAAATGCTGAGTATTCAGACACAGAGCTTTCTAGTTCAAAGGGGAGTTTATTCACTTGAAAAGCCTCATATTGTTGTGTTTCCATAGTAACCTTATATGTTGGACTGTTAGTACAGTTATACATGAAAGTGGGGCACCAGTGATTTACACCTGTAATTCTGCCTACTTTGGAGATGAATCTGGGAAGATTGCAGTTTGAGCCCACCCAGACAGAAAATTGTGAAATCCTTACAATTGCTTATAACCAATCTGAACTCAGGGGCCTCATGCTCACCTGGCTTTTCTTACTGGCTCTTCCCAGCTAGTGCTCTATCACTTGAGCCATGACAGGCTTTTTGATGGTTATTTTGGAGATTGAATCTGTTGGATGTTTCTGCCTGGCCTGACTCCAAGGCTGGATTCTCTGGATATCAGGCTTCTGAGTAAATAGGATTATAGGAGTGGGCCACCAGTGCCCAGCACTCCATCTCATTCAGGCATATCAGAGGATCAAAAGAAAAGGCTGGGTGTGATAGTATGAACCTATCATCACAATTATAACAATGAGGAAATTAGGGATTGTGGTCCAGGCCAGCTCCAGAGAAAAGAGAGGCCCTACCTTAAAAATAACCAGAGCAAAAAGTCCTGCATGGCCAAAGCAATAAAGCTTCTGCCTAGTAAATTTTGGTGTCCACCCAAAAGTTATGCTGGATCATATTCATTATACCCTAAAGTTTACATGTCAGATTTCAAAATTGTGATCTTAGTATCAAGTTAGTTCATGGTAATCTTGGATGGAAAACATTAGGAGATAATCAGACACTAACTGAACCGGTCTTTTTGTTTACTTTAGGTTTCAGTTTTGCAATCTACAAAGGACTCCTCTAAAAAGATATGTGTTGCTAATACCCATCTCTACTGGCATCCAAAAGGTAGGTTTTGTTCTGCATAAAAAGTGATGTCAAAGGTAGTTTGCACAAGTTTGTTTCTGTTTGTTTTTTGTGGGTTTTTTGTTTTTTTTTTTTTTGAGACAGGTTTTTTTCTGTATAGGTCGGGCTGGTCTGGAACTTGTAATTCTCATGCCTTGGCCTCACAAGTGCTGGGATTATAGATGCACCACCATCCATCCCTGGCTCCACAAAAATTTCTCCATTGTCACCCAGAAGCTTGTGACTTAGGTTAAGGTGACTTAAGCTGCTGAACATGTTATACATAAATCCACATTTCAGATATAACCCAAATACTTTATGAGGTATTTTTGTTTTGTTTCAGTTTTAAGACAATAAGTACTTGGATTAATTTTTTTTTTTTTTTATTCATAGGTGGGTACATTCGACTCATTCAAATGGCTGTAGCTTTGGCCCACATTAGACACGTCTCATGTGATCTGTATCCCAGTATACCAGTTATATTTTGTGGGGACTTTAATAGTACACCATCAACAGGAACATATCATTTTGTCATCAATGGAAACATTGCAGAGGATCATGAAGACTGGACTTCCAATGGGGAAGAGGAAAGATGCAACATATCTCTCACACACAACTTCAAACTGAAGAGTGCTTGTGGTGAACCTGCTTACACAAATTATGTGGGTGGCTTTCATGGATGTCTAGATTACATTTTCATTGACTTAAATGCTTTAGAAGTTGAACAAGTGATTCCATTACCTAGCCATGAAGAAGTTACCACCCACCAGGCCTTACCCAGTGTTTCCCATCCCTCCGATCACATAGCAATTGTATGTGATTTAAAATGGAAGTAGATTTCTGTTTGGTAGAATTTGTTTTAAGTCTAAAAAGGAAGTAATTTGTTTTGCAGAACATTAATCTGAACCAAATCTTACATGTAACCTTCAAAGAGGATATCCAGACATTAAGGTAAAACCACACGTTCCTTCCCTACTAGTTATGTTCCAGTCTTTGTTACAATATCCATAATGTTTGCGTCATATAGTTTCTCTCTGCCTTTTTTAATTTCTTAGACTTGGAGTAAAAACAAATATATTTAGGACTAGCAAAAAGAAAACTTAATTATTGTGTAAACTTTTATAAATGTTTTTTTTAAAAACTGGTAATTTTATAAGTACCATTCAAAGGATCTTACCGTTTTTCTTTCATACAACATTTCACATTGAATTATGTTCCTGTAATTAAGGGGGGGAAATGTACAGGTAAAGGTAAAAAACCCAAGGTCTGAAAGGAAATATTAGGGTCTATTTCTACCTCAATTTGGTTAGGAAGTTATTACAATTTGAAAGCTTTAACAAAAAATTAAAATATACAATCACTCATCGCTATTGCTTCTTTTCCAACTAACAAGATATTTTTATTCACTTGTATTATTTTGCTTATTAATACACTTTGTATTCTAATTCTTATTACAGCTCATTTTATTTTTTAGATTACAAGCACAATTTAGTATTCAGAGTAGCAACATAATCAACTTGAATCACTCTCACTCTTGGTCATGAAAACGGTTCTTAAATCAACAGGGTATTTGACCATAAGAACCTGGAGGCTGTAGCACTACACATAACATTATAAAAAACTTTTTTTATAAAAAAGCTTTTATTGATAGAAGCTTAAAATGCTGGATGAACCACTGAGCATTTCTCTGTTGGAAATATTTGCAGTTCTCAGTTTTTATAAATAGGAAGAAGAGTAATAGAAATATTGGCATCTGAAATAAGAAGCTTTTTTTAGGGGGTGGGGGAAGGGGGACCAGTCCTGAGGCTAGAACTCAAGACCTGGACAATGTTCTGGGCTTTCTCAAGGGTAGTGCTCTACCACTTAAGCAGTAGTACCACTTCTGGCTTTTTTTTTTTTCCTGTATATGTGGTACCAAGGAATTGAACCTAGGACTTTGTGCATGCTAGGCAAGCACTCTGTGACTAGGCCATGCTCCTGGCCCTAAGAAACTTCTTTTTATAGATGAGCAATCTAATATGAGTTACAAAACATCACTGTATATATAATTCATATTCTGTAAGAGAATTTCAATAGGAAGCCGAAATTTTAAAATTAGAAATTTGTTGTCCAGAATACAAACATTAAAATATTTATCACTTTATACTTTATTTGTAATGCTGTAGCTTTTGCTTTTTAAAAGTTTTCATGATAAATAAGTATAAAAGTAAGTATAGTCCTGCATTTTAATTTCAAACTCACTTATTAAGAGCCTACTCATCTCAAAAGCTATGGTTTTTCCATAAAAAGCCCTTGTTTCAAATTCTTTAATGTCTAACCCAATACCATAAAAACTGTCCATTTTTAATGGGTCTGCTTCATATTCTGTTGTCACCATATATTGTTAACACTGGTGTAACTTTAAGAGTGCACCTCACATGGATACATGAGGTATTTAAAGTACTTAAAGGGAACGATTTAAGTGGCAGGTCTTGGAATCTTGTTCAGAGACTTAAAAATGAGAAAATTTAATACTACCAAATTGTGCCTTCTTAAATCTGTCCCCTTCCTCTTTGGTGCTGGGGATTGATTCCAGGGTTTTACCACTGAGCTACATCCCAGTCCCCTAAATATTGTTTTCATCTTTTAGAACATTTAACTAGTAATTTATAAATATGTAGATAGAGCAAGAACCTGATTCTTTTGCAAAAAGACTTTTTCTCCTGTTTTCAGTGGTGCTGGGGATTGAACCCAGGGTTGTGAGCACGCTGAGCATACACACTATGAAGCTACATGACTTGCCTTTTTTCCCCCCTCCTTTTTTTAAAATTGGTTTTGGGAGTTGGGGGTATGGATCAGTTGGTAGAGCAGTAGCCAGAGAGCAAAAGTGCCAGGTATCGAATTCAAGTCCCAGTCTCAGACCTAAAAATAAAAATAATAAAAAATAAAGTTGGTTTTGGTCTGCTTTCAAACAGATGTGTTGACAGACCCTGGTAGTAACTAGAGAAAAACAATGGTAAGTTTCTCGGCAGAAAGTTACAAAACGTTTTGAAAGAAATATAATCCGGGATGATTCTCCTTGCTTGTGAAAAATATCCAGATCTTTAACACAAAAGCTGTCTAGATTGAACTCTGGTAGGAAAACTAAGCACTTTTCAAATATCACATGTCCTAAACCCTTCAAGTTTGATATTTCCTGGCTTAACAATATAACCAGATTTTATACAGGTATTTCAAGATAGATGAGATGTTATTCTGAAGTGCTAATATACTTTTTTGGTGGTAGAAGAGATTTTTTTCAATTTTATAAATGTGATGTACAGAGGGGTTAAGTCAGGGAATGAGTATGTTTCTTATGGACAATGTCATGTCTTCTCCACTCTTCCAGTTTCTCTCCCATCCACACTCATATACATTTTTTGTTATAAAGGTGACATACAAAGGGGTTGCCGTTATATAAGCACAGGACATTTCTTTTTGGACGTCACTCCTTTTCTCCCAGTTTTTCCTTCCATCCCCACCCACAAGTTATATAGTTCATTTCCATGAGTACCACTGCTGCATTGCATGTTCACCTTTTGTCCCTCCATTTCTGTGCCCCCTCCCCTTACTCTCCTAAAGACATAAATAAATAAGATGAAAGGAAAATAAAAACAGCAAAAGAAAAATGCTTATTTCTATTTTCTGGAATCAAACCCTGGGCTTTGTGCATGTTAGGCAAGCACTCAGCCATGCTCCCTGCCCCCAAAATTGACACCATTATAGTTCATTTTACCTAGTTGTGAAATACAGGCAAGGGCTGGGAGTTTGGCCTAGTGGTAGAGTGCTTGCCTAGGATGCATGAAGTCCCGGGTTCGATTCCTTAGTACCACATACATAAAAGAAAAGCCAGAAGTGGTACTGAGGCTCAAGTGGTAGAGCTCTAGCCTTGAGAAAGTCCAAGGACAGTGCTCAGGCCCTGAGCTCAAGCCCAGGACTGGCAAAAAAAATACACACAAAAGTTCCCTACACAATCACAAGACAAATACACATACATACATACATATGTAATGAAAGCAAAAGTTTTCATATAACTCTTGAGAGAAAATCCTCTGAAAAATGGCCTGCATTGAATTTTTAATCAAAATGTTTTTGAAAATGTTAATATTCCTCTCAAGATACTACTTACAGGGCCAGGAACGTGACATAGTGGTAGAGTGCTTGCCTAGTATGCACAAAGACCTGGGTTCAGATCCTTGGTACCACATACACAGAAAAAGCCAGAACTGCTGCTGTGGCTTAAGGTTTAGAGTGCTAACCTTGGGAAAGCTCAAAGACTGTGCCCAGGCCCTGAGTTCAAGGCCCAGGACTGGCAAAAAATAAATAAAAGATAGTACTTACAGGAAATACTGTGTAGGTTTCAGGGAGTAATTTTAAGAGCTTTAATGATGAGCCAGTTTCTGTGGTCAGTTTTATGAGAACAGGTACCATTTTCGATATTAAAGTTGCTAGAGCTGTATTAACTTGGGTTGTTTTTCAAGCAATGACACCAAAATAACACACTTTGAAATGACACCAAAATGTTGAAATAACTCATGTAAGATTAACTTCATTTATACATTCACCATAGTGTGTGACTCTCTAGTTTTAAACATTTTAGAAGGCCTTTTATCTTTGAAGCAGCAAATACTGGTTTGCTTTCTGCCTTAGGATCTACTTGTATTAGATATTTCATATAAATGGAGTCTTTTGCCAAGCGTGGTGGCTCACGCCTGTAATCCTACCTATTCAAGAGGCTGAGCTCTTAGGATCACGGTTTGAAGCCAGCCTGGGCACTAAAAAGTCTGCAAGACTCTTTATCTCCAATAAATCACCAAAAAACTGGAAGTGGCCTGGCGCTGTGGCTCAAGGGGTAGGATAGTAGCCTTGACCTGAGCTCAGGACTGCCCAGGCCCAGAGTTCAAGTCCCATAACTGGCCAAAAAAAAAAAAAAAAGACTGTATACCTTTTCCATCTGGCTTTCATCCTGGTAAAAGTTTTTATTAGGGAAATGGCACTGTGGCTTAAATGGTAGAGTGCTAGCCTTGCACTGAAGAACTCAAGGACGGTGTCCAGCCCAGAATCTTAAGCCCGATGACTATATATATATATATATATATATATATATATATATATATATATATATCTCATGTGTATATTTATGCATGTGTATATATTTACAACCATCCCTTTTTATGGCTGAATATTCTGCATGCATACCACATTTTGCTATCTAAATGACATGGATTGTCTCTACCTTTTAACTATTGCAACAGGTGCTGCTATGAACATTTTTGTACCATTATCAGCTCCTTTGGGTATATACCTAAAAGTGGATTACTAGGTTATATGGTCATTTTCTAACCACTGGAAAATTGGTAGATTGTTTTCCACAGTGGCTGCACCATTTTACATTTTTTCTACAACCTCAGACCTATTTTCTATTGAGTTAACCATCTAAATGGCTATGCAGTGATGGCATATTAACACACCTTTACCTCATTCAGTTGAAATAATATAGTCATCATCAAGATCATTCACAATGGTTTACCCAATCACATTTTGTCAGATCCCACCTTCCACTACTCTTTAACAAGGGGAAAGGATTAGTCTCATTGCTTCCCTAGAAGCAAATTGGGAATACAAAAGTTCCCAAGAATACTGAAGCTCTGTGTATAATTAAACAATAAGCCTTTAAAAAATGCAATTCTCTTCAGGAGGCTGAGATCTGAGGATCGAGGTTCAAAGCCAGCCCAAGGCATACAAGGACCTGAGACACTAATCTCTAGTTAATCTCTAGATAGCCTTGAGCTGAAGAGCTCAGGGACAGTGCCCAGGCTGAGTTCAAGCCCCATGTAATTCTAGAAATGTGACTCTAGTGATTTGAAAGAAAACATGCTAACTGGCTTTCAAATAGTTCAAATTTCCAATTTAGGTAGACAATAGCTTAAATGTTCTGAAGTGGTGGCTGTGGCTAACTTACCAAATTACAATGTATAATCACAGATTAAACTGCCTGTTATCAAATCAATATTTAAAACCCTACATTCAAGATAAACTTACAAGTTGAAAAAAATGTTAAATGTCTATTAAAGTGGCTCAAGCCTGTGTATACCTTTTCTGGCTTTCATCCTGTTAAAAGTATTTATTAGGGAAATAGCACTGTGACTCAAATGTTGAGTGCTAGCCTTGCGCTAAAGAGCTCAAGGACAGTGCCTTGCCTATAATCCTTGCTACCTGGGAGGCACAAATCAAGGGATGGAAGTTCAAGGCCATCCCATGATAAAAGATCTCAAAGAATTCCATCCCAATACCTAGATACAGTGAGCGGCCCAGGATAATGAAATGAGATCCTACCTTGGAAATAACCAAAGCAAAAAGGGGCTGGGACATGGATCAAATGTTTTCCTTATAAGCCAGAGGCCCTGAATTCAATCTCCAATACTGCCCCCCCAAAAAATGTTGTGTGTGTGTATATATATATATATATATATATATATATATATATGTATAGTAAAGCAATGGCATTTAAAACATTTTTAATGTGGGAGAAGTCACCTGCAGTATATTAAATCACATCATGGTTAGATCCTAAAATTTTTGTATGATACATTAAAACCAGCTGGATTCACCTACAATAGTAAACCAGGTTGTCAAAGCCCATATATTTCTGGGTTTATACTTCTATTTAGAATTTTCTTGAGAAACTTCAGTCTCCATCTTCTCATTTTATGTGCTGATTCAATGACTTACAGTCCTTGGCCAGTAACTCGCTCTAAAGATATTCTGAGCTAGGTGCTGGTGGCTCATGCCTGTAATCCTAACTACTCAGGAAGCTGAGATCTGAGGATGATGGTTCAAAGCCAATCCGGCACGAAAGCCTGTGAGCCTCATCTCCAATTAACTACCAGAAAACCAGAAGTGGCATTGTGGTTCAAATGATAAGAGTGCCACCCTTGAGCTGAAGTGCTCAGGGACAGTGCCCGCCAAAGTTCAAGCCCATGACCTAGTGAAAGTGCTCAGGAATAGCACCCAGGACCTGACAGTTCAAGCCCCATGACCAACAACAAAAATGTTATCCTATAGTAATGACAGTGAAGTAATCCCCAGGATGCATTTTAGCTACTTCATTCTCTTTATGCTCTTCCCATACTGAAGTTGGCAAAGGAGAAAATCCAATATTTTACTTGGCTTTTTTATATTAAAATTTAAGAATATCAGAGTAAATTAGAGAAATTATGTATCCAGATACAAAATTACTTAGAATAAAATGGGCCTTCCTTAGAAAAGCTTGGTTAAATGGATTATTTTACGCCATAAAAGCAGACCTTTTAAGAATCCTAAATAATGAATTGCATTACCTAGAGTGTCCTTTTTCTTTATTCTAATTAAGATATCCCCATAATCTGGTTCTCCTCAATATTTTTTTTTTTTTTTTTGCCAGTCCTGGGCTTGAGCTCAGGGCCTGAGCACTGTCCTTGGACTTTCTCAAGGCTAGAGCTCTACCACTTGAGCCTCACACCACTTTTGGCTTTTTTCTATGTATGTGGTACTGAGGAATCGAACCCGGGTCTTCATGCATGGTAGGCAAGCACTTTAACCACTAGGCCAAACTCCTGGTCCGGTTCTCCTCAATATTGAAGAGCTTTTGGTCATTCCATGTGACAAGAATTGGCCTGAAGAGAAACCCTATATTTATGAGCACTCACTGCGTTCCTGCCTGTTCCTGGCAACCACTTACTTCATATTCCTGTCTACATAGAAGTCTAATGGACATTTCTTATAAATGGAATCATTTGTAACATTTCTGTAAGGTGCCTCCAGACTATAGCATCCATCAGTACTATTCATCTTGATTTTGAATATCCCATTGTAGGCTTAAGCCACATTTATCCACTTGTCAGTTGATGGACATTTGGATTGCTTCCAACTTTTGGCCACTGTGAATGGAGCCCAGTCCTCAACATTCCCATTTTGTGTATCTATATAGGTATTTTTTTGTGCCACCACTAGAGCCTTAACTCAGGACATCACAATCTTGCTTATTAGCTTTTTCATTCAAGGCTACTACACTGTCACGAGTCATGGCTCCATTCCCAGCTTTTTGCTGATTAACTGGAGATAAGGATTACTGGGATTTTACTACCCAAAATGTTTTGAACCTTGTCTCAAGATGTCAGCCTAAAGAAGGTAGCACCTGGCTTTCAATAGTCCTTAAAACAAAATGTTTAGATTAAGGATGTAAAGTTAGCATGTCACTGCCAATATTTTTCTTAAAATAAAAGTATTATTCCAAGATTAACTAGATATGTAGGAACTGCTGTTCATAGAGTATTTCTATCACATTCTGTAGACTGAACCTTTTGAGTAGGTCATCAGACAAGATGTTTCACTAATTTTTCCATACACCATTTTCTACTTGTTCAACCTAATTTTCATGTTACTACCACTGAAGTTGAATTTCTGAAGTATCCAGAATGCCACCACAATAAAGTACTTGTTTTCATTATGTCAAGAAGTTACTTCCCAAGCTCTATAACAATTCAAAACTCCATTTGACAAAATTTGATCCAATAAATGACTAGAAATTATCATGTAATTCTTTGCCTATTCTTAAGTAAATGAAATGTCTAGTCCTCAAGACAAATACTTCATTTTTTCAGTTTCAAGTGGTTATGTAAGGTAATTGGGAGATAATCTGAAGCTGAAATGTTTTAAAAGAACAGCAAACCACTACCCTCACAGAAAAGCAACTGATAAGCCACACAAAAGACAGTATGATTGAGCACAAAACTATTACAATAGACAATAGATAATGGTACAATCTTCCAAATCTGATGCCAATGAACAAAGGGAATCACAATTTGTCTTCAGTTTCTGTAAGATTAACACTTTCTAGTCTTGGGATACAATGAACTGTTCTGCATAATAAAGAGAAGTCACTGAGATATCTTACTGCCGGACCAACACTAGTTTTAACAACTGAGTTAACAATTAGCATTGACTCTCAACAGTATCTAGTAAGATTACTGAACAGTGAACCAGGACAATGATAGATTTTTCTGTTATAGTATAGGATATTCTAAGATTATCTCATAACCCAACCCTAGCATTTTCCTGAAGCATTTCATCATTTTTCTTTGAAAACTAAAACTTCTCCATTGAGAAGTTAAAATTTAATACTATGATAGAAGAAAAGGCAATTTCAAGAGGTGATAACATTCACCAGATTACCAAAATAATGTGTGTGGGGGGGACTATCTTATAAATTTTTTCTAATCCCTTTAGTAAATTTCCAATTAGTGATCTCCAAATAACTGCCTAAAAACTTAGAAATGGAGCTATGTCTGGAGTGTTAGAGCACTAGCCTTGAGCAAAAGCAGCAGAGATTTACAATAGAACAAAACCTAGATACATAAGGCCATATAGTATGATGCTAAATGAAAACACCTCCAGAATATAGAAACAAAAGCCATATAATGAGTGAATGTCTTTAATGTACTATATTATCGCTCATCTCTTTTGCTGTCCCTTGGTTATCTCATATTGTTACAGTATCTCACCTTGTTATCTGATATACTGTATATATGCTTATTTGGTTATTTGAAATAGGATAGGGAAGAGGGGAAAAAAAGATGAGGGGTGGGGGGGTGAAGGAAATGGGGACCAAGACATTAGAAAAGGTAACAATGTTTGTGAAGTAATCCACCTTCTATCTGGTGAATATAATGTAACCCTTCTATCAATTACAATTAGAATTAAAAATATATGGGGAAAAAAAGATTTAAAAAAAAGATTTAAGAATGTAAAGCTAGGGCCCAGGAGTGTGGTCTAGTTGTAGAGTTGCTTGCCTAGCATGCTGAAGTCCTGGGTTTGATTCTTCGGTACCACAGATACAGAAAAAGCAGGAAGCAGTGCTGTGACTCAAGTGATAGAACGCTAGCCTTGAGAAAGCTCAAGGACAGTGCTGAGGCCCTGATTTCAAGCCCCATGACTGGTTAAAAAAAAAAAAAAAGTATAGCTAGTATATGACCATCAATATTTTCCTAAAAATTAGCTGATTATACAAATGTTTAAAGAAAGAATTTTTACACAAAAGGGTAGGGCTAGGAATGTAGCCTAGTGGTAAAGAATTCTCAGATAGCATGCATTAAGCTCTGGCTTTTTCTTAGTATATGGTATCGAGGAATCGAATCCAGAGCTTCGTGCTGTGGCTCAATGGCAGACACTAGCCTTGAGCAAAGTGTCCAAAGACAGTACCCAGGCCCTAATTTCAAGACCCAGGATTAGTAAGGTTTATAATATATAAAACCCAACTAAAATATAGACAGAAACTCAAAATTATCAAGTAGAGTTTTTAATAACTTGAGATGTGGTTAATGAGTACTTTTATTGACTTATCAATAGAGTTAGCCACAAACAGCTCTCTGTTGGAATTCTAAAATTTGACAAGTTAAAAGTACTAGATTTTAGCCAGGCAAGGTGGCTCATGCCTGTAATCCTAGCTACTGAGGAGGCTGAGATCCTGAGCCAGGGAACTAAAAAGTCCCAGAAACTCTTTATCTCCAATTAATCACCAAAAAAACCTGGAAATGATGCTGTGGCTCAAGAGGTAGGGCAGTAGCCTTGAGTTAAAAAAAGTACCAGATTTTGATCTTTGTAATTATGTTACATCCCTTAACAGTCTATATATTCTACCATATAAATTGCACTTTGAACAACAACAAAGAAAAACCACATGTATATCTGGCTTTGGGATGCTTCAATCCATTCTTATATACATGATATCCCATGACATATGCATTCCCATCTTAAACAATTACCAACCTGGGATTTGTACAAATTCACTTTGATACATAAGAAAATCCATTTCAAATATCATTAAAGCTCAAAAAGAACACACACAATGATGTATTTTATCATTTTATTAGGAATAATTCCAAATGGGTTATGAAGAAAATTTATTCATTGAGTTTGATGAAATTTCCAAAAACTCTTAATGAAGATATATTCACCAAAAAACAATAAAACATCAGCAGAACTATCATATACTGGGCAAAGAGTCAGGCTAATACCAAAAGCAACATGCAACATAAAAAAGATAACAATATAAAGGAAGACAATCTGCTGACTATTAAAAAAACATCTAATATGAACTCTTTGCAACCAGCACAGATGTAACTATCAAATCCAAGCTACATCAAAGTAAGCTTGGCTGATAGAGGCCAGGAGTCAATAACAGGGAGGAAAAAAAAAAAAACTTCCTCAGTGCAAGACTGAATAGTGTTGTGGAGTAGTTCCCTGGCTGGTACAAGCAGTATTAAAAAACCTTTTTTGGCAAGGGATAGAAATAAATACAAATGGAATGCTACATTTTTAAATCAGCAGACTGTCCTAGGAATGATAAAGATATTGGTAGAGTAGCAAGGGGGTAACTTTAAAACATTATTTGTGGTGGGTTCAAAAAACAGATTTAATTTAAAGGTGTCACATTAACTATGTCCAGGCATTTAGGCGTAAGGGAAGTAAAATTAAAATGATACTATTTTTTCCCAAGGAGAATTTCTTTAAAACCAAGCATATTGCTAAAGAGCAATATCATACTTGGTAGACAATAATTGGCAACAAAACAAGTTTTAAAGGCTGTAATATTGTGCCCAAACCAGTCTCAGATACTGTTTAATAACCAAGATGCAAACTAATTTTGTTGTAACAAGCCTAGACCACTTATATCAAACATGTCCTTGGTTAGGTATCCACTTTAACGTTTTGAAAGCTCATTTGACAACCAGTCAAGTCCCTCATACAGACCAGTTCCTTGGGTAGCACAAGTGGCTTGGACATACCACTGTGAAAAAAAAGGACAAAGAAATACTTGATTAGAAAGTTATTACTATAACATTTACACTTCCTTAACTAAAACTTAAGTACTTTCCACAAAAGCCCCAACTTACTACAGAGTCAACAGCTCTTATTCACAAATGTACAGAACAAAGGAACCTATGAAACCACTTGAAGAAATCTGAAGAAATAAACGAATTTATTACATCTCACCAAGAGTTGATTTTCTATTGAGTTGACTCAGTAATTATAAACATCACTCAATATTATTGACCCCTTGGCAATTTTCTTAAAACTATTGGTTCTCACAAAACCCCTAACATATTCAAAGTTATATGCACCTATTCATGGGAATTGATCAATTTTCCAACATTTAGTATAAAAAGAGTCAAGGGGAAATCACTAATTAGCTACCCACCTGGATCTTTATAATCCTCTTGTTCCCCATAAAACTAAGTGGATAAGGCAATTTTTCTTTCTCAGTGCTAGAGATTGCATGGAGGGACTCACAAATGCTAGATGAAAAACACTGTTTTGTTTTGTTTTGAGTCATTGGGTTTGAACTCTGGGCCTGGGTGATGTCCCTGAGCTCTTCAGTTCACGGCTACTGCCTTACCCCTGGAGCCACAGCCCTACTTCCCATTTTCTTTACTTTTTTTTTTTTTTTTTTTGCCAGTCCTGAGCTTGAGCTCAGGGCCTGAGCACTGTCCTTTGGCTTTCTCAAGGCTAGAGCTCTACCACTTGAGCCTCAGCACCACTTCAGGCTTTTTTCTATGTATGTGGTACCAAGGAATCGAACCTGGGCCTTCAAGCATGCTAGGCAGGCACTCTACCACTAGGCCAAACTCCCGGCTCTGGCCCACTTTCCATTTTCTACAGATTAATTGGAGATAAGAGTCTCAGGGTCTTTAGTGCCTGGGCTGGCTTTGAACACCAATCCTCAGATCTCAGCCTTTTGAGTAGCTAGGATTACAGGTCTGAGCCACCAAGCCCGGCTAGGTGAGCACTCTTACCACTGACTGAGCCACACTGTCATCCAAGAAAAAGCAAAGTTCTGAAATAGTACAGTTTGCTGGTATTTTAGGGTTAAACTTTTTAAATAATTTTACTGCCTTCTCTCTCACATTCTAAAGTGTCATCTTTTAATACAGCAATTAATTTTATCTCTATAAACTGTATAAAAATAGTCAGAAATTCAAAGTTATTTTTAAAAACCTAGTAAGTAATTTGATTTTTTTTTCATTTTTTTTTTTTTAATTTTTTGCCAGTCATGGTGCTTGAACTCAGGGCCTGAGCATTGTCCTTGGACTTTCTCAAGGCTAGAGCTCTACCGCTTGAGTCACAGCACCACTTCTAGCTTTTTCCTATGTATGTGGTACCAAGGAATCGAACTCAGGCCTTCATGCATGCTAGGCAAGCACTTTAACCACTAGGCCAAACTCTCGGCCCGATTTTTTTTTTTTTTGGTCAGTCCTGGGCCTTGAACTCAGGGCCTGAGCACTGTACTTAGGCTTTTTCCTAATAATAAATGATATATATTCATTGTTTATTAGGGATAACTATTACTTAAGCTGACTAGCTTAAATAATTATGCAAATAATTGTAACAGGTTAGTATCAATGTTTAAATACTTACTGTTCTGTTACGAAGAGACTGAAGACCTAACTTATCTGTCATTTCACTGATGGCCATAGCATTTGGCAAATCCTGTTTGTTCGCAAAAAGCAGCAGGACTGCATCTTGCAGCTCGTCTTCCAGAAGCTGGAAATAACAAGGTTAAAATATTAGCAAATCCCAAACTGACAGTAATTACTAAAACACTAAAAACACTCCCTTCCCATTATTCAACATTAAGTGAACATCAACCAAATTTCTTTATGTAAATTTCAGGTCCTTTTTTACATCTTAAAGCTGATGAGCTTCAGTTTTAAAATTCAGAGCAATTGATATGCCTTCAAGAAAAACAAACTAGCTGGGCTCTGATGGCTCAGGCCTGTGATCCCAGCTACTTAGGAAGATGAGATCTGAGGATCTTGGTTCAAATCCAGCCTAGGCAAGAAAGTTCATGAGACTCATCTCCAAATAACCACAAGAAAATCAGAAGTGGCACTGTGGCTCAATATGGAAGAGCAGTAGCCTTGAGATGAAGAGCTCAGGGACAATGCCCAAGCCCAGAATTTAAGCCCCACCACCTACCCCCCCCCCCCAAAAAAAATCAAAACTGTCTCGTGATTGGTTTAAGACAGGGACAGCCTCAAAAACACTAATTCTTCTCCCTTCATCTCATGAGCAGGATTAGGATTGCAGGTATACACACTACACCCAACAGCAAAACTATTTTTTCAAGCTAATTTTCCTACCCTCCACTGAGATAATTTACTCATTACCTTTCCTAACTATTCGCCCAAAATCAGGTCCAATACAAATTGGAATTAAGTGTTTTAGGCCTGATTTTGTGGTAGTTAGTAACCGATGTATTTAAATAATTACTTTCTGGACTTTCCAGTCAGGTGGACTTCATGACAATGAAAAAAAAGGACCCATGAATAAAATACCTTCTCCCTCTAAAAATATGTATCAGCTACTAACACCACCATTATTATCCAGAAAAACAATCTTTTCTTTTTTTCCTCTTTTGATATAGTGGGGTTTAAACTCAAAGCCACATGCCTGCTAGCAGACTGCACAACTATTGAGCCATATCTCCAGCTCTTTTTTTTTTGCACTCATTATTTTTGAAGCAGGATGCCACTTCTGCCCAGACACATTCTAAGCCAAGATCCTCTTATAAACACTTTCCCTAAGGCTAGGATGAAGGCTTAAGCCTTCATGGGCTAGCCTGGAAATGGGTTCCTCCCTAGCTTATCCTCCCAAGTAATCAAGATTATAGGTGTTAGCCACTGGTGTCCAGTTTAGAAAAGCACATCTTCAAAATAACAAATTTAAAGTACATACTTACCATTTTCTGCAACACATCTGCTCCTTCCTGAATTCTTTCACGATCATTGCTGTCTACCACAAAAATAAGACCCTAGGGGAAAATTCTTTCAATAAATTATAATGGTTAAAATTAAAGGACACACTAAATATGAAATATGCTAATGGAAAATAGTATTAAAGAGAAGGCACTGGGTAAAAAAAGTTTCACTGCAATCAAAATAAGGACTCTATTTAAAATAAACTGATTTGAGCACTATGTAATTTTAACTTACAACAAATCTAAAAACAAATCTCATGGCCGGGAGTGTGGGCTAGTGGTAGAGTGCTTGCCTAGCATGCACGAAGACCCGGGTTCCATTCCTTGGTACCACATACATAGAAAAAAGCTGGAAGTGATGCTGAGGCTCAAGTGGTAGAGCTCTAGCTCTGAGAAAGTCCAAGGACAGTGCTCAGGCCCTGAGCTCAAGCCCAGGACTGGCAAAAAAAAAAAAAAAAAAAAAAAAAATCAACTTTAACAATGCCAACTAATATTAGAATACTGTAGTGTAAGAGGAAACTAGGAAACAGTAGGTGAATTAAGGATTTTCTGAAAGTCTTTCAAATGGAACAGTATAAAATTCTCAACTAGAAAATCAAGAACACATTAAAGAGTAATATCATACTTTTATTCAAATCTATTATTATACTAAAGCAATTTATTAAATACTTTTCACAGCTAAAAAGTATAGTAACAACAAACTTTTATGGATTTGCTCATAAACCAGAAGGTAAACACATAAGAGTATTGACTAAATACTGCTTACTCATAACTGAGGTTGAATAATAGATATGTAGGAATTTGTTGCATCAGTCTCCATTTCTGTAAGTTTTTTTTTTTTAAGCAGAAACTCACATATCAAAATCTCCATTCTAGTGAAGCCACGTTAATGGACATAAACATTCTCATTTTTAATATATTTAGAAATTGTTAACTTTATAGTAAACAAAATCTAGTGTGTAGAAAAAAGACAGGAGAACTGAGGCCAGATAACCCAGAAAAAATACACCTTTCCTGAAGTCATTTCAAGCTTTAGTTTTCTCAGAAACTATTCAGACTGAACAATTGTTCTGAACAGGAAGTAATTTTGCCCCAACAGATTTTTTGATTGTCACAAGTTAACAATGGATGAGAGGCCTCCCTACAGTCCAGCAATGATAACAGGGTTGCTATTGTAAGATCCCAGTATCAGCGCCATCAGATAACTTGCATGAGTACAGACTCTCAGGCCAAGCTATATTTTTAAAATACCCACTTCATTCATATGCAGGCTGAAGTGTGAGAAACACTATGGTACTTGCCTTTACATGCCTACAGAATCAAAGTGGTCTTTGGTCAAGTGCTTGGGGTGTGGGATTTTTGAAGCACCCATGTATTTCTAATGTACAGCCAAACTGCAGGAATCCTAACCTGCAGGATCACTAAGGTCTGTTTCATGCCATACTGTATATCTTACAAGTCCATACAGAAAATTCACCTTGATGTATTTTCAAATAAATTTAACTTGGCTAAAAAAAAAAAAAGAAAAACTAGGCTAAATTATTAAATACATTATAAATGCTAACAGTCAGAAAGTTACATACATCTTATTTTCTAAATTACTTTTTACCCTGGTTGGCCTTAAACCAATGATCCTTCCAATCTCTACCTCCTGAGTAGCTGAAACTATAGGTATGACAGGTAGGCATTCCCATGCTCAGCCCTAATTCATTTTTTCTTTTTCTGCCAGTCCTGGGGCTTGAACTCAGGCCTGGGCTCTGTCCCTGAACTCCCCCCCGGTCCCTGAGCTTTTTCAAGGCTAGTGCTCTAACACTTGAGCTACAGCACCACTTTGGGCTTTTTCTGTATAGGTGGTACTGAGCAAATAACCCAGGGCTTCATGCATGCTGGGCAAGCATTCTATCATTAGGGCACACTTTTGGTCCCTTTTTCTTTCTTTCTTTTTTTTTACCAGGTAGGACATGACTAGCCTAGAACACATCATTCAAATGCCTCAGCATTCCCAGTGCTGAGATCTTAGGCATAAACCAACCAGTACCACACACACACATATATCCACAGCACTTCATCATCCAAAATCTTACAAGAATGGCTATTTAACTCTTGTACTAGGCCCTCAAAGTCATGAGTGACTAAAAAATATGGGAAAGTAGTGCAAAGAATGTGAGATCATATAATAAACATTAACATCCAAGTCAACACTAGACATTAATATGAAACTAAGAATAAAATCCATAAAGCAAAGTTCTAAAAAGTTTTATTACCATTCCTTACCTGGGTATTCTGGAAGTAATGCCTCCAGAGAGGCCTAATTTTATCTTGACCACCAACATCCCATACTGTGAAACAAATGTTCTTATATTCTACTGTTTCCACATTAAAACCTAAGGGAAAACAAAAGAACAGAAATGACCACTGTGCACAGTAATTCAATATGAAAATAAACCTCTTTTTTATTTTCCTGGAATAGTTTCTTTTTAAGGATTATATGAGGATAATCAACAAGCTTAACAATAACTCATTCAAGTTATTTCTATTTATGGATTATCTTTATATTTATGTATAAAGTCTGTAATTTCTTACCAATGGTAGGAATGGTGGTGACAATCTCTCCTAACTTCAGTTTATACAGAATGGTTGTCTTGCCAGCAGCATCCAATCCAACTAGAAGATGACAATTAGAGAGATTTAAAATCAGGATCAAAGTTACATGGGAAATTTTTTTTACAATTGATAGTTTTAAACTAACAGTTGACTGCCTAAGGCACAAATACAAATTAAAATGAAATTACATCATTTCTGATTCCCAAAGGCAATTATTTCCTACATGACGAGTTTTCCATTTTTCTTTTTAGATCTAAAAGCAACACATACTAGTGGAGAGGGAAAAGCATTTGGTCATGTCAGGATCTAATCTCTAGTTTTGTCACAAACTAGCTCAGTGCCTTATTTATTTTAAGTATATATGTGTAGTACAAAAGAGTTTTATTTTCTTGGTACTGGGAAAACCCAAGACTACTCAGATTGAACACACACTACACTGGATCTTAGACAAAGGACCACTGAACAATAATATCCTCATCCGTAGATCACTTTGTATATAAACCTGAGAAAAATTAGCCATAAAAATAAAGGATTAGGGACTGGAGTCTGGACTAGTGGTAGAGTGCTCGCCTAGCATGCACTAAGGCCTGGATTTGATTCCTCGGTACTAATACACAGAAAAAGCCAGAAGTGGTGCTGTGGTTCAAATGGTAGAGCTCTAGCCTTGAGAAAGGCCAAGGATAGTGCTCAGGCCCTGAGTTCAAGCCTCAAGACTGGAAAAATAAATAAAAAATTAGATTAAATAGCCAAGATCTCTCCTGTCTCGAGTTCTTACTAAGTCTCTGAAACATCACTAATTTTAATTTAATTTTGTTGTTTTTTTTGTTCTGTCGGTCATAGGGCTTGAACTCAGGCCTGGGTGCTGTCCCTGAGCCTCAGAGCCTGAGCCATAGAATCATTTCCAGTTTTCTGGTGGTTAACTGGAGCCAAAGAGTCTCACAGAATTTTGTGCCTGGGCTGGCTTTGAACAGTGCTTCTCAGATCTCAGCCTCCTGGGTAGCCAGGATTACAGGCATAAGCCATCACGCCTGGCTTTTAATTTTAACAACACAACAGAATGTGAATCAGAGATCCTAAAGCAAATGAATTCTACACTTAACTCTCCATTTATATATTTATTCATTCATTAATTTTAACAGTATGAGGTTTGAATTCAAGATCCTGCATTTGTAAGGTAGGTGACTTACCACTTAAGCCATGCCCCCACAATGCTAATCTTCCTTTTATGTACATAGCAAACTGAGTAAATGGTCTTGATGCTAAGGGAAAATTATAACTATGCCTACTCATGATACAAAGATAGTAAATGAAAAACTATTCTTTTCCTACCTAAATCCATTTAACATCCAATGTACCAGAAATAGGAACACAAGTCTAGTATTTGTTTTATAAAATTGATTCTATCATATTCTTCTATGTTGTAAATATTTTAATTCTTAAAATAGCTTATTTGTAGTAGAGACATATTAGGAAGAAATATACTTATTTATAGAACAAAACAATAGATTAGAATAGAGCAGACTATACTGCTATAGTGAATAACAAATTAAGTGCTTTTAATTTGACTCATTCCCCTGAATAATCTACAGAATGCTAAGTCTTTTATAAATGAATGTATAAACGCTTCATTGAATTAATCATTTTTTAAAAGAATATCACATTTAAGAGGCCAGGAGCATAGCCTAGTAGAAGAGTGCTCACTTAGCATGCATGAAGCCCTGGTTTCAATTCCTTAGTACCACATACACAGGAAAAGCCGGAAGTGGCCCTGTAGCTCAAGTGGCAGAGTACTAGCCTTGAGCAAAAAGTGTTCAAGGACAGTGCACAGGCCCTTTGTTCGATTCCCAGGACTGGCAAAAACAAAAACAAATAAAAAAAAGCCAATGTTTACTCTGATCAAAATGTTAAGTAAACCAAGTCAGAATGCAAAGTATCAAAACATCACATCACCAGTTAAAAACAACACAAATCCAAAAATATTGACAAGGCATGAAAGAAATCCAAGACAGGGCCGGGAGTTTGGCCTAGTGGTTGAGTGCTTGCCTAGCATGTACGAAGACCCAGGTTCGATTCCTAGGTACCACACACATAGAAAAAAAGCCAGAAGTGGTGCTGAGGCTCAAGTGGTAGAGCTCTAGACTTGAGAAAGTCCAAGGATAGCGCTCAGGCCCTGAGCTCAAGCCCAGGACTGGCAAAAAAAAAAAAAAAAAAAAAAGAAAGAAATCCAAGACAAATTACACTTACATGACTATCTTAAAGTTACAGGGAAAAAAAATAAATAATCCAAATTTCCTTTAAATAAATTCTATTAAGGGAAGGGGAGAAAACAAGATGAATAGGAGGGGGTGGGGGGACAGAAATGGGAGAAAAACATAAGAAGGGGTATCAATGTGTGAGAAGTACTGTACCCACTACCTGACAAATGTAATTATAACCCCTCTATACATTACCCCAACAATAAAATAAAAAAATAATAAATAAGTTGTATTCCTGCTTGTACAGAACTGAACTAAACATCAGCCCTTGGATGCTTCTTAATAATTCAGTACTCTATTGAAAGAATTTTAGCAATTAAATATATATCTCTTTCACAAAAATTCAAGTGCATTTTTTTTTTTTTTTTGCCAGTCCTGGGCTTGAGCTCAGGGCCTGAGCACTGTCCTTGGACTTTCTCAAGGCTAGAGCTCTACACTTGAGCCTCAGCACCATTTCTGGCTTTTTTCTATGTATGTAGTACCGAGGAATCGAACCCGGGTCTTAATGCATGCTAGGCAAGCACTCTACCACTAGGCCAAACTTCCGGCCCCAATCAAGTGCATTTCTTTTATCAAAATATTGGGCTAGTTGCATTTTTGTAAAGCATCTTTCTGAAAATTACTGTGTTAGAGTATCAGTCTTGTTTTACTTTGCTCTGCTCTGCTTTAGTGGAGCTATCTCCCACATTCTTCCTTTTTTAAAGGAAGCATTTACAAATAACATAACCAGAAATCCATTTTAAGCATCAACAAATTATTTCATGAATGAAAACTGCAAGACCAGGAAGTAGCACTGTGGCTCAAGAAGTACAGTGCTAGCCTTGAGCTGAGGGGGAGGGGGAGAGAGAGGGAGAGACAGAGACAGAGACAGAGACAGAGATGGCAAGACGGGTGGCTCACAGCCATAATCCTAGCAACCCAGGAGGCTGAGATCTGAGTATTGAGGTTTGAAGCCAGCCCTGGCAGGAAATCCATAAAACTCATCTCCAATTAACTACCAAAAGGCTAGAAGTGGAGTTGTATGTGACTAAAGTGGTACAGTGCTAGCCTTGAGTAAAAAAGTTCAGAGACAGTGCCCAGGTCATGAGTCCAAGCCCCAGGACTGTTTTACATACACATACACACACACACACACACACACACACACACACACACACACACACACACAACCAAGAGTTTCTTTTTAAAGGCATTTCTGTTGTGATCCTTAAGCTGAACAAATTATACATACATACATACCACCAACACTTAAAACTCACTGTTTTCTTTAAAACCATGTTGGTCTAACAATTCTGTACCTCCTTACAGTCATTTCTTCAGCATGTATTTCCTTAATGTTGCAATGTTTGGCAATGAGATTTCTTTCTACAACACAAGACCATACCAATTCTCAACTAGCACAAATAAGACTAATCTGTACAGTCCAGTATGTTCTTCCTCCCACTGAACAAACAAGCCAATGTTTTAAAAGACATTGGAATCACTTCCTGTTTTCTTTAAGTATGCCTATACTCTGAGAAAAACCACCTGAGTGAATAATCTTTGCAAACATTGAAGACCAGGTCGTCCAAACTACTGCAGTACATGAATGTACTAAAATGTAATTATCTTAACTCTGAAAAAAAAAGATGTGGAAAAGAAAAATGAAGAAAAATGATTGTTTTCATGAGTATTTAAGTGAAATATCCAGAATAGACAAATCCATAGAACAAAGTAGATTAGTGTTTGCTGAAGTGTTACAGGACTTCTTTCTGAGATTGATATAAATATCCTGGAAAACAGTGGTAATTATTATGTAACTCTGTAAATATATAAATAGCACACATATGTGTATATGCATATATACTGTACATTAAGAGTACACTTTATGGTATGCGAGCTGTTTTTCAGTTTTTAAATGAAACAAAATCCTAAGTTTGAAACCTCTCAAGTACTATTTCTATACTTCTATCTTGCTTTTACTGGGAAGACACCTGTACACTTGCAGACACCAGCATTTTAATGGACTCCCCCAATTCAACCTCTTAAAATGTGGCTTCTCAGGCTGGGAGTGTGGCTTAGTGGTTAAGTGCTTGTCTAGCAAGCACGAAGACCTGGGTTTAATTCCTCCGTACCACATACATAGACTAAGCCAAACGTGGTGCTGTGGCTCAGCTGTGGCTCACGTGGTAGTGCCCTAGCCTTGAGAAAGCCCAAGGACAATGTTCAGGCCCTGAGATCAAGCCCAAGGACTAGCAAAAAAAAAAAAAAAAAAAAAAAATTAAGTAAAAAAAGTGGTTTTTCTGTATCTCACTGATCAAATTCCTGTATAACATTTTTTTTTCTCAGTAGGCTATATTGTATTTAATATAATTCCTCAGCGGTCTGAGCACCCAAAATGAAACTGAAGTTAACAGGTTTATATAAAGTGTTTAGATTTTGCTTTCACCCAACAATTCAAGAACATTATCAGTGAGTTAATTTGCACCAAATTATCAATGTCTATGACATTCTCCTAGGAAATCAAGAGGAGATGCATGTATGGATGGCTGTATCTATCGTATTCTACTGGCACAGAACTTGATTATTGTTTCTTTTCTATTGTTCCTATACTCATGTAACTAATCATAGGACCTTTTATTCTCTTTATTTAAAAAGGGAGGAACAGTGACTGTATATAGAGATTCCCTTCTTGAACACTTGTTTATTAAATACGTCATTTGAAATATGATGTAAAAATCAATGTTAATAAATTCCTTAATAAAAAAAGGGGGGAGGCTGGCAGTTATCTTTTCAATAAAATAGCAAGAAAAAATGTCTGAAGTAAGTTTAGAACAACAAACTATCACAACTACAATTCTAGAGAAAAAACTACTAAAAGGTTAAGAATAAATAGGACAAAATAGTAGAATTGCAAGTAATTATTTTTATGCCTGTATTTCACAAAAGAAATCAAGGTAACTATTTAATAAATGGATCTACAATATATTCTAAGAAAAAATGAAACCAGTTAAGCTTAAGATTACTCTTAAAATACTGGTTGTTTTTTTTTTTTGCCAGTGCTGGGCTTGAGCTCAGGGCCTGCCTACTGCCTTTGGACTTTCTCAAGAGCTCTACCACTTGAGCCTCAGCACCACTATCAGCTTTTTTCTATGTATGTGGCACCTAAGGAATCGAACCCAGGTCTTTGTGAATGCTAGGCAAGCACTCTATCACTAGACCAAACTCCTGGCCAAATACTGGCATTTTTTTAAACTGGCAAATAGAGGCTTTCTCTTGAACCTCTCTGGTCCCACAAACTACAGCAATGTAAGGATAATACAGAACTTCACTGGTATCAACAAATTTTCAGAGAACAGTGCAAGAGGGTATCATTTGTAACACTCCTGCAAAACACATTAATAGCTTCACAAATAAAGCAGAGTTTAATGATTCATTTACATCTTATCTCAGATTTGGATATGGACCTAATTGAAGATAATCCAGAACAGCTATTATTTTCTAAAGGGCTATATGAGAAATCTAAGGTGAAAACTGGTTGCCCCTCAATTTAAACTCAGCATCATTCACATGAGTAGTTTTCCTTTCTAAATAATTACTACATAACATCTGTTGATTAATCATTGAGGTTAAATTTGATGTCCTTTTTCTAATTATAGATAACCATCAGTCACATGTAACATCTTTTTTAAAATAATGTCAGCTTTTAGCAGAGAAGCTAGTGCAGTAACTAAATTTCTCCAGTTTGGCAAACCAGATGTATTAGCTAACTGCTTGCTACCTCTTAATATGCTTTAAAACAGTTAAACACCAGAGATAAAACTTACTGTACTTGGCACTGGAAAGACTCTTAGGATCAATACCCAGGAACAAAAAAAAAAACCCTAAAGTCTGAAAAAAAAAATTATTGTGTTTAAAGAAGATAAGGATTTTTGTCTTAGCCTTATAAAACAGGGGCACACTAATGAAATATGGGGATAGGAGGAATCACTCAGAACTAGTGTAGCTCAGGGGTGAGCACTTACCTAGCAACCTAAAGGAACAAAATCATTGTCCTCATAGAGGAAATATGGGGCAATTTTTAAAAGAGAAAACATTTTGACTTATCTTTGTGAATGAGTCATAAATGGACTGTAGTTCCAATACTTTTAAATTGGGCAGACAATTTTTAAGTGATCTCTAATTTATACTGTCAATCCTTCATAAGGCCACATTTTTTTAATCTAAGAATTACCAAACTTCCAAATCATTTTTCCCTGCACACACACACCCTCAAGTTTACACTTCCTCTAAGTTAGCCAATAAGTGACTTTTGCAACCAGAGTGCATTTAATCAAGGAAAAGTGACCATTCTGAATTAGTGATAAATATTTTAAATTAGTGATAAATAAAATATCTGACTTAAAATGAACACGCACAAGTTCTATTCTTACACAAAAGCAGAAAGTTAAATATTTGTCTTCATCTAGTTTTTTCCCAGCCATTATCTGGGGAGGAGAGTAAATATAATACATAGTACATATAGGAAGATGCTTACAGCATTACCCCACGGTTCATAACCTTTAAAATTTTAGCCATCACAAGACATTATAAAAATAACCATTCATTTACAAGAAATCTTAAAAAGTTTCAAATACATTTCTTAAGGAACACAATCATGTACTGGTTAAACTCTAAGAAACTGGTTGGAAATTCATTTTTCATAGTCCAATTGACTTTGGGTCCGTTTTCAGACTGCAAATTTTCAGCCACTTAAAGCTTAAACAACAGGCCTGCCTTTCTAAAATAATCCTGTCCTCTTTAGAAAAGAAATCGGAGAAACTGAAAGAGAAAACATTTTGAATTGTCTTTGTAAATGAATCATGAACAAGTGTGTAAGGGGGCTGTAAAGAAGGAAGCCAACAAGAACCAATTCTTATACTATGAAATTCATATTCTTATACTATGAAATATTATGGAAGCTTCCTTTTTGACGATAGTGGAATCCAAAAACAAACCCTTTTCTCCTCATTCTCTAGAAAACAAGCTAATCCACAGACAAGCTTCAATGATGAAAGAAGGAGTTCCTTATTCAGACACATGCAGCTCAGCTACGGGGAACAGAAGGCAGCACTGAAGAGGTGACTGCCAGAGCTGGCAAAGAGGAGACGGCCTTGAAAAGCATTTAAAAAAAAAAAAAAAGGTCTACCTTTGTTAAGACTGAACAAGTCTGGTAGCTATTATTTGATAATGCTATCCTGAAATTTTTCCGTTCTGGTGCCGAAAAACAGCCAGGTTGCTTTTTAATGCTCGTTTTCTCAAAGTTTTTAAATGACACTTTCGGGCAGATACACAAAAGCCTTTAATTGTCTCAATGTGTTCGACATGTTCTCGAAAACAGCTAAAAGAAACCGAGACGTGATCACGTTTGCAAGGGACGAGTTTCTTAATAATAAAAGAGAAGACGAAGAAGGCAAATGTACCGAGAGGCCAAGTTTAGCAGCTCGAGCACCAGGAGGACTCCGGACTCGGTAAGCCGTGGCTGCTCCCTCGCCACGACGCAGGCCTGGCCACTTCCTGTCCCGGGCGACCGCGCCTCGCCCCGGCCAGGCGCTCGCATACCGACGGAGAGCACAAGGAGCGCACACGGAGGGGACGGGGGGATGGGGGCGCCCGCGGCGCCCAGCCTCCCTCCGGCCGCCGCCCACACCAGGGAGGAGGCTGGCATCCTCGGAAGGGGCCCCGCCGGCTCGCTGGCCTTCCACCTCCACCCCACGCTCCCCGGCTTTCAGTTAGGCCAAGGAGGGAGAGGCTGCCCGGCGCCGCCGGATCGGGGCGGTCGCTCACCCCGCGCCCCCATTGTTCCCCTAGAAGGAGTCTTCCCGGCCCCTCCCCCACCACGGCCGGCGGAGGACAAAAACAGGGGTCTCCCCGCCCCCCGCGTGAGAGACCCGGCCCTCCTCGGCCCCCGGCCCCTCGCACTCACCCATCAGAATGCGCATCTGCTTCTTGCCGAAGAGGCGGGAGAAGAGCGAGGAGATGGTGAGGCCCATGGCGGTGGTGGCACTTGCGATGGGCAAGAGAAGGGGTCCGGACGGCCGAAGGCCTTCTCCGTTCACGCTCACGAGAAAACGAGCGGAAGGGAAGAGAAAGAGCTGAGGAAGAAAGCCAGCGGCTGGCCCTGGCTCGCTGGCCGGAGCGTCGACCACGAAGCTCCGGGACAGGAGTTAGCGGGGGAAGGACCTGCACGGCGACTGGCGCGGCGGCCCCGGCCCTGGCGTTAAGAGACCTGCTGTGCCACGTCACACGGCGGCCTCGGAGACTCGAGCTGAGAGGCCCGCCCGTTCCAACGCGGACAGATTCGCGTCGACGCCGCCCCACCCCCCTGCGCTTCCGTTTGCTGCCAGAGCCTGCGCCTGCGCATACAGAGGATTGGCCGGCTTCGCTGACGTGTACCTGTCGCTGCCGTCACTTCCTTGAGCCGATGGAGCTGTTAGCGCATGCGTATTGAGAGACGGGCAAATCCCAGGATTCCTCGATTTGTTGCCCTCAATCACGCTCGAAGCGAGAAGCTTCCGTCTTGCCGGAGGCGTTGCGGGTCCGGCGTCCGTACTTCCGGGATGGTGAAATGTCCCTGCGGGGTTGCGTGGTGGACACGTCCGTCCTTCTGCTCTTCGGGTTCACGGTATTGGGGCTGCGCCGCCGCCGGGATAAAGGGAGGGTTGTAGGTTCGAGTCCTTCCTTCCGCAATGGCGAGAAGCGCCTTGGAGGTTCGTGAGCCTGCCTCTGTCGGTTCTGCGCCCGCCGGGGCTTGCCCGACCCTGAGCCCGGGAATGCCCCGGTTCCGCGCCTGGTGAAGATGGACCCTGCCTTCCGGGCAGATGAGTGCTGGAACAGTGGCGCCCGGTTAAAGTGCCAAGCCCCCAGGATCCAAACAAGTGCCGTCCCTGCCTCTATGTCGAGTCTTTTCCGTGGACCGTGCTGCTTTCTTCCCGCCGGGGCCCGGGATGAAGCCCGCGCGCGGGCTGAACAAGTGGTCCCCACTGACCGAAGACCCAGCCCCTTGAAGATTTTGAGACGGGTTATTCGCAGAAATACCCAGACGGCCTTGAACTTGAACGCAAAGCCTCAGACCCAATCTTTCTGCTTCCAATTTTTTAAGTAGGAGCTTGTGGTTTTTTCCTAGTAGGCTTTAGATGGACCATCTTCCTCCTGTCCCACTCTCCAGAGTAGCTGCGATCACAAAAGTAATACCACCAGTTTACATACTTTTTTCATTTTAACGAATTTCTGTATGCTCACAATCATCACTGTCCCTTGTATATTACATTTTAAAGAGAAGTCAACCTGGAAAGTTCTAGAACCTAAAGATTTAGAAGAAAAAAACCTCCTCCCTTTAAAAGTATAGTGATCGTTGTGCAGCCAGGACTTATACCAGTAACCCTAACTACTCAGGAGACTTAAGCTTTGAGGATCCTTTTTGGAAGCCAGCCAGGGCAGGAAAGTCCCTGAGAATTTTACCTCCAATTAACATTCTAAAGCTGAAAGGACTGTCTCAAGTGGTAGCATACTAGGGTTGAGTATACTTAGGGTTGACCCTAAATTCAAATCCCAAGACCAGCACTGATTCAAACATACAAATGTTAAAAACAACAACAACAACAACAAAAGCATGATTCCATCAATCTTTACCAAATGGGAAAAAAATCCCATGAAATTCACCAGCTCTCATACTCCCTGTCTCTAAGCTTCTTTGTGCTCAAGGCTAGTGCTCTATTACTTGAGCTATAGATCCACTTCAACTTTTATCTGTGATTGGAGAAAGTCTCAGACTTTCCTACCCAGGCTGGCTTCAAACGGTGTGTGCTTCCTGTGTAGCTAGGAGAAAATATATATTTAAAATATAATGATAAAATAAGTTAATACAGAAAATAAAAGTATGGAAAATAAAGCAAAAGAAAGCTATAGGAGTATATTAGTATATTTTAGAGAAAAGAATATATTCTAAGTCTGGCTGCTCAGGAGGCTGAGATCTTAGGATCACTATCCAAAACCAGACCAGCTATGAAAGTCCATGACTCTTATCTCCAATAACCCACCAGAAAACCAGAAGAGATGCTGTGGCTCAAAGAAGTAGAGCATTAGCCTTGAACTAAAGAGCTCAAGGACAGCACCACAGCCCAGAGTTCAAGCCGCACAGACTGATAAAAAAAAGAAAAAAAAAATGAAGACAAGTGAAGCAGAGATTTATTCAACTTTGATTTGTTTCTATGACCAAGAATATAGTTTATCTTGGTAAATATTCAAGGTATATTTGAGAACAATGTACATTTTGGCGTTAGTATGTGGACTATTTTAAAAGTATCAGGTGGATCCAGTTGTCTGATAATGTTCTTATCCTTCTTGATTTTCTTCCTTCCTACTTGTATAATTATTAAGAGAGAAGGCTACTAAAATCTTTTGGCTATAACAGTAGAATTTTTCTTTTTGTTTGTCAGTTATTGGGCTTGAACTCTGGGCCTGGGTTCTGTCCCTGAGTTCTTCAGCTCAAGGCTAGCTAGTACTGTGCCACTTGAGCTACACAACTACTTCTGGTTTTCCGATGGTTAATTGGGAGATAGAAGTCTCACAGATTTCCTGCTTCCATGCCCAGGCTGGCTTTGAACTGCCATCCTCAGATCTCAGCCTCCTGAGTAGCTAGGATTACAGGTGTGAGCAACCAGCACCTAGCTGATTTTTTTTTTTTAAACACTGGTCCTGGAGATTGAACTTGGGCACTGCCTATGATGTTGGCTTTTGATTTTTTTGCCAGTCCTGGGCTTAGGCTCAGGGCCTGAGCACTGTCCTTGGACTTTCTCAAGGCCAGAGCTCAGTTCCAACTTTTTTCTATGTACGTGGTACCGAGGAATCGAGCCGAGGTCTTCGTGCATGCTAGGCAGGCACTCTACCACTAGGCCAAACTCCCGGCACCTGGATTTTGTTTTTGAGGTTTGTTTTTCTTTTTATTCAGTCCTGGAGCTTGAACTCGGAGCCTGGGGACTGTCCCTAACTTTTTTCACGCAAGGCTAGCACTCTACCACTTTGAGCCACAGTGCTACTTCTGATTTTCTGGTGGTTAATTAGAGATAAGAGGTTCACCTTTCCTGCCTAGGCTGGCATGGAACTACAACCCTCTATCTCAGCCCCCTGAGTAACTAGGACTACAGGTGTGAGCCACTGACACCTGGGAAGGTTTGTGTTGGTGGTGGTGGTGGTTTTATTTTCCTTTCTGTGGTTGTTTAAAGCTAGTGATCTATCACTTGTGCTTCCACTTCTGCTTTCTGATGGTTAACTGGAGATAAGAGTCTTACATACTTTCCTGCCCAGGCTGGCTTCAATCTCAGCCTCTCCTGAGTAGCTATGATTATAGTCATGAGCCACGGTGCCCGGCTCAATTGAATTTCAAGAAGGAAGGAAGGGAGGAAGAAAGGGAAAGCAAGGAAGGAGGGAGGGAGAGAGGGAGGGAAGGAATAAAGGAAGGGAGGAAGGAAAGGAGAGAGAAGAAGGAAGATGAGGGAGGGAAGGAAGGAAAGGAGAGAGAGACAGAGAAAGTCTGGTAGGAAATAAAAGGAATCTCATAAAGTACAAGTTTCATTACTATTCCTTTTCCAAGCATTCCAAATAATACAAGATACCCAATTATTTTAAAATCCAAGGCCTTTAATTCATTTTTTTGATAATGACCATAAATGCCTCCCCCAAATCTCTTTTTCACTGTAAACAGAAGGCACTAGGCATTACATAAAACCCTAAAGCAGTGATTCCTTTTGATGCTGGTGGAGATAACACATTAAATGGCAGGGTTTGGATATTAACAAATTCTTCTCAATAAAAAAAAAATGACAGTTCTGGAAATCATACAAAAAATTAAGTTACCAGTCTTTCTCGGTTATCATTACAATTACATAATTTGAAATTAAGAGTTAATAAAAATTGAGTATGGTATGGTTTTCAACATGTGTTAAGTTTCAGTTAAATAAATACTAGCAGGGTAACATGCTAATTGGCCTCTTCTGCTACTCCTTAGCTGTGCAAAATAAACTTGAAATGATACATCCTGTAGTGGTATAATTTAAAAGATCCTTGATATGACACAACTTTCAAATTCAGATCACAGACTGCATGTAAATTGTGAGATTATTAAAATACAACTTTTGGAAAAATAATAAGATGACCATTTATACCTAAATAAAGTTTCCTAGGAAGTTATGAAATATTTGAGCATATAAAAGAAGTTGCCTCTCTTCTGAAAGGTCAACTGCGGTTTCACAAATAACCCATATGATCCAAGGCAAATTGATCTCTTCCAAAAGCCACCTTCTTTCTATGACTTAGAGGTATGTTGCAAGAGACAGTATCCAGAGAAAAGGGCCCAATTGGGTTTTAGACCACAGTTACAAACACAAGGAGCCTTCGGTCTGAATGCCCACTAATAGAGAATGCGAAGTTCTGAAGCTAGTCCTTTTATAAATACATAGAACTAAATTTGGCTGTTGAGAGGGTGTTTAAGACCCAGCTATTTACATATGTGCTACACCGTATGTGCCTATTTTAAATAGTGGTTTCTGCACTGCAGGACATTCCCATTCAAACACAAGCCAAACACTCTTTCTATACCAAGTAACATTCTTCTATTTTTGGCAAGGTAGTATAAACAAAACAAAAATAAATGGCAACAAATATATATATATATATATATATATATATATATATATATATAAAGAAAAACCTATAACAGTGATTCAGGTAAAAATCTCCACTTTAAACATTAAGGAAAGTATTCTGAGAAGCATTTATTTAGGGAAAATACTACCTAACAAATAATGCTGGATATTAATTTTATAAAACTACTCAAGTAACTATCACTTAAGTTTATTGATGCCTTTGAAGAGTAATTGAGTGTTTAAGAAGTGGCTAATTATGACGTCGTTCATAATGTCTTAAGACCCAATTAGTAAAGTGTACAAGAAAATGAACTTTCCTGTAATATGTGATGCTTTCTTGCCTTTGGAGAAACTGGTAAGACTAAATTTTGAAAATGGTAAACAGTGAAATGAAAAACCTAAAATGACAAGGTTTTAAAAACCCACCATTGCCAACTAATAAACACAATGGGGAGGGAGCAAGAAAAATGTATTTTAAAACAATGATTGCTGAATCAAATACCTTAGGAAATTACAAATCATAAGCTAAGAAAAAGCTTCAAGACTAGCAGCTGGCCTTTGTGAAATATGTAGGACAACAGAAGGCACTACACAAGCATCACTTACTTCTAACTACAATTGGACAGTTCTGTCTTTCCTTCTTAAGAAGATAGCCAGTGTGAATGTTATTTTTATTATATCCCCCTGAGTTTCAACGTGATTGGGCAAAGCAGCACCAGTTTAAAAAAAATGCCTGCAATGCCAGCACTGCAGGTTGGAATCACTTATACTGATGGCCCCACACGTCTCTCATAAGAGCACTTTAGAACATGATTAAAAATAGAGAAATGCCTTTCGGTGTTTCAGTATTTAAGCAGAACCACCACAGATATCCATATTTAAAAATAATGCACTAAAAAGGTCTGTTTATACAACAGTCTTTCCACCCTATGTTTAGCGTTCACAGCTATTTTCCACTCGACTGCCACCAAGAAATCTCCCTTGTGCGTGTAACTGAAATGTCAGTATGTTTCCTGGTGCACACTCCGTTTGGACTGGAAAATTCTGGTAACTATCATGTCATGCCAGTTTTGAGCAGTATGCCTTGCAGATCCTCTGGCAAAGCTAAGATAATTGCATCTATGTGTGTCCGTAACTTTTCCACAGTATCAGGTTTCACAGGTAAATGTTCTCGGTCAGCCTGCAACTACACAAAGAACAATTGGCAACATTTAAATGAGTCTGTATTAATACATTATAGTCTCTATATGTAAACATTTTTAATGGTCTGACAACATAGAAACTTTCAGTCTTAGAATTTACAGGAACTGAAAAAGCAAATAATAACATTCCATTTAACTAATTTACCACTGAACTTAGCAAAAAGTTTCTCTATAAATTCATAGATAACAGGCATACTTTATTATACTCAATGAGAGACTATAATACATATATTTTAACTTATTTTTCCAGTCCTGGGACTTGAATTCAGGGCCTGGGCACTGTCCCTGAGCTTCTTTTGCTCAAGGCCAGCACTCTACCACTTAAGCCACAGGGCCACTTCCATAGCCCAGTAACTGGTAAGACAAGACTATTTCAAATCTACTTGAAAAATGCAATGCTTGAAAATGGCTGTCTGAAGGGATATACCAATGTACCACTCCCTGACAAATTTAACTGTAACCCCTCTAAATGTTACCCTTACAATGAAATACATAAATAATAATACATGAATAATAAAAATAAATAATAAATAAATATAATAAATAATAATAAATGAATTTTTTTAAAAAAATGACTGTCTGGATTTCAGGCCTTGGCTCAGCCATTTACAGAAGTATAAACATTGCTGTCATACATGTGAACTACTAAGCACAACAGGTGTCTTGGAAAGCAAACCATTCAGTCCCCTGGGCCAAAGCAGATGAGCTTTGTGATATTACATCTCCCAAGGACTTTGGAATCTGGGCAGCCTCAAAAGCAGACATGAGCAACAAATGCCCCTCCTGACTTGATTTACAAGCCTTATTTAAAACCCTAAGGGTTTTGCCAGCTCCAGTGGCAATCCTAACTACGCACCTCTGTATAATCCTAACAACCCAGGAGGCTTATATCTGAAAATCAGGGTTCAAAGCCAGCCTGAGGAGAAAAAAAAAAACTACGAGACTCTTATCCCCAACTAATCACCAAAAACTAGAAGTAAGGTTGTAGCTCAAGTGGTAGAGCACCAGCCTTGAGCAAACACAAGCTAAATGACAGTAGCACCAAGCCCCAGGACCAGCACACACACAAAAAAGAGGGGCCAGAAGTTTGGCCTAGTGGTAGAGTGCTTGCCTAGCATGCACAAAGACCCAGGTTCAATTCCTCGGTACCACATACATAGAAAAAAAGCTAGGAATGGTGCTGTGGCTCAAGTGGTAGAGCTCTAGCCTTGAGAAAGTCCAAGGACAGTGCTCAGGCCCTGAGCCCAAGCCCAGGACTGGGGAAAAAAAAAAAAAAAGAAAGAAAAGAAAAGTTACTTCTGTGACATTCATTGGCTCAAATAAGAGGAAAATATCTCCATGAGGGACAATTTATTTTTTTTACATATTGGGGTTTGAGCTTAAGGCTTCACAATTGTTAGGCAGACATCCTAACAATTTAATCTTCTACCTCTCAATTTAATCTTCAACTGCTTTAATTACATACCAGCTTATTTTTCAGCTTCAGTACAAGGTCTACTGTTTCTACTTCTGTGTGTTTCTGGATCCAGAGAAGTAAGTCCTAGAATAATAAGCAAATCCCAAATCAATATGTACTCAAAATAACATTCAAGTCTCTATCTCAATAGGCAAGGCCAAGACAGACAACAGAAAAAGACGTATTTAACTCAGATATAAACACAAAGACCTGGGGCCTGGGTTTGAGTCCACAGTACAACATACATAAAAAAAGCCAGAAGCAGTGCTGTGGCTCAAGTGGTAGAGCTCTAGCCTTGAGAGAAAGCCCAAGGACAGTGCTTAATCCCTGAGTTCAAGCCCCAGGGCTAGCAAAAAAATAATAATTTTCATGAAAACCTGTAAATTAATTAAGCAATTATAGACACGATTCAGAACTACTGTCTAGTGTATGTGTGTGTGCTTATATATATATATATATATATATATATATATATGTATTTTTTTAATTTAATTTTTTTTTTTTTTTTTGGTCATGAGGTTTGATCTCTGGGCCTGGGCGCTGTCCCTGAGCTCTTCAGCTAAAGGCCACTGCCCTACTTCTGAACCTGGGGGTTGTCCCTGAGCTCTTCAGCTCCAGGCTATGACCCTACCCCAGGAGGCAAAGCACCACTTCCACTTTTCTAGTAGTTCATTGTGCTGGCTTTGAAAAGCAATACTCAGATCTCAGGCTCCTGAGTAACTAGGATTACAGGCATGAGCCACCTCGACTGGCTATTGATTAGTATTTTATTTTATTTATTAGTTATCAATTATTTTATTTTGCCAGTCCTGGGCTTGAGCTCAGGGCCTGAGCACTGCCCTTGGATTTTCTCAAGGCTAGAGCTCTACCACTTGAACCACAGCACCACTTCCGGCTTTTTCTAAGTATGTGGTATGGAGGAATCAAATCCTGGTCTTCATGCATGCTAGGCAAGCACTCTGCCATTAGGCCAAACTCCCGGCCCCTAAGTCTATTCTACTTTAACATTTAAAGCTAGATATAATAAAAAAAAAAAAAGACTATGTTCTATGTTTTCAAATAGTTTAAAACAAATTGGTGATATTATAGATAAAAAACAAAAACAGGGCCGGGAGTTTGGACTAGTGGTAGAGTGCTTGCCCTAGCACACATGAAGACCTGGGTTCGATTCCTTGGTACCACATACATAGAAAAAAGTCCAAGGACAGTGCTCAGGCCCTGAGCTAAAACCCAGGACTGGCAAAAAAAAAAAAAAATTCCAACCCACCTACCAACCTGAGGTCACTGAATGCAAAACTAGAAAGAGAGGTGCTCTTTTAACCAATTCAAGAACAACATTGCCAGCTCTACTTGGCAATGAGGTAAAGTAAGGCCAATTCATTAACTTCTGAGTAGGTGGTACACCACACAAGTCATAACACACCTACCTCAATGAACTGTTGTGAAGATTATAAAGGAGTCTCTATTAAAGAGCCTCTGTAGTCCTTGAAAAGTCTTGTTCTTGAACAGTTAGCTATGATTACATTTATAAAGTAGTAGATGCAAGGTATTGTTTTAAACCTCTATAACTTTATCTTTATTTTCACTACTAGTTAGCCATCACACCAACACACTTTTTGTTTTTTCATTTTGTTTTTGATTTTTTCCTTGTTGGTTGAGGGGCTTGAACTCTGGGTCTGGGCATTGTCCCTGAGCTCTTCAGCTCAAGGCTAATGCTTTACCACTTGAGCCATACTGCCACTTTCATCCAACTCAATTTTCTAACCTCTTCACAAAGAGCTTCTAGATGGAGTGCCTCCAATTTTTGGGTCATTTCTTTCCTCCGGGTCTTGAACCAACCATCAAAATTTGGAGACTTCAGAAAATGCCTATAAAAACAAAGTTCAGAAAGAAACATTTTACTATAATTTATTTCCTCATAGATCATAAGATCATGTGAGATAATGTTTTTTTGTAAGTTTAAACCATGAACTGTGGCTCACAACTGTAATAGCAGTAACCTAGGGAGCCAAAATTGGGAGGAACACAGCTCAAGGCCATCCCTGGCAAACATGCTGAGTAGCTGAGTACAGTGGTACATGCTACTGTATCTCAACTGTGTGGGTGGCTAAGGCTGAGATCAGGAAGACCTAGGCCATCATAGAAATAAAAGTTCTTAAAATTTCCTCTCTGGGCATGGCACATATCTGTCCTCTAGCTACAATGAGAGGCACAGAATAGGCAGATAGCAATTTTGGCACAGGCCTGGGAAAAAAGTGAAATAGTAACTATAATCCTAGCTACTCCAAAAAACCTGGGTTCAAAGCCAACCAGGCAGAAAGTCCAAAAGACCTGATCTCTAAGAAGACCAGCCAAAAAGCTGAGCACGAGATATGGCTCAAGTGTTAGAGTTATCAGCTAAGCAAGCAAGCAAAACAAGCATAAGGCCTTGAGTTCCATCCCAATATCACCAAAAACAAATTAAAACTAGTGTAAAAGAGGCTGGAAGTGTGGCTCAGCAGTAGAGTACCTGGTTAGCAAGCACAAGACTCTGAGATCAAAACCTAGTATTACAAATAATCAATCAATCTAAGCTTAAGTCTACTGACTCATTTTCTTTTTAATTAAACTCCACAGGTGGGGATAAATGAGACTAACCGGTAAAGTCCAATCCAGTCTCCTTTTATTCTAGAAGTTAGCTGAGGTCCTGTTTTCTCAAGTGTTTTCATAAATTCTTCTGGAAGGAACTGCCTTAATTGAGGTGGACTCTAGGAAACAGATATTTATAAATTAGGAATAACATCTAAATATCACTTTTCTTTTTTTTGGTCTATTGTGGGACTTGCAGTCTGGGCCTGGGCATTGTCCCTGAGCTCTTCAGCTCAAGGCTACTGCCCTATCCCTTAAGCCATAATGCCACTTCCCGTTTTCTGGTGATTAATTGGAGATAAGAGTCTTCTGTATTTTTTAGTGCCCGGGCTGGCTTTGAACTGCGATTCCCAGATCTCAGCCTCCTGAGTAGCTAGGATTACAGGTATGAGTCACCACGCCCGGCTTATACATACCTTTATGAGAACAAAAAAAATTTTTTTTAGTTCCTAGTTCAGATTACTCAACAAATGACAACAACTGTTATTGTTTAAAAAAAGAGAAATGAGGGCCAGGAGTTTGGCCTAGTGATAGAGTGCTTGCCTAGCATGCACAAAGGCCCGGGTTCGATTCCTTGGTACCACATACATAGAAAAAAGCCGGAGTGGTGCTGAGGCTCAAGTGGTAGAGCTCTAGCCTTGAGAAAATCCAAGGACAGTGCTCAGGCCCTGAGCTCAAGCCCAGGACTGGCAAAAAAAAAAAAAAAAAAAAAGAGAGAAATGAGAACGGATACATTAAAAGTAACAGTTAACAGAATTCAAATAGGTAATTATTTAAATATTAATTAAATATACCTTCCATGGAGAAATACTCTTCTGTAGAGGCATCAAGCTTGCCACATACCTTTCCTAAAACAATTTTAAAAAACCAATGTTAATAAAAATTACTCCTTAAACTTTAAGATAAAAATAGATTCCCAATTGTTTTTTTGGCATGTATCCTTTGGCCTTCAACCACAGTTCTTAGCTCATTAACTCCTTCTCCAAGCCACAAAAACTAGAATTTCTCTTCCCCAAGATAGGACCATAGAAATTCTAATTTTCCCCTGTCTCTACCTGGGAGTTGTTGACCATAAAGTAACCCTCTCTACCTTCTCATAAGACCCTCATATAAGAACATTACCCCATACCTGCAAGGAAGAAACAAACATCTTACTGACTTTCTCCACTAAGTCTTGTCAGTACCACATCATACATATCTTTTTATTCCAGTGACATTTTGGCACAGTATCCATGCTTCAATTAGATATATGTAATGAATTCTCCATAAAAATCCAAAAGATAGGGTCTGAAGAGCTTGTAGTAAGCTAAATATACTGCTTTCCTAGAGAACCATGTACCTGGGAAAAGGCATGAAGGCCCTACACTTCTTCCACTATATTTTGCCCTGTGCATTTATTTCTTCATCCTTTCTTTGTAATATCCTTTATAATAAACCAGCTAATGTTGAATGTTTCTGAGTTCTCTGAGCCATTCAAGAAAATGAATTGAAGCTCAACAAAGGGTTGAAGGAACCCCAACTTGTTTGGTCAAAAGCAAACCTTGTCCCTGGCACCTAAAGAACAACCACCCTGGGAATTGAATCCTCAACCTGTGAGAGGTGATGCTATCTCCAAGGATACAGTTAATAAAACTAAATTACAGGACACTCATGTGACAGATTGCTTACTTCCCAGTTACACCTTTTTTATCTTTCCAGTCTTAGGGCTTGAACTTAGGGCCTAAAGCTAGCATTATACCACTTGAGCCACACCACCACTTGTGGCTTTTTCTGTGGGTGTGGTATGAAGGAATTGAACCCAGGCTTTTGTGCTTGCTAGGCAAGCACGCTAACACTAGACCACACTCGTAGCCCACACTTCTTGGAGTCACAAAAGTGATCTGTGTTATGATAATACATGGGATAAAAAAATGAGTCTTAAGTGTTTCCACTCAATAAGAGTTTCATTATGTTCTTTCAATGAACATCAACAATTCTCGCCACTTTCCACAATATATATATATAGCTTTAGATTGAGGTGAGAAGTCACATAATTTCAACAAAAATTAGTGATGAATAATCCAAGAGATTCCTTTTTATTTCTGAGACAAACACTCCTGACTGGTCTTAAACTCCCAGGCTCAAGTGATCCTCTCATATTAGTTTTCCAAGCAGCTGAAACTATAAGCATGATGTACTACCATACCCAGCTCATTTATCTGTGTGTGTGTGTGTGTGTGTGTGTATGTGCACACACGTATTTTAATGCTAATATTAGGACTTAAACTCAAGGTCTCAAACTAGTTTAAGTGGTTTGCTCATGTCAGTGTTCTACTACTTGAACCAAGCCTCACCAATATGGCATTTTGCTCTAGATGAAGTCTGATATGCTTTTTTGTCTGGGCTGGCTTCAAATCATGATTCAAATCACAATTAAGCACACATAAAATGTGTGCAACCATCCTATTTGGGAGATGCTATTGAGAAACTGAAGTTTCAAAGGTCTATATAATCTGATCAGGGTAACAATTTGAACTTGAATTCGTGTCTACTTTAATTTAGTTGACACTCTTCAACACACAAAGTTCATTTAAACAAGCAGTGTTGTTATTGTTGCTGTTACTGCTGTGGTTGTGTCCCACCCAGGATATTAGATAGAAAATATATAATAAAAATAACGTTAGCCATGCACAGTGGCTCATGACTGTAATTCTAGCTACTCAGGAGGTTGAGATCTGAGGATCAAGGTTTAAAGCCAGCCCATGCACTAAAGGACCTGAGACTCTCATCTCTAGTTAACCTCAAGAAAATGGGAAGAGGGGCTTGGTTCAAGGTTAGGGCGATAGCCTTGAGCTGAAGAGCTCAGGGATAGCACCTGGGCTGAGTTCAAGCCCCATGACCCACAAAATAAATAAAAACAATATACTAGTCAAGGTATACAAAGTATTTAAACATTATCTGTAGTGTTAAATCAAGTAAAACACTGTTTCAAAAGAATGACTAACATAGATATTTCGAAGGGCTTGGAAAAAGGGTTCATGCCTGTAATCTCAGCTACTGGAAAGGCTGAGATCTAGAGAATCATAGTTCGACAGCCTGACCAAAAAGTTAGTGAGACCTTATGTCACAAAGGCCAGGCATGGTGGCACACATCTAAGCCATAGGTAGGAGAATCTCAGTCTAATCCTGCCCCAGACAAAAAGACACTGGACAAAAGCAAAAATTTCTGGAAGTGTGGCTCAACTGAAAATGTGACTTACTGTGTCCTATCAAGTGTAAAACCTTGAGTACTTACAAAAAAAATATTACTACATCAAAGGCCTTGTCTAAAATATTGTGACTCTATATTGGCACAATGGAAGAAAATATTTTTAATTTACATGAATGTAAAATGTGTCCTGGGGACTACATTAATGATGCCAATAGTTATGAAGAAATAAAAAGAAACTAAAATACAGCTGCAAACTCCACTATACAGTTCATATACAAACTTATCTTCCTTTTGCAGTATAAGGACTTCAATTTCTGGTAATCACTTTGGATGAACCATTTACTGCAAAAGGTATCTAGTGGGTATCTTTTACTCTTCATTACTCAGGATTATGGGTTATTCTTATCATTTGTGTTCAGTTTTGTATGAAAAGCAGCTTTAGTTGAAGTAAATCTGTCTACTTTATCTATTTTAAATTACTAAACACTAACTGATAAAAACCCCAGAATTTATCAAATACTTGCCTAGTAAGTACAAGGCCCTGAGCTCAATCCTCAATACTACAAATGATTATGGAGGCACCATAATCCCAGCATTCATGTGGCTGAAAGAGAAGGATCACAAGTCTACCAAGGACACCTTGTTTTCTCAAACACAAACCGAAAAAGATAAAATCATGTTTAACTTACTAATGGAATGATGAAGCTTTGTGTCAGTTCCAAAAAATAGCGTCGGAGAATAACACTTTGTGCCTCAGAAGGACGTTTCTGTTGTACACCCTTAAAAAAAAAAAATACAGAGAATCTGCCTTCTAGTGTCAGGGAATATAAAACGATGGACAATTATCAAGTTCTATTACTATTGAGGTATACATATATACTTGATATTTTTAGCAACTTAAAATTTTATCTCCAAGAAATGTGATTTAAAGTTCGTTGTATGACATTTCGTGAAAAGATCTTTAGACAGAGGATGGATGAGGGAAAAGGGATACAAAAAGTTAACCACTATACCCTTGAGCTGAAGAGCTTAGGGAACAGACCTATGCCCAGAGTTCAAGCCCCATGACCCACAAAAAAAAAAAAAAAAAAATGCTGCTGACCACTAGCCAAGATATGGAAACAATGCCCCACAATAGAGGAGTAGATTAAAAAAATGTACCTGTACAGAATAGAATTTTACACAGCCATTAGAAAGAATAAAATAATATCAACTGCAGAGAAATGGAGAGAACTAGAACAAGTCATGTTAAATGAGGTAAGCCAAGCTCAGAGTGACAAACAGCGCACGTTCTCTCTGATATATGGAAGTTAGATCTAAAATGCACTGGGATACAATCAGTTAAGCAGGATTCTAGATAATCGCATACAGTGACACCAAAAGAGGATACCCTTAGGAAAGAAACACAAAGGCCCAATGCCTAAGTGCCTCTTCATATTTATCTAAAATATACAGACTTAAAAGAACTTAAAGATATAGAAATAATCTTGGTTTTTTGGTTTGGTTTTTTTGCCAGTCCTGGAGCTTGAACTCAGAGCCTGAGCACTGTCCTTGGGTTTTTCTCAAGGCTAGCATTCTACCACTTGAGCCACAGCATTACTTACGGCTTTTCTATGTACATGGTACCAAGGAAAAGAACCCAGGTCTTCATTTATGTTGGCAAGCACTCTACCAATAGGCCAAACTCCCGGCCCAATACAGTAAACTTTTTAAGTTGTTCAAAACGTACTAAATAATAGATAAGAACAAGAAGGTTTGTGTGTGTTATGTTAGAAGGGAAACCATAAGCAGCAATTATGTACTACATATTTCATAAAAACTAGAACTGGGTTTGTGTATTTTCACAAAGAAATATGAGACAAAAGGGTATCAGTGTATGTGAATTAATGCACCTTCTATCTGGCAAATATCATGTAACCCTTTTACCAATTACAATTAAAAAAAAAGAAAAAAAAAGAAATATGAGACAAATATATTTAACCTGATCTAAACATTATACAATATATACACATACCAGAACATTTTATTGTATTGCACTGATAATTCTTTTGTTTTTAATGTATCAACTTAAAAATTAAATTAGAAAAAAGAATATTAAGAGAAAAATCTAAGAGACTTTAGAAAAATCATCTCATACTTTAAATATTAATTCAAAATAAAGACTGGTTATTTCATATTTTCTATATTAATATTATTGATAGAAATTTTTATTGTTATAGAGGTGATGCACAGAGCAACTGCAGTTACATAAGTCTTTTTTGGACAATGTGACATAATATTTTTAAATCACTCCTAAATTTCTAGAATGAGTAGTATGCATTTATAGCCGTAGCCCCACGCTGCAAGTTAAAAATTGTGATTACTTCAGTTTCTTGATTTGTTTTTCCTTTTTTTTTTTTTTTTTTTGCCAAACCTGGGCTTGAGCTCAGGGTCTGAGCACTGTCCTTGGATTTTCTCAAGGCTAGAGCTCTACCACTTGAGCCACAGCACCACTTCCAGCTTTTTTCTATGTATGTGGTACCGAGGAATCAATCCCGGGTCTTCGTGCATGCTAGGCAAGCATTCTACCACTAGGCCAAACTCCTAGCCCAGTTTCTTGATTTTTATGAAGCCTTGATTTAAAAACAAGACTAGGGGCTGGGAGCAGATTAATAGTAGAGTGCTCGCCTAACATGTATAAAGCCCTGGGTTTGATTTCTCAGTATCACATACTAAGAAAAAGGAAAAAGTGGCACTGTGGCTCAAGTGGCAGAGTGCTAGCCTTGAGCAAAAAGTGTTCAAGAACAGTGCCCAGGCCCTAAGTTCAAGCCCCAGGACTGGCCAAAACAAAACAAAACAAAACTTGGTATATGTCATATTATGATACACAAAGCAAACTTTGCCTAACTGGTTATTACATACCCACAGAAGAAAGTGTCAATTACCCATATGAACAAATAATTACCTTCTGTAATTGTTTTATGATCTCTTCATCTCGATTTAGATATGGCTTGTAAGAAGTATAAACTCCTAAGAAGTAAAGGAAAGAAATTAACAGAAAAGTCCAACTATTCAACTAAGTATATATTTTTAAAAATTTTTAAGTCAGTACCAGGTTTAGAATCCAGAGTCTTTAGGTTCTTCAACTTTTTCACTTTCACTTGCTTAGGAATTTCACCTAAAGGAATCAGCACAAAAATCATCATAAAAAAGCTAGGAATACAACACTGTGGTAGAATGCTTTCTAAACACACACACACACACACACACACACACACACACACACACACACACACACACACACACACACACACACACACACACACACACACACACACACACACACACACACACACACACACACACACACACACACACACACACACACACACACACACACACGGCCCTGGGTTTGATCCCCAGCAGGAAGGTAAGGTAAGCTACAAAAGAAAGAAAAGGAAGGAGGGAGGGAGATAGGGAGGAAAAGACAGGTAGGGAATGGAAGGGAAGCCAAAAGTGGAGCTATAGCTCAAGTGGTGGAATGCCTTGAGCAAAAAAATCTCAGGGAGAGGCCGGGAGTTTGGCCTAGTGGTAGAGTGCTTGCCTAGTGTGCACGAAGACCCAGGTTTGATTCCTCCATACCACATACATAGAAAAAAGCCAGAAGTGGTGGTGCTGTGGCTCAAGTGGTAGAGCTCTAGCCTTGAGAAAGCCCAAGGATAGTGCTCAGACCTTGAGCCATAACCAACAATACATACATACATACATACATACATACAGTAAGTTAGTCTTTAACTTTTACTTTATTTACATGTTAATTAAATGTTTAAAATTATCCTTTAGTAGTTGTACAAAAAGGGTTTCAACATGTCAGTTTGATATATATATACATATATATATGTTTTTTTTTAATTTATTTATTTTTTACCCAGTCCTGGGCTTGAGCTCAGGGCTTAAGCACTGTCCTTGGTTTTTTTTCTCAAGGCTAGAGCTCCACCACTACAGCTACCGCTCCACTTCCAGCTTTTTCTATGTATGTGGTACTGAGGAATGGAACCCAGGTATTCGTGCATGCTAGGCAAGCACTCTACCACCAGGCCAAACTCCCGGCCCCCATACAATGCATTTTTATCAATATCAACCCTTCCATTATTCTCTTCTATCTCTCCCAATGTCTCTCCCAATGTCTTATACTTTTAATATTACCTGTTTTTCTTAAAATGAATTAAAGCAGCCAATTACAGAAAAAAAAAGTTTGTGCCAAATAGAAATAAAACAACCCTGATGGATAAGAGAAACTCCTAAGTGACTATCTAGATGAAGTATTCAAAGGTTTAGTTTTTTTCCTGTTATCACCTCAAATTCTGCATCTGCATGGTAGAAAGGTAGATTGCCACACAGTGGTGACAGATATAAGCTGCACAGACAGACTGCTGTGTTGAAGTCTGTATACTAGACATATTGGCCCAGGTCTTATAACTCAAGCGAGGACACATCATAAATAAGGCTTAGGCAAGAAAAAAAATGCCTCAAGTTACACACTTAAAAGTGTTGTGAGTATATACACACCCAGCTCCTGATTGAACTTTGTACAGATGAAGTGGGCTTATGCTTATGCCTATGCCTGTCCAAGACTGTTCAAGACTGGTGATTTGGACTAGTTTGCTAGATTCAAAGCACCTTCATTTCATTGCAGTGGTGTGCAGCTTCTCTAATGGATGGTGCAGGGGCAGGTCTTGTGCTCACACAAAGGGCTTGGTCTCCCCGGGGTGTCTCAGCTATCAGGACAGGAGAGGAGCATAAATGGCAGATAGGCTGTCTAAAAAGGAAATTTGATAAAAAACTACAGAAGTCTCTTCTGATGGAGATGTTTTAATAAAATAGGAAGCAAAGTTAGTCCGTATAATGAGGGGTAAAAAAAATTGAGGTTTAAAGATGGACAACTGATAGGAAGATACTGGGATAATATAAAAATGGGACTCTACATAGTCATTAAATACTTTTTTTCTTTTTTTTGTTTTTTTTGCCAATCCTGGGCTTGGGCTCAGGGTCTGAGCACTGTCCTTGGACTTTCTCAAGGCTAGCACTCTACCACTTGAGCCTCAGCACCACTTCCAGCTTTTTTTTTTCTATGTATGTGGTACTGAGGAATTGAACCCGGGTCTTTGTGCATGCTAGACAAGCACTCTACCACTAGGCCAAAATTCCAGCCCCGTCATTAAATACTTTTTTACAAAAAAAAAAAAAAAGTGTTATGAGTGCAGGTGCTCAAGTGGTAGAGCTCTAGCCTTGAGAAAAACCCTTCAAGGATAGTGTTCAGGCCCTGTGACCAAGCCCAGAACTGACCAAAAAAGAAAAAAAAAAGTGTTATGAGTCAGGTGCTGGTGGTAGCTTAAACCTGTAATCCTAACTGCTCAGGAGGGTGATCTGAGAACCATGGCTCAAAGCCAGCCCAGGCATGACAGACCATGACCGTTTTGGTTTTTTTATGAGATTCTTATCTCCAACTAAGCACCTAAAAACTGCAAGTGGAGCCATGGCTCAAAGTGGTAAAGCACTAGCCCTGACCAAAAAAGTTCAAGGACAGTGCCCAGGCCCCAAGCCCCACAGCTGACCAAAAAAGAAAAAAGTTATGAACACACCTTGTATCACTAATTCTTTTTTCTCATTCTGTGCACATCCCCTCACTGCAAAAGAGTAAACTAACTGAAATACATTCTAAAGCTTGTGATCACAGGAATGTGAAACACTTTCTCTGACTGTCTTACATTGTTAAAAATTTTTTAGGGCCAGGAGTTTGGCCTAGTGTTAGAGTGCTTGACAGGCATGCATGAATACCCAGGTTCCATTCCTTGGTACCACATACACAGAAAAAGCTGGAAATGATGCTGTGACTCAAGTTATAGAGATAGTCCAAGGACAGTGCGCAGGCCCTGAAATCAAGCCCCAGAACTGGCCAAAAAAAAAATGTACTCAGTACCTGACCTGATGTACAAAGTGCAATAAAAATAAAATTTAAAAATTGTTTAAGAAAAAGAACACTGTACAAAGTACTAGACTTAATCTTCACATTAAAACTAAGCTGACAATGTCACAGATTAGGAAATTGAGACACAAACAAAACAGACTACTTTCATCCACCCACCCTGACCAATAAGTGCTCCATTCAAACAGGTTGTTAGCTATGTTATAGCCAGAAAAGTAATTCCTTCAATGACACACAGATAACACACTTAAGCTAGGACATTAAATAGGCTAATCCATCTTTACAGCTATGATATTTAACCACCATACCCTACAAGCAAGCATGAGAAGCTAGAAGGAGAAGAGATGAAGTTAGCCAAATGCTTACAGATTAAAAGGAACTATAATGCCATTTGACACATAAGGAAAGGACATTGAAAGGATAGACTAGGAAGAAATAGGGAGGAAAGTGAAACACAATGATATCTGCATTTTAATACACAGCCACCAGGTGGCAGTGGTGTGTGCCACAACTACAAGTCTGAGCCAGATGGACTCATGCTTGTATTGTACAAGCAATCTGAAGCACGAGAGAGAAAAGACTAGTAAAGCAGTGCACCTGGCTAGATAAACAACCTGAAGCAAGGTAAGTCAAGGCATCAGAGAAAGAGACAAAGTGGGATTATTGGGGTAAAACTGATTGATTGTGGGGCAGATTGAGAGAAAGAAGACAGGCAAATTTAGGTTTTATAAAAATGTTTTTGTTTTTGTTTTTACCAGTTCTGGGCCTTGAACTCATGGCCTGAGCACTTGCTTGGGCTTTCCTCAAGGCTAGTGCTCTGCCACTTGAGCCACAGCACCACTTCCAGCCCCTGAAATGTTTTTACTCACTAGCCCAGCTTTTTCTTTGTCGATTTAGAGTATCTATTCTCTCATAAGAATTCTTATAAAAGGCTAGGAGTTTGGCTTAGTGGTATAGTGCTTGCCTACCATGCATGAAGATCCCAGTTCGATTCCTTGGTACCACATACATAGAAAAAAGCTGGAAGTGGTGCTGAGGTTCAAGTGATAGAGCTCTAGCTTTGAGAAAGTTCAAGGACAGGGTTCAGGCCTTGAGCTCAAGCCCAGGACTGGCCAAAAAAAAAAAAAAAAAAAGAAGAAGAAAAAAAACATAGAAACAAACAACAAAAAAAGAATTCTTTTAAGAGCATCTCATGTTGAATTTTGTGGTTTTCCATACCACAAAAGTTTGGGGAAACTTGTTATTACAACTTTGGGGGAGGGGGTTATGGGGCTTGAACTCTGCCTGTGCACTGTCCCTGAACTCTTCAGCTCAAGGCCACCGCTCTACCCCTGGGCCTGGGCCTTCCTCTTGAGCTCTTCAGCTCAAGGCTATCGTCTTAATGTTGTGCCAAGCCCCACTTCTTGTTTTTTCTACAGGTTAATTGGAGGTAAGCGTCTCAAGTCCTTTTGTGCCGGGCTGGTTTGAACCTTGATTCTCAGATCTCAGCCTCCTGAGTAGCTAGGATTACAGGCATAAGCCACTGCACCTGGCTTTACTACTATTTTGTGGTTTTAATAACCACAAAATTAATACATATTTAATAGATAACTGAAGTCATTTGTTTGCCTCAGATTCCAAGAATCTAAAGAATGTCAAGTATGAAAAACAATCTCTGAGCAAGCCTAAGAACTTATACTTTATTTCCCCAAGTCCCAAAGGACCACCAACTCCTCTACCCACTAGGGTTGTTTATCACAATGCATTATTTCCTGACTCACTGTGTAAAGAAACTGAACACCAGGGCTGAAAGTTTGGCCTAGTGGTAGAGTGCTTGCCTAGCATGCACAAAGACCCAGGTTCATTTCTTCAGTATCACATACATAGAAAAAGCCAGAAGTGGTGGTGTTATGGCTCAAGTGGTAGAGTTCTAGCCTTGAGAAAGCCCAAGGATAGTGCTTAGGCCCTGAGCTCAAGCCTAGAACTGGCAAAAAAAAGAAAAAACAAAAAGAAAAAAAGAAAAAGAAACTAAACACCAGAGAATAATTTAGCATTATGCTCATGTAATAATCCATGTGTGTATGGTGGATTGCACTGGGGTTTGAACTTGGTCTTGTGTTTATTCAGCAAAGATTCTATTTGAGCCATACCTTCAGGCACATTTGTGTTTTTCAAAAATGGAAATGACCTGAACACAACCAATGTAGCAATTTTCACTCACATTAATTCCTCTTTCATTCAGCCCTCATCAGGTATAAGATATAAACAGAACTCTAATCCTACCAGACATAACTCTCGTGTATAGATAAAAAGAAAACTAATCATAAAGGAAGTTATCTATTATAAAAAGTAAAACGGTAATCAGATGACCCTGGGGAAAAAAACACAAAAGCCAAACAAACCAAAAGAAAACCAAAGTTACAAGTATATTTTAATTTCAAAGCAATCAAATGTCTACTGTATCCGCAATGCACACAGAAGACGGTTTAAGAGTCATCCTTGGGGGCCTAGTGGCAGAGTACTTGCCTAGCATGCACAAATGCCTGGGTTTGATTCCTTGGTACCACATACACAGAAAAAGCCAGAAGTGGTACTGTGGCTCAAGTGGTAGAGTGACAGCCTTGAGAAAGTTCAAGGGTAGTGCCCAGGCCCTATGTGTAAGCCCCACAACTGGCCAAATAAAAAAGAGTCATCCTTGGAAGTGGCACTATGGCTTAAGTGGCAGAGCATTAGCCTTGAGCTGAAGAGCTCAGGAACAAAACCCAGGCCCAGAGTTCAAGCCCTAAGGCCGACAAAAAAAAAAAAAAAAAAAAAAAAAGTCATCTTTATTGCACCTCTCTATATTTTCAGAGATGTCTGATGTAATCCAAGTATGCATTTCCCTACTATGAAATCATCAATCCCCATTTTCTGGTCAGAATAATTAGATCAACTTAAATCAGTAGAATTTACTTTCTCATTGAGGAATAGCTGTTCAAATACAATTATCCTAAAATCACTAACTCCATTTAAAATGAAGTATATGAATCAAGTAGAGACAATCTCCTTACACCAATTCTTTTGTAGAGCTTTCCTTTTGCTTATTTTTTTTTGAAAATTTTAGCAAGGATTTATGTAAGTATAATAGGAAAAGTAGGGATAAACAGAAAATGAGAACTGAGAATTAAAGGCTCCAAAGGGGATAATGGGTCTTTTCATTGTCACTGTGGTTAGTTTGGGTTTTGTTTTGTTTTTTTGGTCATAATGGAGTTTGAAATCAGGGCCTCACACTACTAGGCAGAAATTATGTTATACCTATATACCTACAATAGCTCCTGACAGGGCTATAACCAAATGTTCATTTCTATTATAGCTACAAACTTTCTGGATCTAAGAGAACATAATTCTGTTTGCTATACTTTCCTTCCTGGTTTTATAGAAAATGCTTTTTCTAGACTTTTACAAATCTTCTCCAAGTGTTTTGATTTTTCATAAGCAGGGATTTGTGTGGTATATACAGTGGGTCTCAAGGAGCCAAAAATTGTCCTAAGTTATGCACCAAACATTCATAAACAATAAAGGATATTACATGACTAGCACAAACCTACAAACCACAAAAGAAAAATTCGATAAAATGAACTTCATCAAAATTCTCAGCACATCACATGATACCATGAAGATAGTGAAAGCACCACATAACAGAGGTACGTGATACATACTACACATCTTTTTCAAAAGAAGCACAACTGGGCCGGGAGTTTGGCCTAGAGGTAGAGTGCTTGCCCAGCATGCACGAAGACCCGGGTTCGATTCCTCGGTACCACATACATAGAAAAAAGCTGGAAGGAGTGCTGTGGCTCAAGTGATAGAGCTCTAGCCTTGAGAAAGTCCAAGGACAGGGTTTGGGCCCTGAGCTCAAGCCCAGGACTGGCACAAAAAAAAAAAAAAAAGAAGCACAACCTTTTGAGAACTCCCTTAATCAACACCAATGGCACAGAGATGTATAATAACATTTGTTTTGAGACCTCCCTAAGTATTTTGTGCCAAGTCTAGAATAATTCTAGTGTTCTTTCTTTCTTTCTTTGGTTAGATAATTCTAGTTTTCTTTTTTCTTTTGTTGGTTGTAGATCTTGAACTCAGGGCCTGGGCTCTGTCCCTGAGCCTCTTTGTGCTCAAGGCTAGTGGTCTGCCATTTGAATCACAGTGCCACTTCTGGCTTTTGAGTGGTTAATTGGAGATAAGAGTCTCACAGGAACTTTTCTGTCTGGGCTGGCTTCAAACAACAATCCTCGGATCTCAACCTCCTCAACCTGTTGCATAGCAAGGATTATAGGCATGAGCCACCAGCACCTAGCTTAACTCTAGTTTTCTATAAGATTTTCTTCATGTAGTATTGGAAATCTCAATTTTATTTAGCTTATAAAATAAAAAATTAAAATATTTGAGGCTTTTCTAGAACTCAACATTTATATCATGTTTATTTTTTGATAGGAGGAAACACAATTTATAAACATATTTTAGGGGCCAAGGGTTTGACCTAGTGGTAGAGTACTTGCCTAGCACGCATAAAGATACAGGTTCGAGTACTTGCTTAGCACGCAGAAAGATACAGGTTCGATTCTTTGGTATCACATACATAGAAATAGCCAGAAGTCGTGTTGTGGCTCAAATGGTAGAGCTCTAGTCTTGAGACAGCCCAAGGACAATGCTCAGGCCCTGGGTTCAAGCCCCCGGACTAGCCAAAAAAAAAAAAAAAAAATATATATATATATATATATATATATGGCAGGAGGTTATATTCTTCTCCAAAGGCCTTTACTTTGGTTGACTCAGAGTTGCTGGTACCATAAAAAGTAGATAAATGATCAAAACAAAGGGGAAGAAACACATCTGTTGGTCACACCACATATTTCAAATAGGACACCAATTTTATACTCTACCTGCAGGTTTAAGGTCTCCTATTCGAATAATGTGTGGCCAGTGCTGGAGTGTTTTAGCAAAAAATGGGTTGGTTACTCCTAATATGACCGAGGGCCTACATAAAACACAAAACAAAACAAAAAAGAGGTGAGAAAACAGGAATGTTAAACCAGTGAAGAATAATTTACTTCTTTTGAGTAAACACTGTATGCATTATCTTTCCTTTACTCACATTAACTAACTGCCAGGCAATATATTTAATACTGTACATACAAAAATGAAAACATATGGTCCTAAAACTACACAAAGATAGAAGGGTATACATACCTAATCATGATGCCTAAAATTAAAGACAATGAAGATAGGATAAAATGTTACAATATCATTGATGAGAACCTATAGTCTGTGAGTGAATCAAAGGGCAGCCTCATTAAGGAGGTGATACTGACACAAGATATGAAAGATATCTGCCAAGTACAGAAGAGTGAGGCAAGTGCTCCCCACTTAGGTGAGATCATACTCTACACATAGAAATGCACAGAATTCCACATTACTGGAATAGAATGTGGGAAGAATGATACTCAGAAATGAGAGGGGATAGCAATACCAAACTGATACACCACGAAAGTTAGATATGATAGGAAAAGGAGAGAAAACTAAGTGGAGGTATAGCATATGAATGAGAAAGATTATTATGGAGAAAACCCTATACTAGACAAAAGGGAGGTGTTGGAATGAATGCAACAGTGGATATGAGAAGACTAGAGACAGGAAAACTGGAATAGGGGCTATGGAAAGATAGTAATAAACATTCTGAGACATACTTCAGGATGTTTAATAGAATTTGGTTAAAATTTGATATGAACCATATTAAGAAGAGATTGATCACAACTTAAATTTCTAATACAGGGTAAAACCTAGTGCAATTTAGGGAGGCAGGCAGGAACGCAGGGAAGGAGGAAGGCAGGGAGGAGGGAGATGATGGAGATTAGGGAGAAGAACTTCGTTTGAACATATTCAGTTTCATATGCCATGAAAAGTATAGATACAATGTGTTTAAACAAAACAGTAACAAAAACTGGACTATAGGTCTGGATCTTGCAAAGATCTGAAGCAAGAAATAGATGTTTTAGTCATTAGTAGGGTCTTAACAGAAGCCCTGAGTACTCAGAAGTTGTATAGAAAGAATTATCCGTCTGAAATCAGAATCAGAAGACAATACTAGAGAACTTGAAAATTTAATAGGTTATCAAGGGTGGCCTTGAGCTGAAGAGCCCAGTGACAGTGCCCAGGCAGAGTTCAAGACCCATGACCCACAAAAAAAAAAAATTTAAGAGATTAAGAAAGATAAATCTGCAGAGAGATTAAAATGTACAATCAGGTAAGAGGAAGTAGAATCAAGGATTAAAAACACTTTCAAGGGGCCGGGAGTTTGGCCTAGTGGTAGAGTGCTTGCCTAGCATGCACGAAGACTGGGGTTCGATTCCTCGATACCACATACGTAGCAAAAAGCCAGAAGTGGTGCTGTGGCTCAAGTGGTAGAGCCCTAGCCTTGAGAAAATCCAGGAACAGTACTCAGGCCCTGAGCCCAAGCCCAGGACTGGCAAAAAAACAAAAAACAAAAAACAAAAACACTTTCAAGAGGTCAAACTGTAAATGTAGCCAGATAATGTGGTACACACTTCTTTCTATTCCTAGCACCTAGGAGTCATAGGCAAGAGGATGAAGAGTTTGAAGCCAGCCTACAACTACTCTATCTCATTTTTAAAACAATGGTAAACAAGGCACTGATGGTTCACATCTCTGTAATCCTAATCAGGAGATTGAGATCTGAAGATAAAAGTTCAAAGCCAGCCTGAGCAGAAAAGTTCATGACACTCTTATCTTGAATTAACCACCAAAATGATGGAAGTAAAACTTCAGGTCAAGTTGAGTGCTATCCTTAAGCAAAAGAAAGCTGAGAGGGCTGGGAATGTGGCTTAGTGGTAGAATGCTTGCCTAGCATATATGAAGCCCTGAGTTCAACTCCTTAGTACCACATAAACAGAAAAAGCCAGAAGTAGCACTGTGGCTAAAGTAGTAGAGTGATAATCTTGAGCAAAAGAAGCTCAGGAACAGTGCCCAGATCCTGAGTTCAATCCCCAGGACTGGGAGAAAGGGAAGGAAGGCAGGTAGGCAGGCAGGCAGGCAGGCAGGCCAGGCAGGCAGGCAGGCAGACAAGCAGGCAGGCAGGCAGCAAGCAAGCAAGCAAGCAAGCAAACAAGCAAACTGAGATAGCACTGAGATAGGACCCAGGTTAAGTCCCAGTACTGGAACCAAAAAAAAAAAAAAAGCCCTCCCCACAAACAAAAGAATCTATGTATGTTAACATAAAGAAGGAAGTAGGAAATATGTCAGTAAGGTACTTATAGAGTGAAGGTCTTTTGTGTTGTACATTTGCTGTTTGCCTTTTCTGGGGTTTTCTGGCTATTTTACTGTGTAGCACAGTTTAGCTAAGAATTCAGGAACTTCTTAGTACTAGTATTATAAACATGGGTTACCATGCTTGACAAGAGTAGTGTATTGATGGCTTTGGATGCAAAGTTCAGCACGATATTTGAAAACAAATTCAGTAGATATTAAGAAATCACTATGCAACTAACTGTGACACTACCAGAAAAATGAGGAAATAGGAAAAGTAAATGGAAATGTTTTGGTGCTGCTAATGTTCTAAAAGTTGGCTATAAAAAGAAGATAAATAATTAACCTAACAGGTATTGAAAGGAAAAGGATAAAAAAATTCCTTCTATAGATTATTCATGACAATAAAATCAAGTCTGACGGCTATTAATCACAACACTGATTCCATCAACTAAAGTCAATCACATAAAAATAAGTTACTAAGTCTAGAAACCTCTATTACCAGTAGCTCCTTGAATGTTCCTTTATAAAGTCAATTTATCAGCTGGGCAGGTGGCTCACATCTGTAATCCTAGCTACTCAGAAGGCTGAAATCTGAGGATCAAGGTTCAAAGCCAGCCCAGGCACAATAGGACCTGAGACTCTTATCTCCAATTAAAGTGGAGGAAGTGGGGCTTAGCTCAAGGATAGGGCAGTAGCCTTGAGCTGAAGAGCTCAGATACAACAACCAGGCTGAGTTCAAGCCCCATAACCCACCAGGAAAAAAAAAAATCAATTTATCAACAAATTAAACCTTAATTTAAAAATGGAATTATCTTTAAATGGTTGTACAAAAAGTTTCAATTTAACAATTTTAATTTTTAATACCAGAATAATTCTATGTAAGTTTGGTCATAAAGATAATCCCTTGCCAATAAAAGTTACTGTGTTTACTCACGGAGCTTGTGTACGGGTAGTGTACTCTTTGAATTCGCTATCATGAATCGTAAAATAAGGCCGGAAATCACTGAAGTATTTCAATGGAGAAATACAGCTGTTGAGCAAAAAGAACATAAAACAAAAGACACCAAAATTAAAGGCTCTACTCCACAACTATGAAACACCTACATAAGCTATATACACAATGAGAAATTTTTTTTCAATAAATGATAAACTCATCTTAGAAGACTAAAAGCACAAATGGAGTCAGGTACAGTGGCTCATGCCTGTAATCACAACTCTTCAAGCTAAAGCCAGCCTGGGCAAAAAATTCACAGGACTCCTATTTCAACCAATATAGCTGTGGTGGTACTCATCTATCATCGCAGCAACATGAAAGCGAAAATAGGATCACACTCTAGAATGACTGGGGCATAAATGTGAGACCCTGAGAAACTAAAAATGGTAACCACCATTTTGTAGTCACTAACTAACTGCTAGTTCTGCTTCTGTAACCCACTTCACTGCCTTATTGCTGAGACCCTATGTTGTGCTGTGACGCTTGACCCACTTCTGCCCTAATGCTAGGAAAAAGCCTAGTGCAGAACAATTCCCTGAACCACAAATGGCGCTTATCTCTAGAATACCAGAATAGCCCCTCCTGGAGTCTGGTAATCACTACCTAGACCAGAAACCCTGAAATTTAGCATACATCCTCTTGAGTCACCATAGTGGTGTCACCCAACCAATTCAAAGTACTATGATGCATGCTCAGCTCATGCCTCCCCTAAAAAATGTATTATAAAAGGTGCTTTACCCCTGGGCTCGGGGCCTCTCAGTGTCACCGGTTGCGACCATATACGTGGGAGACTAAGCTCGAGCTTGCAATAAACACTCCTTTGCTTTTACATTGGTGAAGGTCTCGGATGGTCTTTTGGGACAAGGCTTCCTGAACTCGAGCATAACAACCCTACTCAAAAATATAATTAAAACTAAAAGGATCACTGGCCTGGCTCCAGTTGGTAGAGTATCTGCCTAGCAAGCACAAGACCCTGAGTTCAAACTCTATTATCACCCCCCCAAAAAAGCTTGTTTGTTAAACATGACATTTGGAATATGATATAAAAATCAATGTTAATAAAATCTTTAAAAAAAAACAAATGAAATTATATGAAACACACTGAAAACACTGGTGTGATTAGCTGGGCATGGTGATAATACCATCTGCCTAGTAGGCTGAGGCAGGAGGACCACAAATTCAAGTCCTGTCTGGCCTATATAGCTAGTCAGAGGTCAGTCTTGGCAACTTAGTGAGACTCTGGCTCAAAATAAAAAGATATTGAGGTTATAGTTGAATGGCAAGGAACTTAGCTAGATATTCAAGATCCTAAGTACCAGGAAAGCAAAAACAAAAACAAACACTGGTCTTGGGGCAGAAGAATGGAATTCTGACTCTACCATTTACTAGTTATGTGCCTGTGATCAAACACTCATCATACTTTTGTCAGTGACTAACTTCATATAAGTAAATGAATCAGGGTTCCTGTTCTCAGGGAACCAGAACCAGCTTTGGCATCCTAACAAGAGAACTACAGCAAGTGCTACCTTGTGACACAGATGCAATAACAGGGAAATATACCACAGAAGAGAAAGTGCTGCAAATAGCACCACAGGAAGCCAAATATACTCACTTAACAAGAGCCAGTACAGTGTCGGAGGACTCAGACGGGGATGGCGCCATCACCACGAGGGGCTCCCCCAGCAGCACCAGCTCCCAAAGCATCTGACTATGAAGGAAAACTGGGCAAAAACATCTAGAAGGCATTCCATAGAAGAAATACTTGGTTATTTATCCAATCTTACTTGTTAAATTCATACCTAATCATAGTAAAATGTTTTGATATAAATTATTCTTGCTCTTTTTTTTTTTTTTGTCAGTCACTGAGTTTGAACTCAGGGCCTAAGCACTGTCCTTGGGCTTTCTCAAGGCTAGCAATCTACCACTTGAGCCACAGCACCACTACTGGCTTTTTCTGCAAATGTAGCACCGAGGAATCAAACCCAGGGCTTTGTGCATGCTAACCAAGCACTCTACCACTAGGCCATGTTCCCAGACCTTGCTCTTCATTCTTGATCTGATGAACAAATTAATTTAGAACATGGAAATACATAAAATTCCTTTCACATACACAAAAATATATAGATTTGACTCCTAAATTTCATAACATTACAATATATCGACACACAGAATAATTGACAAACTTCAATAGAACATATAATTTTAAACTCCCCCTCTCAACTAAAAAGCAGAATGAAAGGACTGTTTCTGTACTCAAGAGAGAGCAGAATCAAAGGCACAGCCTATGGGGATGGGGAAAGGAAATAGGGACAAAAACATGAGAAAAGGTATCAATGTGTGAGAAGTAATACACCTACTACTTGGCAAATATAATTGTAACCCCTCTATACATTACCCCGGCATAAAAAAATAAATAAAAACAAAGAACCATCTGACAGTAAATGATCTCCAAGTAAGACTTTATTAGAAATAAAGGCAATGTTTTTTTTTTTTTGGGGGGGGGTTGTGTGTGGAGGGGGTCCTGGGGCTTGAACTTGGCCTGGGTGCTATCCCTGAGCTCTTCAGCTCAAGGTTATCACCTTGAGCCAAGCTCCACTTCCCATTTTCTAGAGGCTAATTGGAGATGAGTCTAGGTCCTTTTGTGCCTGGGCTGTCTTTGAACCTTGATCCTTAGATCTCAGCCTAGTAGATAGCTAGGATTGCAGGTGTGAGCGATGGCCCAGCTAAGGCAATGTTTTGTAATTTTAAAAAAGAGGGGGGAGAAAGGAAGGAGTTTGGCCTAGCAGTAGAGTAGCATGCACGAAGACCTGGGTTCAATTCCTCGGTACCACATACATAGAAAAAAGCCAGAAGTGGTGCTGAAGCTCAAGTGGTAGAGCTCTAGCCTTGACAAAGTCCAAGGACAGTGCTCAGGACCTGAGCTCAAGGCCCAGGACTGGCAAAAAAAAACAAAAAAACAAAAACAAAAAAGGGCACAGCCTATGGAATCATTTTATAAACATCCTCGACCTAGTATGTTTTCTCTCATGTGTGGAAGCTAGGTGTACAACATAAACATATATAATTAAATTAAAAAGGTTTTATGCATAAAGACAACACTAACCAAATGATGGTATGCGTAAAGCGAAGAGTCCAAAGATATAACTCCTCTGGGCAACTAGTCAATGGTTTAACAAAATGAATACTAGGAAGGGACCCTATCTTAACTTTACCATTATCCTAACTTTATCAGATATCTTTCAGGCCTCTATTCTTTCTTCTCATCTGAGTCTCAATATAAAAATATCAATAACTGATACAGATTTCGACTTTCATTCATACCAATAAACATAAAAAAGAAAGTTTTGCCCACATAAAATAAATTACTGTCACAGGTAAAAAAGCATTAATACAATCATCAGGGAGTCGATGTTAAACATATTACTATCACTATGTGAGATTACTAAAGTCTTTTTCCCCACATTATTTCTCAAGGCTTAGTTTTCTCATCTCTTGAGAAATAAGAATTAAAGATACAGGGCCGGGAGTTTGGCCTAGTGGTAGAATGCTTGCCTAGCATGCACGAAGACCCAGGTTCGATTCCTTGGTACCACATATATACGTAGAATAAAGCCGAAAATGCTCCTAAGGTTCAAGTGGTAGAACTCTGGCCTTGAGAAAATCTAAGGACAGTGCTCAGGCCCTGAGCTCAAGCCCAGCACTGGCCAAAAAAAAAAAAAAAAAGATAGAACAAGAATTAAAGAAACAAACAAAGCTGTTCTACTTAAAAAAAATAACAATTTATATTCAAGAAAAGAGACCCACATTAATGAAAGATGTTAGTGTTGGGGTTAATTAACTATCCAAAAATACAGATAATTAGAACGAAGCCTCTGAGTTCAATTCTCAGTACACATACACACACATACATACACACACACTCCAAAGTATTTTCTCTCAATTTTTTCCATGTCTTATGGAACAAAAAAAATATTAATAATATCACAAAGTAATAGAAACAGAACAGTTAACAAAACATTTTTAGCTTTTACCTGAAAAGATCTACCTCGTGAACAGTAGGTAAAATAACAGATATGTTTGTGTCTGACTGAAAGATAAAAAAGAAAATTGAGAATTTCAGTAAAATTTATAGAAACTGACGTTTTAAATATGCCCACCTATCAGATAATTATTAAACCACGCTACCCAAGATTTTTCCAGGAGCAGCCAGAAAGAATGGGTCTTTTCAATCTCTCCCAGTGTAGCAGAAGAGAGAAAAAACATAGACACTATAATTTATCAGACATGAGGTTAGTTCACAACTGCATGACATACTTCCACTAATATTAGTGAATATATGGAATAGGAAATACCAGTTTTCCTACCGTTCTCCATTGTTACTGAATTTACAGAACAATAGACATACTAATATACCATTTCAAGTACAAAATTCAACCCTCCTGATGAACACATACTGCTTTCAGAAAAAAAAATAGAACCATAATTACAGAAACTTAACTGAAATCTCCTATATCAGAAGTCTACTAGTCCACTCTTCTTAGATAAAAAGTTTCGGAAAAAAAATGAAACCAAGACACATTTGCTGTCCTCTTGTCCTCCCAATTATATAAGAAATCTTGGGTTCTATAATTTTTCTGCAATAATAAAAAAAAACTGAACTGATGCTAGGAACTTTGTTATCAGTTTACTAAAAAGTTATCTAATGGGTTAGTTCAATAATATTCTGAAATATATAATCAACCCAAGACACACTACATTTGCAGTAAAAAAAAAATTTTGTGATATTTATATAATAATACCACACTACCTGCTGAGTTAACTGTACTATCTGAGTTGTCCCAGGCTTGTCATGGCATGTGGGAATCCGTACCTTAAAAGAGACAAAAATGAAATTATCTTTGGCTATAAAGGAAGTACTCAACAGTACTCTATCTTTCTGCCAAAAAGGATATATTTAGCAATGCCTAAAAGGCTATACAAAAACAAAGTATTTGTTTGATTATAAAGCTAAGGTTATATTTATTTTTAGTCACAGCAGAAAGTACCTGAGCCAAAGTCTTCATGTCCATTAACACAGAAATCTCTAACCTACTGAGAAGCAATATGCTAAAAAACAGAAAAAGGCCTTCAGCCTCATACTGTTTCCTGTTTATTGTTCCACACACCTAAACACAACTTCTCAAACCTGCCAAACTTGTAGATGAATCCAACAGGAAACAATGAGAACTCTCATCCCAGAGATCTCATTATTATTTTAAATGATTTCCTAAGGAATAAAGAAGAGAAAGGGGAAGGGAGGGGGAAAAGTATATCTAAATAGAGAGCACTGTTGTGGCTCATGACTGTAATCCCAGCTACTTGGGAGGTGGTGGGAGCAGGAAGACTTCTTTTCTTTTCTTTTTTTTGCCAGTCTTGAACTCAGGACCTGGGCACTGTCCTTGGACACATTTTGCTCAAGGTTAGTGCTCTGACACTTGGGCCACAGAACCACTTCTGGCTTTTTCTGTGTATATGGTACTAAAGAATAGAACCCAGGACTTAGTGCATGCTAGATGAACACTCTACCACTAGACTATGCTCCTGGCAGGAGGACTTTGAGTTTCAAGTCACCCCAAGTAAAGAAAACAAGACATATCAAAATGAATTAAAAAAAAAAAAAGCTGGAGCCGGGCACAGTGGCTCACGCCTAATCTTAACTACTCGTGAGGCTGAATCCCACTTCAAAGCCAGCCCAGACACTAATGTCCGTGAGACTCTTATCTCCAATAAACCACTAGAAAACTGGAAGTGGGGTTGTGGCTCAAGGGGTAGGGTGGTAGCTGAAGAGCTCAGGACAGCACCCAGGCCCAGAATTCAATCCCTACAACCAACCAAAAAAAAAAAAAAAACAAACAATGGAGATATGCCTCGAGTGGTAACCCACTTCCTTGTATGAGACCTTGGGTTCAATCTCTAGTAAATAAGTTTAAATTAATTAGATAGCATCGTCAAAAACAAACCCAGCTTGATAAATGAATTGTGAAGCACTTATGAAAGCATATTCATATAAACCTTATAAGTAAAAACACTGATTTTTTTTTTTTTTTTTTTTTTGTCAGCACCACTTCTGGTTTTCTGGTGGTTAATTGGAGATAAGAGTCTCATGGTCTTTGGTACCAGAGGTGGCTTTGAACCTTGATCCTCAAATCTCACTCTCCTGAGTAGCTAAGATTACAGGCATGAGCCACTGGCACCCAGCTTTAAAACACTGATTTCTTAAAAGCAAAACACCATTACAGAGAATGGCAGAGAAAAAGCATGTTCTTTGTCTGGGTCTTTAAATTTGTGCTGCTCCCAGGGCTTGAACTCAGGAACCTATACTGTCCCTGAGTTTTTTAAAGTTTTTTCTTCCTCACTTTATCACTTGTGTCACAGCTCTACTTCCAGTTTGGTTAATTGGAGTTAAAAGTCTTACAAACTTTCCTGTCCAGGATGGCATAAAATCATGATCCTCAGATCTCAGCTTCCTGAGTATCTAGGATTTCAGGGGTGAGCCACAGTACCCAGCTTCCAACATAGTCTTAAATTACATGTTAAAAAGGCCTTTTAGGGGACCGGGAGTTTGGCCTAGTGGTTAAAGTGCTTGCCTAGCATGCATGAAGACCCGGGTTCCATTCCTCGTACCACATGTAGAAAAAAGCCAGAAGTGGTGCTGAGGCTCAAGTAGTAGAGCTCTAGTCTTGAGAAACTTCAAGGACAGTGCTCAAGCCCAGGACTGGCAAAAAAAAAAAAGAGGCCTTTTAGGACCGAAAACTAATAGTCTTCCTAATTTATCTTAATTTTAACTAATTTATATCACTCATCTCAGGAGGCATTGTTAGGGCCATGGACATGCAGAATTCTAGGAAGTAGCATTCAAATTCACATATGTTATACAGGAATGACAAAGTTTACACTGGTGTTGTAGAACTAGTGATTCTGTAAAGCAGGTTACACATCAATTACAAAAAGGAAAAAACAGTAATGTTATTACACGGTATTACAAAGTTAGAAGCAAAACCAAACTTCCTAGTTTTCTTTAAGAAGGGGACAAGTGAGAATAATCTATTACCTTCATTACTACACCCATAATAGGCAGATGCAATGTTTTTCCTGGCACTGGAGCAGGCCATCGATCAACATCATTACAAGCTGGAAATGAAACAAAAAAAAATTTTTATTACTATCAGTAAGAATATTAAAGTAGTGCATTTGAAATTAAAATTCTGTTTTCTACAAGGCAAGAGAAATGTACTTGGAAGAATAGAAAGTAAGAGAAAAGTTTTTTGCTTTATTTTCTTTTGTATTTTTTGTGTGTGGGTCATGGGGCTTGAACTCTGGACCTGTGGGCTGTCCCTGAAATACCTTACATTTCTCTCTAAAATATGTATATTGTAGAATGTAAGTTAGTTAAAAGTTTCTTCAAAGCAAACTAATAGCCTTCCAAGAAATTTTCTTCTTCATCTATTACTACTAGAATTGGCTGCATGTTACTTAGCAGAGGCCTCTATCTTTATCAAATCCCGCAACCAAAAATGTTCTTTATTACTAGTCTAATAAAGAGGAATTATTGGTGCTATTGGAGAAGATGATAACAGATAACTGCATTTCATGTTTTTAGGTAAAGATGCCTAATAGTTTTGTATGTCTCCCATAGCACCCTTAAATTCTTTTCTATTTGAAAGGATTGACTTGATTTGTCACACATTACCAGTAAATTTTAAGACTCCTTCATTAAGAACACCTATCTTAGAGAGACCTATCAATATCGCTGGTCATAAAAGAAATGAAAATCAAAACAACTTTGAGACTCTACCTCACCCCATTTAGAATGGCCATTATCAAGAAATCTAATAACAACAGATGCTGGCAAGGATGTGATCAGAAGGGAACTCTACTACACTGTTGGTGGGAATGTAAACTTGTTCAATCACTCCTGAAAGCAGTATGGAGGTTCCTCAAAAGACTAAACATAGGCAGGGAGCTTAGCCTAGTGGTAGAGTGCTTACCTAGCATGCACAAAGCCCTGGGTTTGATTCCTTGGTACCACATACACAGAAAAAGCCAGAAGTTGCTGTGGCTCAAATGGTAGAGAACTAGCCTTGAGAAGGCTCAAGTACAATGTCCAGGCCCTGAGTTCAAGCCCCAGGACTGGCAAAAAAAAAAAAAAAGTGTTATGAGTCAGATGCTGGTAGCTTACACCTGTAATCCTAGCTACTCAGGAGACTGAGATCCAAGGATCACAGTTCAAATCCAGCCCAGGCATGAAAGTCCATGAGACTCTTATCTCCAATTAACCACCAGAAAACCGGAAGCGGTGCTGTGGCTCAAGGAGTAGAGTGCTAGTCTTGAGCTGAAGAACTCAGAGACAGCACCCAGGCCCAGAGTTCAAGCTCCATGACTGACAAGAGAGCAAGAAAGAAAGAGCTACATTGTGAGGAAATGAAAAGACTTGGAAAAAATCATATTAAGTAAATCAGAACTAAAGAAACATAGACTCCACAATTTCCCTCATTTGTAATAATTAGTATATGTCTAGGATTTACCTAGCAAAGGATCACAATAGCTCAATAGCTATGTCCATATGAACATATAAGATGATGTGAAGCAAAATGAACTCCACGATATGGAAACAAGAAATTTTTTCTTTGTGGTTGTTGTTTTCAATGTATTATGTGAAGTTATTTTTTTTCTTTCTTTTTTTCCCCTATGGTTTATCCCCTGTTGTCAATGAATCTGATTTTGGTACCTGGTATACTGTATATAACTTTATTTGAATTAGGGAAGGGAAGGGGAAGAACAAAATGGTGAGACAAAAACAAATGGTAGGAAGTGACACTGTGGCTCAAGATGTAGGATGGTAGCCTTGAGCTGAAGAGCTCAGGGAAAACACCCAAGCCCAGAGTTCAAGTCCCATGACTTAAAAAAAAAAACTAAGAAAGAAAAATGGTGAACCAACGTAACAGCAATACTCACAAAATAATATGTTGGAAATGAACTTTACAACTTGGCAGGGACTAGAGGGGAGGGAAAGTGGGAAAAAAATGTGTGAGGTAAAAGTGTTCGACAAGAAATGTACTCACTTAGCCAGGTGCAGTGGCTCATACCTGTAATCCTAGCTACTCAGTAGGCTAAGATCTAAGGATGGCAGTTCAAAGCCAGCCCAGGCACTAAACACCATGAGACTCTTATCTCCAATTAACAACTAAAAAAAAAAGGAAGTGATGCTGAAGCTCAACAGGTAGGGTGGTAGCCTTGAGCTGAAGAGCTCAGGGACAGTGCCCAGGCCCAGAGTTCAAGCCCCATGACTGACAAAAACAAAAAAAAGAAAGAAATGTACTCACTACCTTACATATGTAACTGTAACACCTCTATAGATCACCTTGAAAATAAAATTTAAAAATAAAAATCACCTGCCTTATACAAGGCTTAACTTACCTGCCTCCAAATAAGGCTCATTTTTTTCGAAATACTCTGGTGCTATCTGTTTGAGCACGGTGTGAAAAAAATGAATGTAAGGTAGCTTGCTGATCAAAACCAATGACTAAGGAAAGAAAAGAAACAATTGTAATTGTTTAATTTTAATAAATTTTAATTGTCCAGTGACTGTAATTTATGTTTAATATTCTTGTTTTTCATTAACAAGCAATAAATGTAGAATTGGACATAAAATTACTCTTAGGGCAAATGGCTAAAAAGAAACCCAAAATCATAGCTGCAGAATGTAAAAAGGTTAGAAAATGAGGTATTGCTCCAGTGGTAAGGCACCAGACCGGAAAGCATGAGTTCAAGTTCAAATTCCAATATTGCCCCCAAAAAGAGGGGGAAAAAAGTGCCTCACAACTGTAGATATGAAGAATCATTGTTCAAAGACAGCGTAAGCAGAAAAGTCCACAAAGACTCTTATCTCCAAAATAATCAGCAAAAAGCAAAACTAGAGGCATCAAGTAGTAGAGCACCAGACTAGCAAGTAAGGAGGCCAAGCAGCTCAAATGATGCCAAATTCAATCTTAATTAGCAGCACAAAATAAGCAAAAAGTTTAACCGTATTACCACACTTTAAGAACTACTAAAAATTAGCCATATAATGTCTTCATATTAAGGAAAGAAAAAGTTGTGATTCCTTTCCCCAAAATCTATGACTGTTTATATTTATGCATTTCAATTGTCATAGCCAAATACTAACTGGTGGAGTGGGAGGTCTTGTTTCCAATCCCATGGCTTGAAATCAGAAACCTTGGCTCCTTCAGCTTGCTTGCACTCTACTACATGAGCCATGCCTCTAACCCTCATAGCCATATGCTTAGAAATTCTGACTATTTTGATGGCTTCATATATAGATTATAAGGGTGATTTTAAAATCACTCTTTTAATGTTTTTTTGTTTTGTTTTCTGTTGGTTGTGGGGCTTGAATTCTGGACCTGGGCCATGTCCCTAAGCTCTTCAGCTCAAGGCTAGTGCTCTACCACTTGAGCCACAGTGCCACGTCAGATTTTTCTGGTGGTTAAATGGAGATACGTCTCAAGGACTTTCATTACCAAGCCGGCTTTGAACCTTGATCCTCAGACCTCACCCTCCTGAGTAACTAGGATTACAGGTGTGAACCACTGCACCTAGCTTAAAAACCACTCTTTACCTTTGCATCCACCATCAAATAGTAATCAGAGCAAATTTTGAATACAAATGGGAAAAGTATATCCTGATAGCTTGGACTTAACAGAGATCATTCATTTTTTTTTCTTTTTCTTTTTTTTCAAGAGTACAGGGGACATGGCTTAACTAGTAGAGTCCTTTAAGTTCAAACCTCAGAGGTAAAACAGAGGGAGAGGAAAAGGGTAGGACAGGGAGGAAGAAGAAAGAAAGAAGTTGCTAAATTTGACTAGATAAATCAAAACTATTACAATCTGTTTATTCTTTCCCTTATTCCAAAACGTCAAAACTAAGTACTCTTATATAAACCAAGTACAACTTATTCCCAGGAGTTTAGCACAGAGGTAGCAAAAAATAAATAAACAAATAAATAAATAAATAAATAAATAAAAAGCATTAGTTAAAATAGTCCAGGGAAATGTGTTTGTAATATAAAAAGCACATTTAAATACAAAAAAAACCCTCCAAAACTTCAAAGATCCAATAGCTTCTATTTTACTTATCAAAAATATACTTTATTATAATTACCTTCTGAAAGTAGCCTCTTTTGAGAGTTTTATCTCGAACTTGCCGAAAATACACATAGCCATAAAAATAAGCAGGATCTTTCTATGAAAGAAGTAACAAAAATCACATATATATATATATATACATACATACACACACACACAGACATATACGTATACATCCACCCTTTAATATTAACACCAGGTTTTGTTATACACTCAAATCAAAAGGTACGGTATACAAAACGAACTAGTTATATTTTTCAACTTGAAAATAACAATTATCAACTTAATGGACAAAAGCCTTCCAACCTGTCTAAAGATAGCAATGTGGGTACCTAAGTGTGATAAATCCCCCCTAAACACTGTATGTGCACACATGTGCACCTGTGTGCTTGTATACACATACACACACACATGCTGCTTGTATTGGGGATTGAACTGAGAGCCTGGACACTCTCCCTGAGCTTTTTTTGCTCAAGGCTAATACTCTACCACTTGTGCCACAGATCCACTTACAATTTTTTAGTGGTTAATTGTACATAAGAGTCTTACAGACTTTCCTGCCAGTCCTGGCTTAGAACCACAACCCTCAGATCTCAGCCTCCTGAGTAATGAGGATTACAGACATGAGCCACTGGCCCCAGGCTTGCCTGCAGAATCAGCTTCTGTTTGTTACTCACATTTATACTAGTGAAATAATTGAATTCTGTATTTTCCAGAATGGTATATCTGGTATTCTTTTTTTTTTTTTTTTTGCCAGTCCTGGGCTTAGGCTCAGGGCCTGAGCACTGTCCTTGGATTTTTCTCAAGGCTAGAACTCTACCACTTGAACCTCAGCACCACTTCTGGCTTTTTCTAAGTATGTGGTACCATGGAATTGAACCCGGGTCTTCGTGCATGCTAGGCAAGCACTTTAACCACTAGGCCAAACTCCCAGCCCTATATCTGGTATCTTTAAACTTTTTCCTAGGAGCCAGGCACTGGTGGCTCACACCTGTAATCCTAACTACTCAGGAAGCTGAGACTGAAGATCACAGTTCAATACCAGCCAGGGAATGAAAGTCCATGAGATTCTTATCTCCAATAAACCACCAGAAAACCAGAAGTAGTACTGTGGCTCAAGAAGTAGAGTGCTGAAGAGCTCAGGGACAGAACCTAGGCCCAGAGTTCAAGCCCCATAACAAATCCAAAAAAATTTTTTTTTTGCCTAGGATTCCGTGTTTTCCAGGGCTAAGGGGTCAGACTTTTACCAAAATGAGGCATATAAATATAAAATTCCAGCCGGGAGTTTGGCCTAGTGGTAGAGTGCTTGCCTAGCATGCACGAAGACCCGGGTTCAATTCCTCGATACCACATACATAGAAAAAAGTGGTGCTGAGGCTCAAGTGGTAGAGCTCTAGCCTTGAGAAAGTCCAAGGACAGTGCTCAGGCCCTGAGTTCAAGCCCCAGGACTGGCAATAAATAAATAAATAAATAAATAAATAAATAAATAAATAAATAAATAAATAAATAAAATTCCAAGAGAAGAAATAAAAGGAGTTACATTCCAATAAAAAAAATGTTTTGATATTTGAGTCTGGATCTCATTATGTAACCTAAGCTGTCCTTAAATTTATGATCCCCCTGTCTCCAAACTCCTGAGTCATTATTACAGGTCTCTGCCACCATACTCAGTCTCAAACTATGAAGTTTATACAGGCAGGTATATGTCAGTAATAATGAAACATTAGGATGTTTAAGAAATTGAAGAAGCTTTTACAACCTAAAGTAATTATAAACTTTTTAGCTTAATTGTCTTTTTTTTTTTTTGTGGTCAGTTGTGGGGCTTGAACTCTGGGCCTACTCAGTGTTCCTGAACTCTTCAGCTCAACGATAGTGCTCTGCCACTTGAGCCAATTCTGATTTCCCATTGGTTAACTGGAGATAAGAGTCTCACAGAATTTTCATGCTCAGGCTGGCTTTGAACTACAATCTTCAGATCTCAGCCTCTCGAGTATCTAAGATTACAGGTGTGAACCATGGACACAGGCTGTCTTTTATTTTTTTATTGTTATTCCTTAAATAAGCATTTATAGATCACCTTCTTTAAAGAACATAATGTAGTTGGGAAGAAAAAAGGCTGTGCATGATACAGTTCCTTCAGTCAGTTACAATGTAGGAGGGATAAAAAAAGAACAAAAATGATTATTACATAACAGGAAGGCAGGGCCCATGAAAAGAGCACAAAAAGTCATAGGAAGGTCAAACAGGAAGATTAATGACTTCATGGAGTTATTGTTTTTTGGAAGGAAAAAAAGTTCTTTTACCGTCACAAGAGTACCCTAGTACAAACTATATGCAATCTGGGCATATCGAATATAGGATGATATTTAAAATAGTGAAAATTGAAACCCTAATCTCAGCTATAGCATTATGAAGAAATGACTCAACATTGAAGGTTAAAAATATCTAGGCTTTTAATAGTAAACTGATAACACATATGAAGAACAATTACTACCAAAAAATAAAATGCCTTCTTAATGGTGGAGTGTTGAAAATTTACTCCAGATCTAATTCCTTTTTAAATATTGTCGTGTGTGTGTGTGTGTGTGTGTGTGTGTGTGTGTGTGTGTGTGTGTGTTGGTCCTGAGACTCAAACTCAGAGCCAGATTTACCCAATCGTCCAAAAATAAGGACGTACTAAACCCACTAGCACAACGATGTTCACTGCAGCACTATTTACCATAGCAAAGATATGGAACCAACCCAGATGTCCCTCAGTTGATGAGTGGATCAACAAGATGTGGTATTTATACACAATGGAATTCTATGCTGCTGTCAGAAAGAATGACATCTCCCCATTTGTAAGGAAATGGAAAGACTCAGAAAAACTCATATTAAGTGAAGTAAGCCAGCCTCAAAGGAACATTGGCTCAATGGTTTCCCTCATTTTTCATAATCAGTAGAAACCTTGGGCTCTCCTAGCAGAGATTTACAAAAGAACAATAGAACAAAACCTAGATACATCAGGCCATATAGTATGACACTAAATGAAAGGACCTCCAGGATATAGAAACAAAAGCCATATAATGATAGTTGTCCTTAATGTACTATGTTATCTTTCATCTCTTCAGTTGTCCCTTGGTTATCTCATATTGTTACAGTATTTCACCTTGTTATCTGATAGGTTGTATACATGTTTATTTGGTTATTTGAAATAGGATAGGGAAGGGGAGAAAACAAGATAAGGGGTGGGGATGGGGGAAGGGAAATGGGGACCAAGACATGAGAAAGGGTATCAATGTTTGTGAAGTCATGCACCTTCTATCTGGTGAATATAATGTAACCCTTCTATTAATTACAATAAAAAAATACATGGAAAAAAAAATAAAGACATCAATCTGTCACACATGTTGAAAAAAAACTCAGAGTCAAGCCAACATTAACACTGTCTTTCTAATATACACATTATTTATATTCAATATTCAAGTAATATTCTAACCATTAATGGAATTTTTTTTTTTGCCAGTCCTGGGCTTGAGCTCAGGGCCTGAGCACTATCCTTGGACTTTCTCAAGGCTAGAGCTCTACCACTTGAGCCTCAGCACCATTTCCGGCTTTTTTCTATGTATGTGGTACCGAGGAATCGAACCTGGGTCTTCATGCATGCTAGGCAAGCACTCTACCACTAGGCCACACTCCCGGCCCCCATTAATGGTATTTTTAAAAACCCTAACCAGGGCCGGGAGTGTGGCCTAGTGGTAGAATGCTTGTCTAGCATGCACGAAGCTCTGGGTTCCATTCCTTAGTGCCACATACACACACACACACAAAAAAAAAAAAAACAAAAAACTGGAAATAGTACTGTGGCTCAAGTGGTAGAGCTCTAACCTTGTAAAACCCCAAGGAGAGTGCTCAGGTCCTGAATTCAAGCCCCAGGGCTAGAAAAAAAATTCTAAGCATTAATGCCATTTCAAAACTGTGAATTACAATAAAAACTGTAAAATTGTCGCAATAAAATTTGTAAAGTCAAAAAGGCAGAACGGCTGACAATTACTGGATTGAGTAATGCATCATTAATCTTTAAGAAAAAAGGAACACAGCACTGGGAATCTGGCCTAGTGGCGGAGTGCTTGCCTACTATGGAGGAAGACCAGGGTTTGATTCCTGGATACCACATACCTAAAAAAAAAACAGAAGTGGTACTGTTGCTTAAGTGGTAGAGCTCTAGCCTTGAGAAAGCCCAAGTCCAGTGCTCAGGCTCCTGAGTTCAAGCCTCGGGACTGGGGAAGGGGGGGGGGGTGGATAAAGGAAAACCTGTTGGGAACCAGTGGCTCACACTTGTAATCCTAGCTACCCAGGAGGCTGAGATCAAAAGATTGCAGTTCAAAGCCAGCCGGGGCAGGAAAATCCATGAGACTCTTATCTCCAATTAACCATCAAAAAACCAGAAGCAGAGCTGTGTCTCAAAGTGGCAGAGTGCTAGCCTTAAGCACAAAAGCTAAGGGACAGCATCCAGGCCCCACAACCAACCAAAAAGAAAGGAAACCAGCAAGGCCCTAATGTCTTGGACTGTATTCTTAACTAACTCAGGATGAGCTCTGAAGACATCAGTTCAAAGTCAGCCAGGGCAGGAAAGTATGTTGGATTCTACCAAAAAATAAAACAAGAAACAAACAAACAACAACAACCAAAAAAACAGAAGTGGAGCTGTCGCTCAAGTGGTAGAGCATTAGCCTTAAACAGAAAAAATTCAGGGACAGTGCTCAGACTTCCTGAAGAAATCCAGCTGTACAGTCAAGTTACAAATCAAAAATACTTCCATATGCTGATAGGTAACTGAATATATGTGTTCTAAAGTAGTGTGTTCTACTGTTTCTTCTCCCATGGACATTTTTTTATGACTACTTTTCCAACCTTTAAGTATACTGGCAAGTCTTTGTCAAATTGATCAAGGAGACAATGCAGTGAAACTCTCCTTCCAGAAGACTGTCGAAATCTAAAACAGAACTGGGTATCTCCAAGACAACCTAACAAAAACAAGAGGGAAAGAAAGTAAGGATAACTTAGTTCAATGTTTACTTTCACAGTTTTATCAAGCTGAATCTTACAAGTCATTTAAACCCATTTGTTCATGATTCATGTAGAAAAGAAGAACCTCAACAATCAAGTGATTTGCTCTTGCTCAAGGATAGATTTTTTCCCCCTAGTCTTGGGGCTTGAACTTGGGGCCTGGGCACTGTCCTGGGGCTTTCCTCAAGGCTAGAGATCTATCACTTGAGCCATAGCACCAATTCCCGTGTATTTCTGTGTATGTGGTACCAAGCAATGGAACCCAGGGCTTCAAGCATAGTAGGCAAGCACTCTACCACTAGGCCACATTCCCAGCCCTCAAGGACATCTTTGGCAAAGCCAGAGCAAAACAATTCACTAAACTATACATTTATGTGGATAAACTGTATTTTATGTCAATTGTATCTTGAGCTATTTTTTAAATGTCACTTTGAGGCCAAATGAAACATTTTCTTCATTCAAAAAAAAAAGAGTCAGCATTGTATTATAACCTCTTTGTACAACTACTTAATAATGTGTGTGTGTGTGTGTGTGTGTGTGTGTGTGTGTGTGTGTATTTAAAGCCAGGCAGTATGGCTCATGTCTGTAATCCTAGCTATTGGTCCTTACCTCCACAAAGACTCTGTATTCAGTGTGATGATTTGGAATTGCTGAGAAACAGTACTTTAGAACATAGCTTCTTAAAGTATAGTCTTTGCGCTGGTTTTAGTTCACAAACTGAACCCTGACCAAATAAATACACAAATTGAGAATAAATTTTCTTTGGGGGGAAGAGGGTACTAGTCCTTACGGCTAAAACTTCAGGCCTTGTTGCTGTCACTCAGTGATTGGCTTTGTTGTGAGTTTTTTTGTTTGTTTGTTTTTTGCTTTTTTTTTTTCTGTTAAAGACTAGCATTCTACCATTTGAACCACAACTCCAATTCAGCATTTTTTTTTCTTTTTTTTTTGCCAGTCCCGGGGCTTTAACTCAGGATCTGAACAGTGTCCTGGGGCTTTCTCAAGGCTAGAGCTCTATCACTTGAACCACAGCACCACTTCCAGCTTTTTCTATGTATGTGATATTGAGGAATCAAACCCAAGGTTTCATGCATGCTAGGCAAGCACTCTATGACTAGGCCAATCTCGTGTTCCCCAATTCAGCTTTTTGGTGGTTAACTGGAGATAAGTTTCTCACAGAAAGATAGCTTGGAACTGCAATCATCCTGGCAACATTTAAATTTTATAAACAGGGCCAGAAGTTTAGCCTAGTGGTAGAGTGCTTGCCTAGAATGCACAAAGACCTGGGTTCGATTCCTCAGTACCACATACATAGAACAAAGCCAGAAGTGGTGCTGTGGCTCAAGTGATAAGAGTTCTAGCCTTGAGAAAGCCCAAGGACAGTGCTCAGGCCCTGAGCTCAAGGCCCAGGACTGGCAAAAAGAAAAGAAAAGAAAAAAAATATATATATATATATTGATATTACTAGAATTAATTTAGACTTGTATTTTGCATTTTCGGGGTTCTTTTTATTTAGTTTTTCTTTTTCTTTTTCTTTTTTTTTTTTTTGCCAGTCCTGGGCTTGAGCTCAGGGCCTGAGCACTGTCCTTGGACTTTCTCAAGGCTAGAGCTCTACCACTTGAGCCTCAGCACCACTCCGGCTTTTTCTATGTATGTGGTACCGAGGAATCGAACCCGGGTCTTCATGCATGCTAGGCAATCACTTTAACCACTAGGCCAAACTCCCGGCCCTTATTTAGTTTTTCTAATCATTCATTTAAGCTGCATTTTACAAAAGTGCTGGGTGCCAGTGGCTCACACCTATAATCTTAGCTACTGAGGAAGCTGAGATCTGAGGATCATGGTTCAAAGCCAGTGTAGGCAGGAACATCTATGAGAGTCTTATCTACAATTAGCCACCAAAAAAGCCAGAAGTGGAACTATGTCTTAAGTGGTAGAGCCTTGAGCAAAAAAGCTAAGGGAGAATGGCCAGGCCCAGCATACACACACACAGAGTCCACGACATACTGGATACATCAGACAATCCAAGGTGGCCTTTTAATACATAATGTAAGCCTTGTAAAGTACATGACCATATTCCTATTTTCAGAGAAGAAATATGTGGAGGTCAGTGTTGTCTAAATGCCAAATTCATCTGTGCTGTCCCTATAAATGTTTTCTCTCTGGCCTTATACTTGCCAGGTAGGCTCTGTACCACTTGAGTCACACCTGAGCCCTTCTGGTGTTCCCTGGGCACTCTACCTGAGCTCTTTAGCTCAAGGCTACCTACCGCTCTACCCTTGAGCCTAGCCCGAATACAGGTTTTCTAGAGGTTAATTGGAGATAAGAGTCTCGGATCCTTTTGTGCTCAGGCTGGCTTTGTGCCGGGATCCTCAGATCTCAGCCTCCAGAGTAGCTAGGAGTACAAGCGTGAACCACCACACCCAGCTCCTTGTTTTTTGAAGACAGTCCCATATTTATGCCCAAGTTGGCCTGGACAGCTATCATATTTAAGCTTCCCTTAGAGCTGAAATGACAGGCTACATACACACCACCACATTCAGTGTTTTACTGTTTGAGTTGGAACCTCATAAACATTTTCCTAGCTAGTCTCCAATAGTAATTCTCCCAATCTTCACTTTCTGAATAGCTAGGATTATAGGCGTGAGCCATTATACTGAGCTTTGACACATTTAATAGTGATTACTGTCTGTGGGTATCCAATATACTTGAAGCATCAGGAACCTCAAAATCCAGATGAAAATAGTAAATAATGAGTAAAAACAAAAAGGTAGTAAAGCCAGGCACAGTGCCTCATGCCTGTAAGCCTAGCTACTCAGGAGGCTGAGATCTGAGGACTGCGGTTCAAAGCCAGCCCAAACACTAAAGAATCTGAGACTCTTATCTCCAATTAATCACTAGAAAATGGGAAGTTGGGCTGTGGCTCATGGGTAAGGTGGTAGCCTTGAGCTAAAATTAATCACTAGAAAATGGGAAGTTGGGCTGTGGCTCATGGGTAAGGTGGTAGCCTTGAGCTAAATTTGAAGAAAATTAGCTAATTAGCCATGTTTAAATTGGCAAGCTAGTTAGCCATACTTAATTTCTGATTTTTTGTTTGCAAAGTGTAGGATACTGACATCCACCTTTAAAGCATTGGGGGAAAAAAGGAGTTAAGAGCTTGGTCTAGTGGTAGAGTGCTTGCCTAGCCTGCACGAAGACCCAGGTTCAATTCCTCAGTAACACACATATAGAAAAAAGCCAGAAGTGTTGCTGAGGCTCAAGTGGTAGAACTCTAGCCTTGAGAAAGTCCAAGGACTTTCCGGGCTCAAGCCCGGAGCTCAAGCCCAGTGCTGGCAAAAGAAAAAAAAACAAAAAAAGTTTATAATGACAAATATGCCTAAGAAGGAAAGCATATTATTTTAATCTTACACTGATAAAGATAAAACTCACTCAAATTGATTAAGAAATTAAAACCTATAGGTCCAGGAGTGTGGCCTAGCAGTAGAGTACTTGCTTAGAATGCACGAAGCCCTGGGTTCAGTTCCTTGATACCATATGTGGCTCAAGTGGCAGTGCTCTACCCTTGAGGACAGCCCAAAGACAGTTAAAAACACCATAAAAGGAGCTGGAAATGTGGCTTAGTGGTAGAGTGCTTGCCTAATATGCATGAAGCCTTGGGTTTGATTCCTCATAAACAGAAAAAAACAACAACAACAAAAAACAAACCAGAAAAAGCACTGTGGCTCAAGTGTTAGAATACTAGCCTTCAGCAAAAGAAGCTCAGGGACAGTATCCAGGCCCTGAGTTCAAGCCCCAGGACTGGCAAAACAAAACCAAAAAACCCACAAAATTTATTTCTTAACCTTGATGCTTTACATGGGAAGGTTTCTTATGCTACTCTCTTAGGTTCAGCATCTAGCCCTGTGTATTAAATTGCCAGAAAAATTTTTATTTAATTTAAAGATCTGCTCACATGCTCACATGCACATGACAGTTTCAGGAACAAAAAAGAACTACATAAGTAATTATACCTGGAATAAACTGGTAAACTGTTAATATGTTAGTTTTACCAAGGAGGATGACAGAGAAATGAACAGACATTGCAGAAAGAGTTTATACTCCTAGGGAAAGTGAATTTTGAGAAGATATATATATGGAAAACTAATAGAAGAGTAAAAATCATTTTAGAAAGGTTTATGCAGTCAGTGCCATCTGCATTAAGAGTCTTCAGTGATTCAGAATACTTCTCTTCCACCTACTCAAGGTAGAGAGACACTTTCAAAAGGGGAAATTTGGGTCCCTTTGGTTGCCGCTTTCAGGTCAAAATGATGATTATGCCTAAAAGATACATAAGAAAGGAAGGATTTTGTTTTTCTTAACTTCTTTGATGCTCATGTACACATGAAAAAGAGAAAGTCTAAAAAGGAACATGCTGCATAACCTACTGGGAATATGATCACAAGGTCAGTTCACACTGCAATCTATACAACTCCGCTTACCTTAAGTTCTAGAAAGGAAATTCAACTCTCATTACATTCAGAACTGAAACAAGAATAGAGCCTAGATCTCTCTGCCAATGTTTCATAACAGGCCCTCCAAAAGCCTAAAAAAGATTCTAATCAGTACATGTCAAATCTACTTCACTCAAAGGTAAAATATAATTTTATGTTTTTTCACATATAGAGAAATGTTTATATTGAGAAAAGGGCTAAAAGGAAAAAAAAAGTAGAACATCAATCTGCCAAATCAGATTACTGAGGTAAATTGACAGGACATTAGAAGCAACCACCAGAGGAAAAAAGACTGGAGTAATTCTGCTTTTCAGGGTTCTAACTGTGTACAGCTTGAGAAACACTGGTCACTCTATCCTGAAAAACAATTTTGTTTTTTTTTTGTTGTTGTTATTTTTTGAGATAGTGCCAGGCCTTGAACTCAGGACCTTGAAGTCTTGATCACCTTTTTCAATCACTACCACTTAGTCACACCTCTAGTTTTTGTTTGTGTTTGGTTTTTTGTGCCAGTCCTGGGGCTTGACCTCAGAGCCTGACCACTGTCCTTGGGCTTCTCAAGGTTGAGCCACAGCACCACTTCCAACTTTTTCTATGTATGTGGTACAGAGGAATCCAACCCAGGTCTTCGTGCATGCTAGGCAAGCACTCTACCACTAGGCCAAATTCCCAGTCCCTCAACTAATTTTGTGTGTGTGTGGGGGGAGGGGGTCATGGAGCTTGAACTCAGCCTGGGTGCTGTCCCTGAGCTCTTCAGCTCAAGGCTACCACCCTACCCTTGAGTCAAGCCCCACTTGCCATTTTCTAGAGGTTAACTGGAGATAAGAGTCTCAGGCCCTTTTGTGCCGAGGCTGGCTTTGAACCTTGATCCTCAGATCTCAGCCTCCTGAGTAGCAAGGAATACAGGCATAAGCCACCATGCCTGGCTCCTCAACTAATTTTAATGTGAGAAAACAACCATCATTCTTAAAATAATGTTCAAAAGAAATGTCACATGAAAAATGTTTACCTGAATTTGAATCTGGAAAAGACAAATAGCAAATGTTGGTTTTCTGAAAAAGAAAACAAAAACTATTTAAGCTGACATGCAACATAACATGCCAATAAAAGCAAACAGAAATATAACAATAAAGCAGACATAGCAACATTTGTACTTACTTCTTTATCAGTAAGTTTGGAATGTTGAGGATAAATTACCTGTAAGAAAAGAGATAAAATTCTATTAGACATTAACATTAGTGAGTAGTGCTAAAATTCTAACTGGCCATGATCAATAGCTTTTAAGAAATACTTCATCCAGGGTCGGGAGTGTGACTTAGCGGTAGAGGACTTGCCTAGCACACACAAAGACCAGGGTTCAATTCCTTGGCACCACATGCATAGAAAAAGCCAGAAGTGGGGTGAGGGGAGGGAAATGGGGACAAAAACATGAGAAGGGGTATCAATGTGTGAGAAGTAATGCTCCTACTATCTGGCTAATGTAACTGTAACCTGTCTATACATTACTCCGACAATAAAAAAGAAAATAAAAAGAGAAAAAGCCAGAAGTTGTACTGTGGCTCAAGTGGTAGAGCTCTAGCTTTGAGGACAGCACTCAGGTCCTGAGCTCAAGCCAGGACTGGCAAAAACAACAATAATAATAATAATAACAATAATGATGATGATGATGATGATGAAAAAGAAAAGAAGTATTTCAGGCGGGCTCCAGTAGCTCATGATTATAACTAGCCCCTCAGGAGGCTGAGATCTGAGGATTATGGTTCAAAGCCAGTCTGGGCATGAAAACTACAACTTACCACCAGAAAACGGGAAGTGGCACTGTGGCTCAAGTGATAGAGCATTAGCCTTGAGTAAAAGAAGCTCAAGGACAGTGCCCAAACCTAGTGGCATGCACCTGTAATCCCAACTACTAAGAAGGCTGAGACAGGAGGACCCCTTATGCCTGGAAAAATCTAATCTATGGGTTTGTATCTGCTTCAAGAAATAATCATTTCAATTAATTCTAAGACGGAATTAGTATCAATAATTACTAAGAGAAAAATGAAGGCAGATACTATTGGCTACGAAGCTGAGATCCAGGGTATCACAATTCTAAACTAGCCAGAGCAGTAAAGTTCAAGAGACTCTGGCTGGGGATGTGGCTTAGTGGTAGAGTGCTTGCTTAGCATGTGTGATACCCTGGGCTCAATTCCAGAGTACCATATAAACAGAAAAGGCCAAAAGTAGCACTGTGACTCAAGTGGTAGAAAGCTATCCTTGAGTACAGACAGGCTAGGGGTAGAGCCCCAGGCCCTGAGTTCAAACCCCAGGACTGGCCAAAAAAAAGGAAAAAAATTCAAGAGACTCTGTCTTCAAAATAATCAACAAAAAGTTGGTCTGGGAACAAAGCTCAAGTGGTTGAAAGTCAGCTGGGCAACCATGAGGCCCTGAGTTCAAACTCTGGCACCAGCAAGAAGAAAGGTGAGAAGGGGAGAGGTAGAGAAAAATTCATTGTAGTTTTCATGCTCCACTATGAAATCTAGCCTAACTTCCTCCATTCTTTAAAACCAGTGGTGGAGAACATCAGGCTGAAAATTAACTAAAAGGTTTAGGGTCATGTTGTTGTTGTTTTTTAGGCTAGTCCTGGAGCTTGAACTCAGGGCTGGAGCACTGTCCTTGGGCTTTCTCAAAGCTAGAGCTCTACCACTTGAGCCACCACACCACTTCTGGCTTTTTCTATGTAAGTGGTACTGAGGAACCCAGGGCTTTGTGCGTGCTAGGCAAGCACTCTACCATTAGGCCAAACTTCCAGCCCTCTTTACTATCTCTTAAACCTTAGAATCAATGACTACCACCTTGCTAAGGTTCCAAAATGTTACTGTCCAAACTGAGTTTATACCTATTCTGTAATAAATCTTCCTTCTGAGTTCTCTTGGTTGTCCATTTTAGGGTGTAGAGCTGGAGGTACTATGTTACTTCTTCAATATAAACCTACACTTCTGACTGCAATCCACCCACCTCTTTGGTCCATCTGAATTCATATATGGCCTCAAAATAAGTGAAATATATTTTCAAGTCTTTTCTCATATTACTATATTAGTTCATTTTCATTTTAAAAGAGATAAGACAAATATACACATTTCTCACTTGGAAATTTCACTGCTTTGCATTTCATCTAATGTGCTCTGGATTCTTCATTAAGGAATCTAAAGTCAGGAATCCTTAATCTAGAAAAAATGGCCCACGGATTAATCCAAGCAGTCTAAGAAGCATATACAGAATTTTGTCTTAACCTTTTTCTAGTAAATTGTGGTGGTTCATATTTGAACCAGGAAGCAAAGAAAAGGCTAAGAACTATATGCTTGAACAAAGAAGTCTATGGGAAATGAAATTCTTTAATGCTTCACACTTTTGTAGCTCTTCAACTATGTTAAACATTTTATTTGGTCAAAAAACAAGACAACACTCCTATTACAAAATTGATTCACTTGAGGAGAATCCCTCCTTTACCTATTTAAAAATTCAATCAAGGCCGGGAAAGTAGCCTAGTGGTAGAGTGCTTGCCTAGCATGCACATAACCCTGGGTTCGATTCCCTTGGTACCACATACTCAGAAAAAGCCAGAAGTGGAGCTGTGGCTCGAGTGGTAGAGTGCTAGCCTTGAGCAAAAAGTGTCCAAGGACAGTTCTCAGGTCCTGAGTTCAAGCCCCATGACTGGAAAAAAAATTCAGTCAACTACAACTAGCTAATACTAGTTTTCTAGTTAAATTCTGCTCTGCTGTAGATATAACTTTCAGATATTATATCAATGTCTTCAAAGTCTTTGGGAATATCTGTTCTTTCCTCAGTAAGATAAAAGAATCACTAATGATTCATTCATTCTATCAACAAGTATTTACTGAATGTCACTAAGTGTCAGACACTGTATTTATGAAATACTGACATTAAATCTTGGTTTTCCACTGAATTACTGTCTCAATCTCCAAATACAGATTAAGGCATATGTTTACAGTTACATTTCAATAACTAGCATGTTACCTAGATCTTAGTGGAAATTCAAATGTTTACTGAACTGGTAAAGACATAAGGGAGAAGAGGAGACAAGAGGGGAGGGGAAAAGGAGAGAAGCAAAGCAGTAAGAATAGTTACAAAAACAGTAGCTTTCTAATCAAATTCCCCTACCAATTTTCTTAGTCAATTTAGGACACCAAAATCAAAATGAGATTAAAATTTGTCATCATCACCAAAAAAAAAAAAAAGACAAAATACATTTTCTAAATATATAATGCTTTTCTGGGATACATAAAGACAATCTTATATTACAAAAAGAACCCTAAACAATGTTAAAAATGAGTGAGACCGGAAGGCATTTTTTTGTAAGATGCTATAAAGATGGGACATATGACAGACATTCATCTTGACCGTCGCTTTCAGGTCTACTGTTCTAGAGCTAGTATTCAGAAATAACAAGGGATAGGACTATACCTCAGCGAGACAGCATTTGTCTGGCATTCTTGACACTCTAGATTAGATCCCTAACATGGAGGGGCTGAGGTACACCACACACACACACACACACACACACACACACACACACACACACACACAGAAACACAGACATGGGGAACAAAAGAAGGAAAAGTAGAAAACGAATGCTGAAGTAAGTATGCTGGCGCATACTGAGTGTAAAGGTCTAAGTTACTGCAATTACCAAAGCAACCTACACGCCAATCAACTTAGATGTGCAAGTTCACCATATGCCACAGGGGTATTGTTCCATTCTTGAAAACGTCCCAAACAAGCATCCTGCCTGCAAGCGTTCTGAGTGCTGTTTGCTAATCCTTTTCTGTTGTTTCTGTTACGCTGGCTTTTTTTTTTTTTTTAAAGACTGACCATCAATAAGAAATCAGGAGGGGCCTAAAGAGAACTTTTCACCCCATAGCCGCAGTCCAAGATCCTCCCACGGGAAGGGTGGGGAGACCGGAGCCCGGCCAACCCGCACAGGGGGTGGCGGCCACGCCCGGATGCGCCGCCGCTGGGGTCCAGGCCCGTCCGCCCGCCCGCCAGCCGGCCCGGGGCTCGGCCTGAGCCGCCCGGCGCGGGGGCGAAGCGCGGAGCCAGGGTGCGGCCGGGCCTCACCTCCACCGCCTGGCCCAGCTCCAAATCGAAGCCCACCACACACACGCAGTGCAACCAGGCCGAGAAACTGTCCCACCGCAGCAGGCCCCGGCCGCGGCCATCGTCCTCTTCATCGTCCTCTAGGGCAGCTCCCGCCGCCACCAAGGCCGAAGCCTCGCGCCCCTCGGCCGCCACCACAGCCTCATCCAACGGCCCGCGGGAGCCGGGCCTTAAGCCCGCCGGGCCCAGCAAAGCCATCCGCCACCCACTTGCCGCTCGCGCCGCCTCCGATGCGGACAGCGCCGCAGAGCGCGCTCGCGGGGCCCCCCTCCTTCCTTAACCCCCCCCACCCGCGCGCACGCGCACCACACGCTGCCGCAGCGGCCCGAGACTCGCTGGACCGGGGCGGGGCCTCGGGCCACGTGACCCTGGGAGCCAGGCTGGGAACTAATATTAGCCTCCCGCTGGGGGCCGGGACACCAGGACGTCACACGGACGCCGGTCCCCCTCTGCCCAGCCGGCCGCGGCCTCCGTCTCCGAAAGCCCTTTCAGGTCGAAACAGACGCTTCTGAGTCACCCATCAGGCGATGAATTATTCTAGGAACGACTCGGTTCCTAAGTGAAGTAAGATACTGTTAAATTATTAAGACAGAATGGGAGCAGTGGCCCGCGTTGGGCCAGGTCCAAGCACAAGCGTGGACATGCTCCTTTACCGCGTCTGCACAACACTGTAAGTTAGGTACGGACGTTCGTCCTCTCTCCGCTGCTCTCCACTCGCTTGTGTACTTTGTATTTATTTAGCCGGTCCTGGGCCTCGAACTGGCACTGTCTCTGAGGCTAGCACTCTACCCCGGGAGTCACGGACCCACTTGTGGCCATAAGGGTCTCACTAAGTTTTCCAGGTCTCGGGCTCCGGAAGAGCTATCCGCACTTGGCTTGTTTATTATCCTTCAGTGGTTGTGCAAAGGGGATATGACTCGGTGTCTCTTTTCTTGTTTTGTTTTGTGTTCGAAATGGTTGCACTATATAGCTTAGGCTCTTGCAGAACTCGTGGTTTCCCTGCCTGGACCTCGAAAGTGCTGGGATTAAAGGCCTGTGCGTATCTCCGTGACTAACACAGCAAGTATGATAACTCTGATGCCAGCTTAGTCACTCCAGCCATCTACTGATTGAGAGCCCGCTCTGCTTTTGCTCTGCGAGTCCCTCTCCATGAAGGCCCCTCCCGCCTTTCTTGGTCTGCCTGACTCACATCTCCAGACTTTTCTGGAACCCCAGGTTGGGCAGGCTGGCCACTGTAGCAACCTGATAATCTTGTTCTGAGCTCTGGGGTGAGCTACTGTTTTTAAACAGCTGTGTAGTCTTAGAGGGCAGCTTGAGGCTGGGCACTCAGGAGACACTGGTTTGAATTGTTCCTGCTTATTAGTACAGCATGATACTACTGACCAGGATTTATTCAGCACCTACTATGTTGACAGTAAGCAGCACAGTAATTAGGAAGTATGTACTATCACAGAAAAATGTATAGAAGACAATTAATTCAAAAACGCAATAAACATATTTGAAAACCAGCAGAGTGTTTATGCTTTTATACTTATTATCAGACCCAATTCCCCCCACCAGTCCTGAAAGGCAGGTCTTAAGTTTCCATTTTACATATAAGAAAACTCAAGTTCCATGTGATCACCTATAGCTAATAGGTGGTAGAGGAGATTTAAACCCAGGCTAATCTTATAAGTTTTTAGCTGCACTGCTCAGTTGGCAACTCCATTTGACAAACACTATTCTCTCCACACTTCTAGAATTTTTGTTCCGAGTTGATTGTTGCCATCCATTCTTTTAGGATGACCAAGTATTCTCAGGTGTCAATGCATTTACTGACAACCATTTTTAGAACAGAAAATAAACTAGAGGCAGGATTCATATTAGAGGCCAAATTCTCCACCAAAGCAATCTACCAGCCTACTCTGTGGAATCACTGTTAAGAGAGAAAAACATTCTGCCTTCAAGTAAGGCTATAAACCCAATATTAGGAGGAAATAATTCTTTCTGTTTTGTTTGCATGCCAGTGCTGGAGCTCGAAGGCAGGTCCTGGGCACTGTCCCTTAGCTTTTTCATTCAAGACTGGCACACAACCACTTGAGTCACAGCTCCACTTCTGACTTTTTGGTGGTTAATTGGAGATATGAGTCTCGAGGAATTTCCTTCCCTAGCTGCCTTGGAACTGTGATCTCAGATCTCAGCCTTTTGAATAGCTAGGATTATAGGCAAAAGTCATGGACACCTGACCTTTTTTTTTTATCAGAGAGAACTCTGGACGAAGAGTCAAAGGTCTGTATTCTTATACCAGCTCCCTCTACAATGCTGGTAGATTGACACCTCTAAGATGCAGTTTCTGCATTGGTAAATGAGAGTAATTATTACTAATTTATCTAACTAAGTGTTGAGGAGGGGCAAGCTAACCTACTGTGCATATTTTACTAGCTGCTACATCATTATTAATGAGCTCTTAAGACCAGTAGTTCCTCTGTGTCAATTCTTTGACATGCCTTTTTCTGAAATGTTGTTTCATAAATATCGGATCACTGGCTGTGGATGTGGCTTAGTGTTAGAGTGCTTGGCTAGCATAAAGGAAGCCCTGGATTGGATTCCTCAGTACCACATACACAGAAAAAGTCAGAAGTGGCGCTGTGGCTCAAGTGGTAGAGTATGAGCCTTGAGCAAAAAGAAGCTCAGGGACAGTGCCTAGGCCCCTGAGTTCAAGCCCCAGGACCAGTAAAACAGATAAATATTGGATCATGGATAATCTTGTCAAAATACTGTACCCTGAAAACAACATAGTAAGAAAACTAGAAGTCTCATGAGAGGTAAAGCACACTAAGCATGTGGAGAATTGGGTGGGTAAAAAAAAAAAAAAGGTATATGTCAGATACATACATACCATTACTACTATTTAAACCAGCTGGATAATGGCAGCTTGGACCTATAATCCTAGCTATACAGGGGGCTGAGATTAGAAAATTAAAGTTCAAAGCCAACCTAAGCAGAAAAGTCCATAAGATTTCTATCTCCAATTAATCAACAAAAGCCAGAAGTAGAAGAGTAGCTCAAATGGTAGAATACAAGCATTAAGCTGAAAAAGCTGAGACAATGTCCAAGCCCTGACTTCCAGCCTCAGTACACACACACACACACACAGATTCCTAGCTCAGTGAAAAGAGATTAGGTCTGAGTCTGTTTTTTCCTCCCTCATAATTTTATTTCTTTTTCTTTTCTTTTTTTTGCCAGCCCTGGGGCTTGAACTCAGGGCCTAAGCACTGCCCTTGCACACTTTGTGCTCAAGCCTAGCACTTGCAGCTTTTTTTTCTATGTATATGGTATTGAGGAATTGAACCCAGGTCTTCCTGCATGTTAGGCAAGCACTCTATCACTAGGCCAAACTCCCGGCTCCCTCCCTCATAATTTTATTTCTATCTTAGAGTACACTGTAACCATTTCTGTGCAGATCTTCATATAGGTTCTGTTGGCAATAGCACTTTTTTCTTTATGGTTTGTTCATTAGAACCTTAGGCTCTGAAAAGGTCATCTGTCCATAATCCCCCCTCCAGCTCTTCAGTCAGCCTCTTTCCCAACATTCTCCTGTCTCCCACTAATAAAGTTATTACCTTGCAGAGCTACAGTTTTCTGGCTATTCATAGGGCTAAAAACCTTTTTTTTTTGGTCCAGACCTGGGGCTTGAGCTCAGAGCCTGGGCACTGGCCTGGGACACTTTTTTTTTTTTTTTTTTTTTTTTGCTCAAGGCTAGTGCCCTTCCACTTGAGCCACTACTTCCAGCTTTTTCTGCGTATGTAGTACTGAGGAATTGAATCCAGGGCATCGTGCATGTTAGGTGAGCACTCTACCATTAGGCTATGCTCTTGGCCCAATGGCCACTTTGTGATACACACTCATTAGGCTAAGTTGTGCTTGCTGCAGTTACACAGAAGAGTCCAACTGTTCTACATGAAAGCCATGCTTTTCATTTCCAGAGTAAACTAGCCCCCAAATCCACCAACTGTTGCTCAAAGAATGTAGTTTCGAGGCCATTCATCAATCATCCTGTTGCCCAACTTGACAAACTCTAACTTGTCAGCATCGCTTTTAAGACACAGAAGGAAACACTATCCTCCAGGTATGATCAGACCACTGCATACTCTAGGACTGTTACCTTCCTGGGCCCCGCCACTGCCTTCTATATTAATGCCAGTTAGGGTGACATTTACTTGGTTTGGCAGCCAGATCACATCACTGTCCCAAGTTGTGTTTATGGTCTTTTTCTCATGTGAGTGGCTTTAGCCAAGAGCATGTCTGGATGCATGGCTCTGTTGCTCTTCTACTGTTACCAAGAACATTGAATACAGGATTAAAAACATTCCAGACTTACCTAGCTAAATTCCTGGCATTTCAGAAGTTTTCATAGCTAGAAAGAAAGGAAGAAAAAAGAAGAAAAGAAGGACGGGGGAAAAAAAGAAAGAGAGAGAAGGGAGAAAATGAGGAAGAGAGAAAGAGAGAAAGCAGGAAGCAGGAAACAATATGAATTTCAATGTTAAATTTCTGGGCTTAATATTACATGAATCTAAATTCCCTAGGTGAGCAGCCAGAGGAGCTCCCTCTTGCTCTTGAACTAATGTGGGATATCATTTACTACACAGTTGGCAAGGAGAAAATACACCAAAGCCAAGTACTGGGAACTGGGTTTACTGCCATATATCCATCACCAAAAGACAAAATGCCCAGAAAACACTTAAAATACACTAATATGGACTGCTTTTTTTTTTTTTTTTGCTACTCCTGGGGCTTGAACTCAGGGCCTAGGCACTGACCTTGGACACTTTTTGCTCAAGGCTAGTGCTCTGCCACTTGAGCCACAGTACTATTTCTGGCTTTTTCTATGTATGTGGTACTGAGGAATTGGACCCAGGATTTTGTACATGCTAGGCCAGAACTCTACAACTAGGCCAAACTCCCAGCCCCATATTCCCAAGTTTTTAAGCTTAAAAGCAAAATATATAGGTAAGTCCCATCCTTAAAGAAAGTTTACATTGTAGTTTTAAAAGAAAATAGATAAATAATATATGAGCGATAAGTGATATAAACCAAAAAGAAAGGGAAAAAAGGATATGATGTCATGAAGGTAATGTTTTGAGCCCATACTTAAATGGAAACAAGCCATTTGCCTTGGGGCCAGCTAAACGCAAAGAAAGAGCAAATGCAAAGGGCAAGCTTAGCATAGGGTCTTACATGCTACAACTTGAGCCAAGCTCCCAGCACAAGCTGTCATGTATTTTAAAAGAGTCACATGATATTGCCTTGAAAATTGATCTCTGAGAAATAGGCACAAAAGGGGGGACCTATTATAAAGTTGTAACTAGATCCTGTAAGGATCCAGTTAAGATACAATAAAGGCTTGGCTCAAAGGCTGATAAGTAGTGGTGGGGAAAGTGATCAGATTCTGATCTATTTTGAAAGTTCAACAGTATGATGGAGAATAAGAGGAGCTGAAGGTAACTATTTTTCTTTTCTTTTCTTTTTTTCCTCTACACCTGGAAGGATAGAGTTCTTATTGGTGTTGTTACAGGCGGGGAATTTGAGGTTTAAGGTGATTAAGTAACTTCTCCAAAATCAATTGTCTAGATGTCTGTTTGTGGTAGCTTTATCTGGAAAGAGTGAATGGTTGTTTCTTTACTCCCTTGTCTCCTCAAGAAAATAACCTGGTGTGGTTGGAGACATGGATCAGTTGGTAAAACACTAGGCAATTAGCAAAATTGTCAGGTACTGAGTTTGAGACCCAGTCTCATATCAAAAAAGAAAAGGAAGGAAAGAAGGAAGAAAGGAAGAAAAAAGGAAAAGGAAAATGACCTGGTATCTCCCTTGACTCAGCAGAGAATAGATTCTTGTTCTCCAAGAATTTTTCCCTCTCAGAACATCTTGTGGGCTAGTGCTGGTGGCTCACACCTGTAAGCCTATCTATTTCAGAGGCTGAGATCTCAGGGTTGCAGAAAAGTCAATGTGATGATTATCTTCAATGAACCAGCAAAATCCAGAGGGGAGGTGTGGCTTAATGCTCTACTACTTGTGCAGAGAAAGCCAATCAAGAAATTCAAGTCATAGTACAGGCACACACTCACACATACAAAAAAGAGCATCCAGCAGAACACAGGTTGAGATGGCTGTAGAATGCCTGGGAAATCAGACACTAAGTCCTGAGGTCCTGGAAGCAACAGTGATAGTGCTAGAAGCCTTAGCATGAAGTAGAGAGAAGACCTCCAGAGAGCTATCTGGTCAGACAAAGGGATATCAATAGTTCACCTCCAGAACCATTCAAACCAAAGAGGTTTTGCACAGAAAAAACTCCTAGAAATAACTGTTATCCTCCTTAATGAGTAGACACCCTAAGCTGTGTTTTATCTGAATAAATTAATTACATGAAGAAATGAAATTAAAAGAATGTTCACCATGGCATTGTTAATTAAAGGAAAATTTGGGAGACAAATTAAATGTTCAACAATGTGGGAGTTGATTAAATTGTATATTAATAGCAAGTGTAATACTAGGTATCATTTAGAAAGTAAGAGAAGATTGTGTGTGTGTGTGTGTGTGTGTGTGTGTGTGTGTGTGTGGCCTGTTCCTGAGCTCTTCAGGTCAAGGATATCTCTCTACCCCTGGGCCTAGGCAGTATCCCTGACCTCCTCAGCTCAAGGCTACCACCCTATCCTTGCACCAAGCCCCACTTCCTGTTTTCTAGAGGTTAAATGGAGATAAGAATCTCAGGTCTTTTTGTGCCCCAGTTGTCTTTGAACCTTGATCCTCAGATCTCAGCCTCCTGAGTAGCTAGGATTACAGGCATGAGCCACTGCACCTGGCAATAAGAGAACATTTATATTTGTAAGTGTGGAAAAGAATTCACAGTGTGTTGCAATATGGAAAAATCAGTATACAGGACAGTGTGTATACTGAAATTCTATGTGAGTCAAACTATGTACATACACACAAATATATATGCATAAAGGAACTGTTGGAAACAAGTTCACAAAATGTTCACAGCACTTATCTGTGGATTGTGAGATCTATATAATTGATTTACTGCTTTTCTCCATTGAACTGACTTTTAAAAATAGCAATATATCAATTATGTAATCAGAAAAGAAAAACATTTTCATCTTAGAAAAAAAATATACTAAGGTTTTGTAATTTTATTGCCTTTTGTTTTGCTTTATTTATTTAATTATCATTTTGTGTATGTCTGTGCCAGAATTGGGGCTTGAGCTCAGGGCCTGGGTGCTATTCCTTAGCTTTTTTGTTCAATCTTGCCATTTTACCACTTAAACCGTAGCTCAACCTAGGACTTTTCGGGATTCATTGGAGATATAAGTCTCATAGACTTTCTTCCAGGGTTCACTTCAAACTTCAGTCCTCAGAGCTCAGCCTCCCGAGTAGCTAGAGTTATAGGAATACTCACCAGGGCTCAGCTCCCTTTGCTTTCGAAGGTGTTGCAGATCAAACACAGGACCCAGCACATGTTAGGCAATTATTCTATCTGAATAATTGTTTTGCTGTACCAACTGTTTTTTATACAAACCTCAGTTTAGAATATCTTCACCACCGTTTGGTGGGGGGCAATATTAGGGTTAGAACTCAGGGCATTTTGCTTGCTCAGCTTGTCCTTTATTACTTTAGTCAGCCATGTCTCTATCACTGTTTTGTTTGTTTTTCTGATTGGAGGCAGAGTTTTGAAAACTTTTTTGCCTGAGCTGGCTTTAAACTATGCTCCTCTAGGTTTCACCTTCTGAGTAGCTAGGATTTACAGGTGTGAGCTACCAGCATATGGCTCATTAGACTTTTTATTTTTTTTGTCCAGTCCTGGGGCTTGAACTCAGGGCCTGAGCACTGTCCTTGGACTTTCTCAAGGCTAGTACTCTACCACTTGAGTCACAGCACCACTTCCAGCTTTTTAAAATATATATGGTACCGAGGAAGTGAGCCTGGGTCTTTGTGCATGCTGGGCAAGCACTCTACCACTAGGCCAAACTCCCAGCCTATCATTAGATACTTTTTAACTTCAAAAAAATTCTATCAATGTTATATTGAAAAATTAACTTCAGGATTGGGAGTTTGGCCTAGTGGTAGAGTGCTTGCCTAGCATGTGTGCCAGTTATTTTGGAGACAGAGTCTTGTTGACTTTTCTTCTTGGGCTGGCCCTGACTCGTCATTCTCCAGATCTCAGACTCCTGTGTGACTAGGATTACACTAATAAGTTGGCTAATAGTGATTCTTAGACTTACTTGGTATTTCTAAACACACAGTTCTTAAGTAGATCGATCAGCCTAAATACAGTGAACTGTTTGAACCCAAATTCCTAGAGCATTGGGTACTTGGCCATACTTGGGTATTAGAGATGAAAATCATTTGATTAGTTGAGAAAGAATTTCCAAGAATTAGATGGCTATTGATAATGAGATCAAGAAAAATTCCATGTCCCTGCAGCACTCATTAAAGGAAATTAATAACTCTGCCAGCTATTATATATTCAATAAATAGGAAAGATTTGTTTTATTAAGAAGAACAAAAAGAGGAAAAAGGAAAAAAAGGAGGAATTATCAAGTCATCAGGAAACTGCTATAAATGTATTGGAAAAGAGGTAGAGTTAAATGTAATTTAAAAAAAAATTTCATTGATGCTATTGAAAAGAACTCCTTTGAAATTAAAAGCCAATGGGACAGGCAGATCTAAAAAGAAAATACTGTGCCATCCCAGACCCAATTCAGTGGAGACAATTTGTCATTGCCTGAAACCTCTAAAAAATGTAACCCCAGATAAAACTTTCCTCCTTATAAGTTAATCATACTGTATCACGTTATATCAGGCATATTGGCACAGCAACAGAAAGCTGACTAACATGTTTGTCTGAGCTTGGTAACTGCAGACAGTTTTATTACTCAGTTTTGTCGCTATTTCGCAATTCTTCATCATTTTAATCAAGGACCCTGTATTTTCATTTTGCAGTGAACCCTAAAAATTGTGCAGCTAGTTCCAACTAGTAGACTGTGCTACATTATGTGTTTCTTGTGCCAACCACTATATATAACCCTTCCTGCATATTATCTCATTGATTTTTCAAAAAACAAACTGAAATGATAGGTGTGTATGTGTGGGGGTATTGATACTGGGGCTTGAATTCAGAGGCTGGGTGCTGTCCCTTAGCTCTTTATGCTCAAGGCTAGCACTCTACCATTGGAGTCACAGTCCCACCTCTTTTTGTGTGTGTGTGTGTTTGATTAATTGGAGATAAGAGTCTCACAGACTTTTTGCTCAGGCTGAGTTTGAACTGTGATCCTCAGATCTCAGCCTCCATGAGTTACTAAGAAGACAGGCATGAATCCAGCTCCAGCTTCTATCTTTTGATATCTGACCTCTGTGCTCTTTAATGAAGAGGTGGACTTGCTTTCCAACAAGTAATTACAGCAGGTGACATAACCAAGTTGGCCCCAGCTAGGATTTTGATGAGGGAAGCAGCTGGAAATACTTCTCAAAGTGGAAGATTAAGTTTCATTTTGGTACTGATTTTTATTTAGTCTTGGGGGATACCCTGAAGTAGTCTCTTTAAATAAACACAAAGCAATCACTCCTTTGTAGTTTAAGGTGAGAAATGAAAAAATTTGAGATAAAGCAAATGTATGTGTTTCAGGCTGATAGAGTATTTCTTAATAGTTTTCTGCTAACATCTATTGATTCCTGTAATGAAATGTTTTTCCCTAAGTGTGGAAAAACTGTCCCATGCCTGTGCATTATTGTGACCTTTGCAGAGATGAATGAACTGCTTACTCTTCAGGAAACTGTTGGAAGGGTTTGTGGAAGGTGGGTATAAAAAGTGTGCAGTCCTCTTCCCTCGCCTGCTACCTCCCCGTCCTGCTGGAGGAGAGGCTATAAACCAAATACAAAGGGTGCTTACCTCAGTGCTTATGGCATGCATTGCCAAATTCTACCTGTGGAAAATCCCAGACCTTAGGAATTGGACTACAGACAGTGCCGTACTTTGACTTTTGTAGGGAATAGGACAGGAGGACAAGCTCTGGTGGTTGTAGAATTTCTGGAAAACCTGTTTGTACCATTCTTTTTTTTTGTTTGTTTTTGTTTTTGTTTTTTTTTGCCAGTCCTGGGCTTGAGCTCAGGGCTGAGTGCTGTCCTTGGACTTTCTCAAGGCTAGAGCTCTACCACTTGAGCCTCAGCACCACTTCCAGCTTTTTTCTATGTATGTGGTACCGAGGAATCGAACCTGGGTCTTTGTGCATGCTAGGCAGGCACTCTACCACTAGGCCCAACTCCTGGCCCCATACCTGTTTGTACCATTCTTAAGGTGAGTTTAGACTAATCCATGTAAGTTGCCACTTCTACTTCCTATCAACAGAAATCTAAAGACTTGCTAATTGTCAGAACTTGGTCTATATTTTGGGTTTACTAGGCTTTCTTTCTTTTTTTTTTTTTGTAGGCCATGGGGCTTGAACTTTTGGCACTGTCCCTGAGCTCCTCAGCTCAAGGCTACCACTCTACCCCTGGGCAAGGGTGTTTCCCCTGAGCTCTTCAGCTGAAGGCTACTGCCCTACCCCTTGAGCCACAGTGCCACTTCCAGTTTTATGGTGATTAATTGGAGATAAGAGTCTCATAGACTTTTTAGTGCCCAGCTGGCTTTGAACTGCAGTCCTCAGATCTCAGCCTCCAAGTAGCTAGGATTACAGGTGTAAGCCACCATACCTGGCTATCTTCTTTTAATATTTGGACTAAATGTACATATAGGCTCTCTCTCTCTCTCTCTCTCTCTCTCTCTCTCTCTCTCTCTCTCTCTCTCTCTCTATATATATATATATATATATATATATATATATATATAGTGTTCAAGCCCTGAGATCTAGTACAGGACTAGATATATATATATATATCTATTGATATATATAGATAGATAGATATATCTATATATATCTAGATCTCAGGGCTTGAACACTGTCCTTGGGCTTACTCTCTCAAGGTTAGTGCTCTACCACTTGAGCCACAGCACCACTTAAGGAATCGAAGCCGGGTCTTCGTGCATGCTAGGTAAGCACTCTACCACTAGGCCAAACTCCCAGGTCCTATTTATAAAATTTGATACAAGTATGATCTTCTTTAGGTGTTGTATAAACAGATTTTTCCAGTTAGCAATATATTTTTCTTCTTCATCAATAAATATAGGTTCAAAAAAACCACTTTATGAGACATATGGCTGAATCATTCTTTTGTGTGTGTGTGTGTGTGTGTGTGTGTGTGTGTGTGTGTGTGTGTGTATAAAAGGCGAGAGAGGTTGATCCTTAAGGTTTGAAGCCAGCCTGAGTTGACCAATCTAAGAGAATCTTATCTCCAATTAACCATAAAAAGGCCAGAAGTGAAGTGTAGCTCAAACAGTAGAGTTCCAGCCTTGAACAAAAATCTTGAGCAAGAGCACAAGGCCCTGAGTTCAAACCCTAGTCATACACACACACACACCACAAGTCAGTTAATCCACACAAATTAAAAAAAGAAGAAGGAGCACAGGGTGGAGCACCAGAAGCACTAGCTACTCTGGAGGCTGAGATATGAGGATCAGAGTTCAAAAGAAGCCAGGGCAGGAAAGTACATGGGACCCTAATAAACTCCAGAAAATGTTGGCAGTGATGCTATGGCTCAAGTGGTACAGCACTAGCCTTGAGCAAAAATAAAGTTTAGGAACAAGGCCTAAGCCCTGAGTTCAAGCCCCAGGACCAGCCCTCCCCAACCCACCCCTCAGGAAAAAAAAGTACAGCCAGTTGTACTCAATTCAACTGAGCAATTACTTATCTCCAAATAATCACTAGAAAACAGGAAGTGGGGCTGTGGCCCCAGGGTAGCCTTGAGCTGCAGAGCTCAGGGATAACAGCCAGGCCCAGGAGTTCAAGCCTCATGATCTACAAAAAGAAAGAAAGAATCTATAGACCCAGTGTTAAAGTATTCATAGCCCAGTAGCACATTTCCCAGGTACAGAGATTCATAAGAATGAATCCAGGGGCCGGGAGTTTGGCCTAGTGGTAGAGTGCTTGCCTAGTATGCACGAAGACCCGGGTTCAATTCCTAGGTACCACATACATAGAAAAAAAGCCAGAAATGGTGCTGAGGCTCAAGTGGTAGAACTCTATCTAGCCTTGAGAAAGTCCAAGGACAGTGCTCAGGCCCTGAGCTCAAGCCCAGGACTGGCAAAAAAAAAAAAAAAAAAAAAAAAAAAGAATGAATCCAAAGGACTGCTCCTAAAGGAACAATGACTGACATTAATTTTGTCTCCAAACTCAAAAAACAAAAGTGAAACGCACTTGTCTCCAAGAGCCATATCTGTTCTCCTAGCTCCCTTTTACAAAAGTTATCATTTACTGATTTCCTGTATATTGTCCCAGAAATTATTGTTTATAGATGTATAACAGGCATGAGCAGGCAAAATACTGTCTAATTATTGCAACTCATTCCTGCAAGTTTTTTTTGTTTGTTTTGTGTTTTTTTTGCCAGTCCTGGGGCTTGAACTCAGGGCCTTGGCACTGTCTCTGAGCTGCTTTTGCCCAAGGTTGGAATTGTATCACTTGAGCCACAGTGTCATTTCTAGCTTTTTCTGTTTATGTGGTACTAAGGAATTGAACCCAGGTTTTAATGCACACTAGGCAAGCACTCTACCACTAAGCCACATTCCCAACATTGCATATTGTTCTCTGCAATCCATTCATAGAGCTAATTCATATTTTTTTCTTCATTATTACTTTTTTTTTTTGGTTGGTTGGTTGTGGGGCTTAAATTCTGGGCCTGGACATTGTGCCTGAGCTCTTGAACTCAAGGCTACTGCCCTACCCCTAGAGCCACTGTGTTACTTCTGGTTTTCTAATGGTTAATTGGAGATAACAGTCTCACAGGGACTTTTCTGCTCAGGCTGGCTGCAAAGCATGATCCCCAAATCTCAGCCTTCTGAGTAGCTAAGATTACAGGCATGAGCCACTGGCACCAAGCTTTTTTATCTGGAAATTATTCCACATTCACTCTTAGAGATTTGTCTTATTCTTTCTTATCACCTGTAAAATATTGAAATTGGAATACATTGAAAGAATATACTTCATCAGTACTACATAAATGACTGTTCTAAACTGTTGTTAATAGCATTGTTATAATGATTATTCTTTTACAGACTGAAATCTTTTTTGGGAGGGGCAGGGAGGGGTGTACTGGGGCTTGAACTCAGGGTTTAGACACTGTCCCTTAGCTTTTTCCCTCAAGGCTGGAACTTTACCCTTTAAGTCACAGCTTCACTTGGGGCTTTGTTTGTTTTCATATATTTTTTATTGTAATTAATAGAAGGGTTACATGATATTTGCCAGATAGAAGGTGCATTAATTCATATACATTGATACCCTTTCACATGTCTTGGTCCCCATTTCCCAACCCCCGGGGCTTTGTTTTTTACACAATTTTTTATTTTTTTATATGGTACCAAAGAATTGAAACCAGAGTCTCTTTTGCTGGTTAACTGGATATATGAATCTCTTATACTTCCCTATTCTGCCTGGCTTCAGACAGTAATCTTCAGATCTCAGCCTCCTAAGTAGCTAGGATTACCAATATTGAGCTGCTGGTCCTTGGCTTGAAAGCTTTTTGTAATAAGAAATGACTGTGAAGTTAGCAATGTTTGGCTTTAAGTCCAAATGTAGAGGAAGTACATGGTAGAGAAAAATTATTTGGTTATAAATGAGTATTAAAAAGAAATACAAAGCAAGTGGGGTGTGGTGGTACAACCCTGTAAATGCAGCTCTTAGGAGACTGAAGCTGTAAATGTTAAATTCGAGGCCAGCCTGGGGCTAGCATAGTAAGACTTTCTCAAACAAACAAACAAAAAAGTATAAAGCACTAACAATATACACTGTGTCTACAATTCAGTCCCTGAACAACCTTTAAAACAAAAGTATAAAAGCTAAAGGAAGTCTCCACCCACTTAGACTTCGGAGGAGTAAATAGATAGGCCTTATCCAGTGTCTTATAGGTTCACAGTGGAGCTCTGTCACACAAATAGAAATAATTCACTATGGAGAACATGTCTTGGCACTACAGACTTCCCCTAGAGAGTTTGGATCTAAAAATACAAACATAACAAATGTTCACTTGTCACATAATAATTTAGGAAAAAACTTTTGGACATGCAAGTGGAGAGATGCATTTCCTTTTGCCCTGACCATTGCCCTTTGTTTTCAACATCATTTTGAAACTACAGAATTAGAGAGCAACCTTTCAAGAACAACATAAGGAACTCCCACATACCCTTCCTTTAAATGCACTATTTTTAAACATCTCGATAAATTCTCCTTCTCTATTTTTTTCTTCTGAGTATGTTTTTTTCTCTTGAGAGCAGGCTGCATATATCCTGATTTTTTTTTTTTACCCTTTACTACTTCAGTGTTTCCTAAAATCCAAGACATTGCATGGTTATTGTGGGGCTGGGTGTAGTGGGAGGATTGATATGGCTACTTCTACCTACTCTTTTACTTCTTATTTATTGCCAGTCCTGAGGCTTGAACTGAGGGCTTGAGAACTGTCTTTGGGCTTTCTCATGGTGAGAGCTCTACAACTTGAGCCATAGTACCACTTCCAATTTTTTTTCTTTCCTATGTATGTGGTACATACATAGGAATGGTACTAGGCTGCTCCATGCCTCTTACTCATCAGCTCTACTTCCATCCTTCCATGCTTCTTCTCCATTTCTTCCATTCTCTGAGTATCCATGTATTCTACTACATTTCCCAAAGCTTGCCAGTTTTTGTTGCTTGAAAACATAAGCCAAGTGCTGGTGGCTCACATCTGTAATTTAATTCTAGCTACTCAGGAGGCTGAGATCTAAGAATCATGTTTCAAAGCCAGTTCAGGCAGTCAAGTACATAAGATTCATATCTCCAATTAATCAACAAAAAGCTGGAAGTAAGCCAGGTAGCACTCTATTCAGGAGGCTGAGATCTGATGATTGTGGTTCAAAGCCAACTCAGGCAAGAAAGGCCCTAAGACTCTCATCTCCAATAAACTACCAAAAAGCCAAAAGTGAAGCTCAAGTTGTAGAGAGGCAGCCTTGTGCTCCAGGAAAGTCAAGGACAGTGGCCAGGCCCTGAGTTCAAGCCCCACAACTGACAAAAAAATAATTTAAAAAAATAATAAAGAAAACAGGACTCATCAGTAAGAGCTGACTTCTTTGCTTTTTCTTTCAGAAACACTTGCCCAAAATAGAACTGTGACTTTGACTGCATAGAAAAAAGTTAGCCCTGAGGACACCCTTCCTCAGACCTTCATGTGGCAGGGTTCTGTGCTTTAGTCTAATAACATCCTATTTTCACACTCCCAGAAAAACAGAATGGCCCTTCTGTTGCAATGCTTTGGAATGTCTCCAGCAAAGGGGTACTGTCTTAATCAGACTCCCTTGCATGCCCCCACACTGCTCCCACCTGGGTGTTCATGTCCTACAATGCAATCTGATTTGAGCATAATAGCCCAGGGTGGATTCCCTGCCTGCCTGGCACTGGGGCTGGCTGCCAACAGGAAGTGAAGATACTGTTCATTGTCTCTCTTGACAATCTGTTCCAGACCTCCTGGGACAACTTTTAGCAGGAACTTACCCATATGCAAGAACACAGTGATGTGATGTCTCCAGAATAAAATTCTGACAGTGTAATCTGAACCTGCATTATGGTGGGGGGGGGAGGGCGGAATCTCCTTAAGAGTATAATCGTTGGACATGGCCTAATGGTAAAGTGCTTTCCCCAGCCTGCACAGAGCCCTGGGTTCGATTCCTCGGTACCACATACACAGAAAAAGCAGGGAGTGTAGAGAAAGGGTGGCTCCTTTTGTTCCATCTCCTCTGTTCCAGCCCACTGTCTAATTTTCTGCCATGAGTTGAAGCAGCACAAGGTTCTTACAGGCTCCGTGTTCTTGGACTTAACTGCCTCATGATTCAAAACAAAATGTCTTCCAGCCTCAAAAAAAAAAAAAAAAAAAAAAAAGCTGGGAGTGGTGCTGGGTCTCAAATGGTAGAGTGCTAGCCTTAAGAAAGCCCAAGAAGGGCCGGGAGTTTGGCCTAGTGGTTAAAGTGCTTGCCTAGCATGCATGAAGACCCGGGTTCGATTCCTCGGTACCACATACGTAGAAAAAAGCCAGAAGTGGTGCTGAGGCTCAAGTGGTAGAGCTCTGGCCTTGAGAAAGTCCAAGGACAGTGCTCAGGCCCTGAGCTCAAGCCCAGGACTGGCAAAAAAAAAAAAAAAAAAAAAAACCCAAGAAGAGTACCCAGGCCCTGAGTTAAAGCCCAAGTACTGGCCAAAAAAAAAGAGAGCTAATTGTCTGCAAACAGGCTCCTAAAGTCATATTGAAAACAGATTTCCCTCTTGAGCCTCAGCACCACTTCCGGCTTTTTTCTATATGTGGTACTGAGGAATCGAACCCCGGTCTTCATGCATGCTAGGCGAGCACTTTAACCACTAGGCAAAACTCCCGGCCCCAGATTTCCCTCTTTTTTAAAAATACATTTGTGATTTGTGTAAAGCAGTTGAGCTTTACAGACCCTCAGGGATCAGACTGTGGCTTTATCCCTGAATAGTAAAATTTGTAATCATTTAATAAATACTATGAACTAGGGAGTGTAGCTCAGTGGTAGAATGCAGTCCATGCAAAGTCCTGGGTTTGAGTCTCAGCACTGAAAAAAAATAAAAATAAACAAGTTAATATATGAATGAATGCTAATATGTGCCAAATATGTGCCAGGAACTATGATAGGCGCTAGAGAAATAACCAAAAGCAGAAATAGAGCCATACATTGTTGGTTCATGACTGTAATCCTATCTACTTAGGAGACCGAAATTTAAAGTATCATGATTTGAAGCCAGCCCAGGCAGAAAAGTCTCTGTGACTTCACCTGCAATTAACCAGCAAAAAGCCAAGATGGAGGACTAATTCAAATGGTATAGAGTACCTGTGTAAGCAAGAGTGCAAGGCCTAGTTCAAATCTCAATACACATACATACACACATACACAACAAAAACGCAACAAACTGTGAGCAAGTGCAAGGCCCTGAGTCCAAACCTTGGTATTGGCACAAATAATGAAAGCAGAAATAGGGCCCTTTTTCACACTTCTTGCAGTCCAGAGGGGACACAATAATGATGTTATTCTACATTAATCAAATTGTTACTAATGCTATGAAAGACAATCAAAAAGATCTATGAGGGAGATAAAGGGTGAACTTTTGGGGCTGGGAACATAGTCTAGTGGTAGAGTGCTTGCCTAGCATGCACAAAACCCTGGCCTCGATTCTTGGTACTACATCATCAGCAAAAGCTGGTAGTGGTGCTCGGGCTCAAGTGACAGAGTGCTAGCCTTGAGCAAAATGTGTCCAAGGATACAGCCCAGGCTCTGAGTTCAAGCACCATAACTGGCAAAAAGGAAGTGAACTTTTCTGCTAAACAACTAAGTTTCATAACTCCAAGTAAATCTCTTTGAAGAATTGGAGAATCATCTCTTCCTTAATCCATTAGTATAGAGAGAGTCTAAATGCCCAGCCTTGCCCCCCAAAAGCCTCACAAAAGAACTAGTCCTTGTCTCAGAGAGCTTGCCTTTATTTTCTCAGTGCATTAATCATCATTGCTGTCAAGGCCAAATAAAAGATATTTCAAAGGCAAATTAGAAGTAAGAAGTTGCAGTTGTTTTCTCTCACTTCCATAGCCAATTATCATACGTTGGTGGGTGAAAAGCAACACAAATTTATCATCTGAAAGTTCTATAGGTCAGAAATCTTACAGAGTCTGATTAGGCTAAAATCGCGATGTTGTCAGTACTGAGTTTATTTCTGGAGACTCCAGGAGAGGATCATGTCGCTTGCCATTCCCTCGCTTTCAGAGAATGCCTTCATTCCTTAGCTCCTGGGTGCTGCTTCCATCTTCAAAGTCAGATACCTAGGACTGAATCTTCATGTCATATCTCTCTGACCTACTCTCTGTTTTCCTCTCTCACTTTTAAGGACGCATGTGACTGAATGGATCCAAGCAGATAATCTAGGATAATCTCCCCAGCTCAAATTCTGTACCCTAATCCCATTTTTAAAAGTCTCATTTACCATGTAACATACATGTTTATGCCTCAGGAATTAGGATGTGGATATTTTTCAGGGGCCATAATCCTGCCTGCTAGAGGAAGCACAGAAAATATTCTGGTTGAGGATGAAAAAAGTATAAATGTATCATTCTGCATAGACAAAGTCATAGGTTTAAGATGACACCACTTTTCTGTATAGTATCAAACTGCTTATGTTGATTCTCCCTGGCCAGTGGCACTGTTAAGGATTCCCTCCCTTCTTTTTTAATGCATGTTTTTAATTTTTTATATTTAAAAATATTTTGACCTTTGTACAACTGCTTAAAGATTTTCTTAAAACTTTGAAAACCTTGTGTAGGCTGCATAGTTGTGTAGGCTAGGTACTTTGTAGGCTAGGCACTAGTGACTCATGCTTATAATCCAAGCTACTTAGGAAGCTAAGGACTGAGGTTTGAGGTAGCTGGGGCAAGGAAGCCTGTGAGAGTCCTATCTCCAAGTTACTAAAACAAGGCAGAAGTAGAGCTGTGGCTCAAGTGGTAGAGCATTAGCCTTGAATAAAAAAGCTCAGAGAGAGCACCCAGGCTCTGAGTTCAAGCCCCAGTACTCACTTACCCATTTAATGCAATGTGTGGTACTTTTGAAAGAGCATGTCTTACATGTCTCACTTAAAAAAAAATTTCCTGGAGCTGGGAAAGGTGGCGCATGCCTGTAATCCTAGCTACTGAGGAGGCTGAGATCTGAGGATCAAGGTTCAAAGCCAGCCCAGGCACAAAAGGACCAGAGATTCTTATCTCCAATTTACCCCCAGAAAATGGGAAGTGGGGCTTGGCTCCAGGGTAAGGCAGTAGCCTTGAGCTGAAGAGCTCAAGGACAGCGGCTCAGGCCAAGGTTAAGCCCCATGACTCACAAAAAAAAAAAAAATCTCCTGGATCTAGATAACAAACTGTTAGCAGCAATAGGCAGGTGATGTCTCTAAATGGGACTTCCATTTTACTTCTTTTTGTTTACAGAATATTTGCAAGGAGCTTACATCTCTACAAAAAATAGTCACTAAAAATTATAAAACTCAGTGTGTGTGTGTGTGTGTGTGTGTGTGTGTGTGTGTGTAACAGGGCCTGGTTGTTGGTTGTTGGCCCTTTTTTTTTTTTTGCCAGTCTTGGGGCTTGAACTCATGGTCTGAGCAATGTCCTTGGGGTTTTCTGAAGGCTAAAGCTCTACCACTTGAGCCACAGCACCACTTCCAGCTTTTTCTGTGTGTGTGGTACCCAGGAATCAAACCCAGGGCTTCATGCATGCTAGGCAAGCACTCTACCACTAGACCAATCCCTTAGCTTTCTGCTAGAGCTCTTCCACTTGATTTCACACCTCCATTTCTGGCTTTTTATTGGCTAAATTGGAGATTAGGTTCTCTAGGACTTTTTTGCTTGGGCTGACTTGGAACAGCAATCATCAGATCTTAGGCTCCTGAGTAGCTAGGATTACAAGTATCTAAGTGTGGGCGAGCCATTGGCATCAGGTTCCACAATGTACTTTGAATCTAGCCTAGTGATTTATCTAGGATACATCATATTGAAAAAACCTTAATTTTGCCTCTAAGTCTCATGTTTCTCTACCTATAAAACTAGGAATGGTCGTGCAAGCATTTAACCTCAGCACTTGAAAGAGCGCTTGAAAGAGGTAGAAAGAGCATAATTTTAAGGCCAGCTTGGGGCTATCTGGCCAAACCTTGTCTCAAAACACCACCAACATCAACAACAAATTAGGGTTAATACCACACAGAGTTGTTACAGGAAAATGCTTTCCACATGGAAAGTACATGTTTGACAGTTTCCTTCTGTAGGCCTCAGGTTTCTTGCTTGTGAGGTCTATGGAATAACTGATTCATCCTGATTCTGTCTAGTCACAGAAATAGGTTGATAAATGAAAGAATAAATGTCTTCACTTTTCTTTAGGTAATTCTTTCTCCTTTACTTCCTGAAGATCCAGGAAGCCAAAAAGCAATGAGCAGTGTTTCTGGAATGTCTGGGCAGCTCCACCCTGACACCTGGGAAATGACAGGCAGTTTCTACTCATTAGAATCTCCCTGAGAGGGAAGAGGGTCACCTTCTCCTTAGTGGGAAATGCATCACCATCAGGTTTAATAAGCCAGTATGTATCCATAAAAGTGTCACATACATACACATTTGAGTAATCCTGACTTCCTTTTTCATTAGTTTGCTTACCTATAAATTATTTGCAATCCAGCTATCTGCCTAAGTAATTAAGTAAGTGTTCCATAATTTATTGTATCTAAAGTCATTACTTAAAGTCCAATTAGGCCATTATCAGTGAGGGTAGGCTGGATATTAAGTGAGTTTACAAAGTTGTCTCTTATATATCTAAAATAATAATTGACCATCTTTAATGGTACTAACATATTAGCTGTATAATTTTTTTCTAAAGATTAAAAACTAGTCTGCATCACAGCATTGCTAATAATTACCAGTCTTTATAAAAGTAAAAATTTTACAAGTGAGAGATAGTTACAACATACAAAAATATTGTCATTCCAGTTGCTCAAACATGACATGTTTTTAATTTAATTAAAATGTTGTATGGATACAGACTCATAGAGGAACACCCACATGGCTTAGAATGCAAAATATCTCATGTAAGAGATTTCTTAATTTAAGCCTTTTCTGCACTTGCCAAATAGCAGTGGGTGAAGAACGCCTTCAATGCCATTTTGGCATTTCCAGATGCCTGTGTAGCTTGGTAGGAGGCTCTACTCTACCAGGTTACAGCATCTCATATTTTTTCTTGCATGAGAAATCCCATTCTGCCTGTTTAATATTAATTTTAAGAGCTGTTGTGGTAGAAATGAATATAAAGACTCTTTTTTTGTTTTCACATCGATGACTAAGATTCTTCATTTACAAACTAGATAAAATAATTTGCTCCTTACTATATGCAAAAGCTGGGAAAATTCTTACTATAAGCGTTAGTAATAAAAACTAACAGCAGCTGGGCTCTGGCAGCTCACGCCTGTAATCCTACGTACTCAGGAGGCTGAGTTTGAGGCTCTTGGTTTGAAGCCAGCCAGAGCAGGAAAGTCCATGAAACTCTTATCTCTAATTAATCACCAGAAAACTGAAAGTGGTGCTAGAAAACTGGAAGTGGTGCTGTGGCTCAAAATAGTAAAGCACTAGCCTTGAGGGAAATAAAATAAAATAAAGCTTAGGGACAGTGCACAGGCCCTGAGTTCAAGCCCCATGACTAACCAAAAACAAACAAACAAACAAACAAAAAACCCGAAACTAAAAAACCAAGAAACAAAAAAACTTTAAAAGCTGGGTGCTGGTAGTTCACACCTGTAGTACTAAACTATTCAGGTGGCTGAGTCATAAAGACTGAATCCAAGCCAGTCCAGGCAGGAACAATCCATGACTTATCTCCAGCTAACCACCTTAAATGTCAGAAATGGAGCAATGGCTAACACTGAGGAAAAAAGCTCCAGGATAGTGGGGAGACAGAGAGAGAGATGAGAGAGAGAGAGAGAGAGAGAGAGAGAGAGAGAGAGAGAGAGAGAGAGAGAGAGAGAGAGAGAGAGAGAGAGAGAGAGAGAGAGAGAGAGAGAGAGAGAGAGAGAGAGAGAGAGAGAGAGAGAGAGAGAGAGAGAGAGAGAGAGAGAGAGAGAAGAAGAAGAAGAAGAAGAAGAAGAAGAAGAAGAAGAAGAAGGAGGAGGAGGAGGAGGAGGGGGAGGAAGAGGAGGAGGAAGAGGAGGAGGAAGAGGAAGAACAGGAGGAGGAGGAAGAAGAGGAAGAGGAAGAGACGGAGGAGGAGCAGAGGAGAGAAGAGAGAGGAGAGAGACAAGTGGGGCAGAGAGAGACAGAGAGAAACAGTGCCTTAAAGTATATAAGGTCTTGGTATGGGGTTGTAGCTCAGGCATTGAACACTTGCCTACCATGTATGAGGCCTTAAATTTCATCTTTTTTTTTTTTTTTTTGCCAGTCCTGGTCTGAGCTCAGGGCCTGAGTACTATCCTTTGACTTTCTCAAGGCTAGAGCTCTACCACTTGAGCCACAGCACCACTTCCAGCTTTTTTTGTGCATGCAAGCACTCTACCACTAGGCTAAACTCCCGGCCTCCTTAAATTTAATCTTTAGCAACACACACACACACACACACACACACACACACACACACACACACACATCATAATAATAATACAATGACTATTCTCTCCATACTCACTTTGTGCCATTCTTACTTTATTCTCTAGTAATGAATAACAGTATGTAATTTTCATTCATGCATCAAATATTTACTTAGCTACTGTGCCAGACACACTGGTGGACACTTCAAACAACCTCATTTCTTCCTTTGCCATCCTTCTTCCTGGAAACTTACGAAACCATTCAGCAAATACCACATTTATTGTGGTTCTATCTTCCTTCGTTCCGTTTGGTTACCTTTAGGAGAAAGGTAGCCTTGACTTTCTTAGCACTCAAAGCTTGAATCCACCCTTTTAAAACTCGGATTGCCTGGGCATTAGTGGCTCATGCCTGTAATCCTAACTAGTAAGGAGGCTGAGATATGAGGACTGCAGTTTGAAACTAGCCATGCAGAAAAGTCCTGGAGACTTTTATGTTCCATTAACCACTAAAAGTCCAGAAGTAGAACTGTGTTTCAAGTAGTAGAGGGTTAGCCTTGAGCAAAAAAGCTCAGAAACTGTGCCCACACCCTGAGTTCAAGCTCCAGGACTTGACACACATGCACAAAAATCAGCTTAAAAGGGGGGGAGGGGGCTCTGATTATAGAAAAATAATGTTTATGTCTGGTTTGCCACATTTCTTCAACCCAGAATATTGGCTATGCTTTTAGGGGCTACAAATTGTGGATTTTCTTCTTTTTTTTGGGGGGGGGATCTGTTGTGGGACTTGAACTCTGGGCCTGGGTGCTGTCCCTGAGCTCTTCAGCTCAAGGCTACCCCTTGAGTTCCACTTCGGTTTTCTAATGGTTAATTGGAGATAAAGAGTCTCCCAGACTTTCTTGCCCGGGCTGGCTTTGAACCGCAATCGTCAGATCTCAGCCTCTTGAGAGGCTAGGATTACATACACGAACCACCACGCCCGGCAAAATTGTAGATTTTCTTAACCTTGTCTCAGAGTTCAGTACAAAGCACAGGACAGGGCTGACCCCCCCCCCCGGCCCCCACAATAAGTACTGGAAGGATTACTCTTTCTTGAACAACATGGTTTGACAATCTTGAAGTCTCTCTTCAAAGGGAGAGAAAAAGAGGCTCGAAAAAAGTTTAGAAACGTGTCCAAAGTTAGTGATGGGCTGTCACAGGAATCTCAAGAATGAAAGCAACAGGATTCGAAATGATTAAAATTCCTTCCCCTCTGTGCTTGAAGTTTCCATTCCTCCAAGCCTCCTCTTCCAGAGACCAAGGCTCCTCACCCGCCTTGGTCGTTAGGGTCGGTAGGGGCGCAACACTCCCTCCCCTCCCCGCCCCCAAGGCTGGAAACTGACTCCTTTTGAACTTTCTCAGGTCCCCCTTCTTCCGGGGTGGGAGCCCCGCAGGAGCCCCCGGGGAACACCGTGGGGCCAGCAAGCCAGGGTGGGCATTCGGAATGGAACCCGGGAACGACGCGTCCTTCCACCCGGCGCCACACGAGGAAGAACTTCCCAGGGGGAGGGCGACCCTGGGCTTCTCCGATCTCCAGACTTGGGGAGACGGTCGCTCCCTCCCAAGGGTGGCTCGTGGGTGACAGCGTTGCCCACAGCTACAATGGCAGCCAACGCTCATCTCTTCTGGCCGAGTCGGCGGTCTTTACTTACGAGTACTATCAGTGAGGGCGGCGGTGGGCAAAATGGAGCAAAAGTCGGTGCGTCCTGACTACGCAGATGAAGTAGGAAGTGAGCGCCGACGGGGTGCGAAATCTTCCACCACTCAACTTCTTCCTTGCCCTTAACCAAAATGGTCGTCAAGGTTGTCCCGACCTTTGAAGCCTCTGGCCCTTAACAAAGATGGCGCCGGGGAGGGTCGTTAAAAATGAGTTTGCCCCCTCGCTCTCTCTCTCTCTCTCCTGCCCTTACCAAAGATGGCTTCCGTGGCGTCACTCACATGTCATCCCGGGACTACGGCGCGGGAGAGGGGGTAGGAGGGCCCTTGAAAAGGGTGCGCGTTCCCGTGGCGGTGCACCGGGTAGGTTTCAGTCAGAGTCACTATGGCGGCCGGCGCTGGCAAGGTAAGCCGAGGCGGTGGCAGCGGCGGAGGAGGCAGGACGCGCCCGGGCGTCCTGGCTCGGCATCCCCGCGGCCCGCCGGCGGAGAGGTCGGCCGAGGTCGTGGGCAGCGGCGGGGGCTGGCGGGAGGCTGGCGGCGCCGGGGCCGGGGCTGCGGCGGGCGGGCACCGGCTCCTGACGGCCGTTTGTTTTGGTGTTTTTCCCCCACCAGGTCGGAAAGTTTCCTGCCTCGCCGGGCAGAGCGTGAGCTCGCCGCGCTGGCCGCGAGTGGAGGAGGCTGCGGCGGACCCAAGCCGGGGCCTCCAGGCCTCTCCCTCGCTCTCCGGACCGGCTCCTCCCCCACCTCCCCGTCCTCCGGGAGCCGCGGCTCCGTCGTCCCTGAGATGCGACCCTCCCGGGGCCGGCGCTGAGGGGAGGCGGCCCGCGTGCTGAGCCGCGGAGCCCCGGCGTCCGGGAGCCAACTTCCCGCCGGTGGGGCTGCAGCCGCGCCTCGCTCCGTCCGCACCGGCTCCGTCGAGCAGGGGGGTCCCCACCCTGGTCGCGGGGACACCCACCAGGTGCCCGGGAGTCGTCGTCGCCCGCCCGCCCGCCCGCGCTGCTGCCGCCGCCGCCGCCCCTCACGCCCTCGCGCCCGGCCGGGGATCCGCGGTCCGCTGCGGGGCCATGCAGACTGCCCCCCGGGCCCCATAGCTTCCCCTCGCCCACCCACCCACGGCCTGTCGCCGCTCCACCTCCCACCCCGGGGACCCTCCAGGATCGGCGGTGGCTGCCCGGAGGCGCGCGGTGACCCCTTCCTCGGGCTCCGAAGGACCCTGCCGGCCGCACCGAGCCCACCACCCTCTTCATGCTGCAGTACTGCGACGTTTCCGCCACCCAGGGGGAGAAGCGGCCCGGAGCTCCTGCACTACCCAAGAATCGGGGTGTGACTCATCTGCTCGGATCCCTCCAGTCCCCAAACTGTCTTCCAGGAGTTTTCAGGTGGCCGAAGCCGCCCCATGTGTGAGCCTTTTCTTCCCAGGGAAGATGGACTGAAAGCCGCCACTCGGGGACTTTGGGGGGGCCGGGGCGCTGCTGCTGCTGCTGCTGTTGCTGCTGTGTTTGAGAGGAGGTGATGGGGCTTGCGCTGTCTTGTCTTCCCACCCAAGAGAAGAGTTGTTGATGTTCACTGGTTATGCGTAGACAATGTACAGTTTGTTTTAATTTCAAATTCTGGGGGGGATAGGGGTCTAGGCTTGAGAAGAGCAATCCCGACCTTGGAGGAACTCTTCATTGTTCCTGGTAGGAGAGACACCCCCCGTCTGTCCTCGATGCCGTCAGCCTTGGCCATCTTCACTTGCCGCCCGAACTCGCACCCGTTTCAGGAGCGCCATGTCTACCTGGACGAGCCCATCAAAATTGGTCGCTCGGTGGCACGTTGTCGACCAGCGCAGAATAATGCCACCTTTGATTGCAAAGTGCTGTCAAGGAACCATGCCCTCGTCTGGTTTGATCACAAGACGAACAAGGTAATGTCACCACGTTGGCTTAACAATCTCACCACCTTGTCCAACAGTCCTCACTGTTTGTTTTCCCTTGCCCTTTGCGAGAGATCCCAGGCTTTGTACCCAGAGGACACTTCTCAGCAAGGCTATGGAATCAAGTTTTTGTGTGCCTTGTTTTAGTGGAAATTTAATTGAAGTGCTTCAATGGAAAACAGAGAAGGTATTGTAATTAAATGCCTCAGGAGGGCGATGGCATCTTGATAACTTGGTCATTCCCAGTGAAATCCCAAACCCAAATTCGTTTTTTTTTGGAAAACTAGATAGTGAAACTTGGCATCTTGCTTTCAGTCTTTTCAGAAAGGCGAATCTACAGTTCAGTTGCTGGATTAAGCAAGCAGCAGTTCCCAGAGCAATGCTGAGAATCTGTGACCAGTATTATTAGGCTCTGGCTCAAGTGTCCCAGTGGTGTTTAAAGTGTAGTTAACATGAGCTTTTAGTTGAGTTCCGTTCAGGGCCTTTCTAGTAAGGCTAATTGCTATGTACACCTGTTTTTGAAAGATTTGAGGCAGATTTGCTCTTGGAGGAATAATTCTTAATAATCAAAGGCAATTTGATTGAATAACAATAACATTTTTAGAGTTGTTTTAACATTGGGTGAACATTTTTGAAAACTACTTTAGTGTTTTCTGCAGTTGTATATAATGCGTACATATGGGGTGAGACTAAAATATTAGTGTGAGGAAAATTAGTTTTTGGAAATTATATCCAATGCCATCAGTTCTGGCATTACTCAACTATATGAATGAATTCATTGCTTTTCATTTAAGTGAAGCTATTTTAGCAATTTTTTTAATGTTGGGACTGTAATTTACATGTATGCTTTTGCTTTTATATAAAAAAGAAGAAGATCTTTAAGTTTTTGAAATCTCTGTGCATGTGGAAGTATGTTAAATAGCTCATCTTTGTCTCTAAACTGGAGGTTTTAGTTGAGATTCTGAATCACTTCCAACTGAAAGTAAGTTATGTAATAGAAATGGTAAGAAGGTTCAACTCCTGACTTTTTGCTCCTCTTTGAGTTAAATGATGAAGTCTGTCATAAAAGAAGAATTGAAGTCTTCAAAAATGTTTGGAAATGAAAGAAGGAGCAAAAAAGTACTTATACAGTACTGAATTAAGGAATTATTACATAAATTTTATCTTTCAAAGAAAGGAGGAAAAAGATTGCCCAAGTGCTGTGTGCTTGCATAATACCTTTAACCTACTCTGTGTGTAGGATGAGAACTGAAAAGTATGTTAATTTGTTCTAACACCAGATGCTCTTTTACCTGTGGAACTGCCTCGTTTTTCTTCCTGAAAGCTCAAGATTGGGTGTCTGAAATTCTTTGTGGATTACCTGTTATCCTTTAAGAGGAATATGTGTAGTTCATCATTCCAGCTAGTGAATTCAAACACTAGTGCCTTAACTCTACCAGCTTCTACATTTTTGCCTCTATATATCTCAGGACAGTGTTAGGTCTTGTCTAATCAGACAGTACATATTTTGCAAATATACTTTCTTTGATTCAGAAAAAGGAGATTTAGGGTTTTTTTCTTCTTTAAAAAATAGTGCTTTCCATGGTTGTGCTAAACCATTCATAGTAGGTAATTTTAAAGTAACTAAAAATGGATCATTATTGAGTTTCTAGCTATGAATTCACATGAATAGAATTTCTTATTTATAAAAACGTCTCTTTGTGCTAGGTGTGTAACTTAAGTGCTAGTGTTTGCCTAGTCTATGCAAAGCCCTTGGTTAGATTCCCCGAGACTATGAATGAATTGACATGGAAAGACTTGTCTTTGAGGAAGTGGTGCAGTAGCTCAAGTGATAGATCTATAGCCTTGAGCTGAAAAGCTTAGTCAGGGACAGCGCCGTGGCCCAAAGTTCAAGCCCCATGACCCACAAAAAAAAGACAAAAAACAAAAAACTTGTCTTTGAAAGGTAGGCTTCCATTTTTTGCTTTATTAGCTAAAATAATATGACACCATTATTTTATGTGTAAATACTTTTTGGTTATTGAGCCATTTCATGTAGTTAAAACAAATTGCTTAAATGTGATCAGGGTGTTTTCAGGAATTAGCTCCTTAAAGTTTTGGTGTGATCAAGCAGTCTTTTATTGAGCATATAGCCTAGGCTAGTCAGGGAAAGTACCAAATCAATTGATAGAATATCACTTACTGATTTGTATATAAAATTTATTTGGAGATTTTTTGCTGTAATCGGCTCATAAAGAAAAAAAAACCCTGGCCTACCATATATTTACAGCAGATTTCTAAGGCCTCAGTTTTCTCATCTGAGATAGTAATGGCACCTACTTTTTGTGGGAGAGGGGTTACAGCTAGGGCTGACAATTTAAGTACCTACTTAATCATTGAATTATACCTTCAGCCCCCTCCTATTGTTTTGAGGATGAGATAATTAGGTAAATCACTTAGCACCTTGTGCCTAGCTCTTAAAGGACTAGTTTTTATTTGAGAGGGTAGGGAAAGAATGAACCTTAGTCAATACTTTGTGATTCACTGTTGTGCTTATGGAGTCTTAGGAAGGTAATGAGAATTTATCTCTTTATTATGATGGTACATGTAGAACTTACTTTCAAAATAGAAACCAGTGGAGTTGATAACTTTGTCCTAATAGGCATTTTGCCTGGGAGGTGGAAAATTGGAGTAATTTGTCCTTTGGTTGACTTTGAATTTATGGGTGACATATTTCGCATTAGCCATTATGGGAAGCCAAAGGCTGGAAGAAATAATAAATGCTTAAAACTTTTTGATTATGTAAGTAATAAATGTTCATTATAGAAAATTTTCAAAATGTAGGCAGATTGGAATTTAGGTGATACTTTTTAATCACTTCATGGCATGTGTTATTGTACATAAACCTGCATGGTGCAGGGTAGGTGACAGATTTGCTGCAAAGTAGAATTTAATAAATAAAATATTTGCAGGGATGTAATAGTTGCCCTAATTGGATCCTGGCTTTGTGAATCGTCTTTCTGTGAATCACTCTTTTGTGGAGTCCAAATTCTTCAAATTGGATAGCAGATAATAGAATGATTATTAATCCTGTGGGTGCCTCAAAAGCCACTAAGCTAGCAGGTCTGACCATGTGGCCCTTAGACTGAAGGGATCATCAGTGGACATTTGATGGCCTATTTGATTTGCTGCTGTGTGGCCTGGTGCCTGGCTAGTGGTTAAAGTAGTCTGCCGCAGTGGTCTCACATTCTCACTGTAGTTTATGTAGTAGTATTGGTTGTCTAGGGCCAACTAAACTTTTTGCTTGAATGGGAGACATCTTTTGAGTACTGGTTCCAGCATGACCTATTTTGTGAAGGGTATGGTAATGAGGGAGGGGAGAAATGGTAAGAACTAATAAAAAGTGACTATTATTTCTGTGAGTTTAAATCCTTGAAAGGAATTGAGATAAGATAATACAAATATGAGGTGGGGTATCAATGTGTGACAAGGAATGCACCTACTACCTGGCGAATGTAACTGTAACCACTCTATACATTACCCCGACAATATAAAAAAAGAAAAGCAACAAAAAAAGGTAATACAAATGTAAATGGAAAGAGAATGAAACTCCATCTTGACCATTTGTTGGATGTGGTGGCACATGCCCATTATCCCAGGGATATGAGGAGCACAAATATGGCTAGATTGAGCATAAAGTGGGACCCCACCCCCATCTTGAACTTGTAATGCCTGTCTAGCAAGTATGAGGCCCTGCATTCAAACCCTAGTACTGCTGCACACCAAAAAAAAAAAAAAAAAAAGTCAAGAAAAAATATTTTTGTTTTTGTGCTAGTACTAGGGCTTGAACTCAGTCTCCTGGTAATTTTTCTTTATCACTTCTGGCTTTTTGCTGATTGATTGGAGATAAGAATCTCAAAGATTTGGGGCTGGGAGTTTGACCTAGTGGTAGAGTGCTTGCCCCGCATGCATGAAGACCCAGGTTGGATTCCTCAGTACCACATACATAGAAAAAGCCAGAAGTGGTGCTGTGGCTCAAATGGTAGAGCTCTAGCCTTGAGAAAACTCAAGGACAGTGCTCAGGCCCTGAGCTCAAGCCCAGGACTGCCCCCCCCTCCCAAAAAAAAGGTGTCTCAAAAGATTTATCTGCCCTTCTGCCCTGGTTGACTTGGAACTAAGAACTTTAGAACTTAGCCTCCTACAAATCTAGGATTACAGGTACAATTTAGTGGCAAAGAGCATGGAGGGGTTGGGATAAGAGATAGGGTAAGTGTGGGTGGAGTAAAGCAAGTAAAAGCAGAAACTTTGAATGAACTTGGCATTTTCCTAATGCTGTAAAAACTGATTTTGCTGAATTAGAGTTTTTCTGTAGGTGAAATCATTCTGTGTGTAGTTAATCCTTAGCCCCTGGGGGATAAGGACTTTGTTCCTACTATTTTGTATACAGTAGATGTTGAGTAAATAAAGTTGAGTAGATTGAGTCTGGTCATGGAAGTGCTGTGATTGGACCTGTGGGTTCTGAGCTGAGCACTGAGCGTCATTTAAGACCGTCACGGTACAGCAGTGTGTAGAATGGCCTGGGGAAAGGGAAACTGGGTAACTGCTTAACTAGTACTTGTGCCTAACTATATATCATATCCTGTTCTAAATGCATTACATGTTAATTTATTTAATCCTCAACTCTTGAGGTAGGTGCTTATTTTTCCCACATGAATATGAGGAACTTCAGGCACAGAGAGATTAATTTGTCAAAATTTCCAGTTCACATGACTAATAAATGATAGAGCAGAAGTTTGAGTTCAAGTATTTTGACTTTTGTCTTCAGAGTCTTGAGCCAGGCTTAAAAGCAGTATTGCCATTCCAAAGCTTTGTAATCTGTTTATACAAGATGTGATTTTGTAAGTGTTAGAGAACATAGTTGATAGTACAAGTAAAAATGATTAAATGCTAAAAAGTCCAAGAAGGTAGACATTTACAAATAACTTGTGCACTAGGCCTTTAGCAGAGAGAGAAATTCTCTAAGAACTGAAGGTTTTAGGGAAGGTTTCATACATGAGATAGGACTATGAGGTAGGACTTTAGGACTTCACTAAGGTGGGGTGCTTAATGAGGATGAGAGTTAGAGTTAGTCCTGGTAAGGAGCTTTGGGTGGGAGTAATTAAGGAAAAAGAAATGGAATATTGTATGTTAAGTTCTAGTGACATTTCAAGGAAGTCATTGCAAAGTAAGAAACCGGATTGTTTCTTTCCTCTTCCTTTAGGCGTCTAAACTTCACTTCAGAGGTCATGGCCTCAGCTTTTGAAATATTGGCTGATTAAACATACATCGACTTTATTTATTTGTGTATTTTTTTTTGTAGACTAAAAAGCAAATTAAGAGGTTCTAGTTTTTGTGAGAAAGTTGTGTATGTGATGTTATATTTAACAACCGTGTGTTCAAAACACATTCATTTTCTTCTGATTACTTTTTATAATAGTGGAAATTGAAGTCTTTTATTATTTCAAGTTATTAAAAATATGGATGGCAGCCAGGCACTAGTGGTTTATGCCTATAAATCTAGTTTCTCAGGAGGATGAGATTTGAGAATTTGAGGCTTCTGCCAGCTGGGGCAGGAAAAGTTCAGGAGATTCATATCTCCAATAAGCCACCAAAAAGCATGGGCATGCACCCGTGTGTGTGGGGGGGGGTAGTATAGAGGGTGAATACCATCTCCTCAATTATTTGAATTTACTTCTTAGATTAAATTCACTCTTTACCTTCTCACACTCCTATTTGGTTTTCTTAAGTGGTATTTATGTTAGAGCTTATTGTCTATTCTCTGGCAAATAGTAAGGAGAGTATCTGTCATTTAGGATTTAAGTGAAAAGATTGTGAGATTGGTTTCTAAGGTTCTTGGAATGCAGAAAGGCTGGTTGACCATATAGCTCAGTGGTAGAGGGCTTACGTAGCATAGCTGAGATCATAGGTTCCATCCCTAGCAGTGGGGGGGAAAAAAGTGGAGTGGGTTAGGGTTGAGTGGGGAAGAACAAGGGTGACATTTTATAGCCGCAGAAATGTTCTGAGGACTCTTTTCTCTCCCGGAGTGTGTACTTTTCTTACTAGTACTATAGACGGTTTATACCTGTGTTCAAAAACGTTGATTTTTTTTTTTTTGGTCCCAGTAATTTGTAACATTAAAATGTGCATCTCATTTTCTTCTTCCCAGATTTTTCTTCCTTTTTTCCACATTCACCTACAGTTATTCTTTTTCCTTCATCTCTGACTGTCTGGAGAAAGAGCTTACTGTTCCTAGAACAAGCACCTTTTTGGATGTTTTGTTTTCTAGAATGATCTCTCCTCTACCCCTAAAGGCTTAGTTCTTGTGTGAAACTTCCCCTGACTCTCAGTCTATGATGAAGTAATTGCTTCTTTCTATATATACTCCTGAAGAGCTTCACAAATAATTTCTCTTTGGGGATGTAGACAACAAAATAAGTATAATGCATTTAAATGTACTATTGTCCTGCCAAATCTGTGCTTTTGCTAACAAAGAATAGGCGCCATGTAAATTTGGAATGAGTGAATTGTGGACAGTACAGCTGTCTGAAGTTCTACAAATCCCTGGAGGGTTAGAGGGCAAAAGTCATTCAAATTCTTAATTTGAGATCATGGACTCAGTTACCAATACATACTTTTTGGACAATTCTTTACTTGTTGAGAATTACAGCTGGACATGGTAGTACATTTTTGTCATCCCAACTACTAAGGAGGTAAAGGAGGGAGGATTGGGAGTTCCAGGCCAGCCAAGACAAAGATAGTGAGAACCTATATCAAAAATAAAATAATTGGGCCGGGAGTTTGGCCTAGTGGTAGAGTGCTTGCCTAGCATGCACGAAGACCAGGGTTTGATTCCTTGGTACCACATACATAGAAAAAGCCAGAAGTGATGCTGAGACTAAAGTGGTAGAGTTCTAGCCTTGAGAAAAATCCAAGGACAGTCCAGTCCCTGAGCTTAAGCCCAGGACTGGCAAAATAAATAAATAAATTAATAAATGAATTAATAAATAAAATAAAATAAATAATTACAAAAGCACTAGGGATGTGACTCAAGTAGTAGGACACTTGCTTACCATAAACTTCTCTGGGTTCATTCCCAGTACACACTTACAGTGTGCAAGATACGTCTCCAAGTATTTTGGGATTGCACATCTTATGGATGATTACACTAGTTCTGAGCTATTTCATATATATCCATTATTAGGCAAAGCTGCTCCCTTGGTGGAGATACTTCATGTGTAACACTTGTTGGAGGGATGCTTACAGGTGTAGAGTAGATAAAACCCGGCTCCCTTTTGTGTAGATAGAGTCTAGTATTTATAGGTTATTTATACAAAATTACCTAGTAGTAACTAAGGGAGTTAGAACTAGAATCTAGACTTTTATTTCCCCCGTAATAAAGCAAAGTACTGGACATTTATTCTAAATCATGTTATAAAATGAAGTTTGTCTTTTGGCTATCTTCAAAGGTGACTTAAGCTTTTGTTTTGTGATGTCAAACCAAAATGTTTGTCATGTTTCAGACTTTCAAAGACTGAAAAATACCCAAGATAATTATTTGAGTCAGCTAACATTTCTCCAAATGTGTCCTCAGAAGTTTATTTTCCACTGTGTAGTTCAGTGATTCTTTTGCCTCTACTCTCTGAGTGTCTGGGATTATAGGTACGCACCACCATGCCTGGCTTGATGTAGGGTGTCACTAATTTGAATTAAGGATCTTGAGTTATTGTTCAGAAGTTTTGCTCACAGCTAGTGTTCTACCTCTTGAGCTCCCCTCCTCTCCCTCTCCTTTCCCAGTCCTAGGCGTTGAACTCTGGGCCTGAGTGGTGTCCTTAAGCTCTTTTTGCTCAAGGCTAGCACTCTACTATTTGAGCCAGAAGATAGAGACTTTCTTGCCTGGGCTGGCTCTAAACTGTAATCCTTGGATCTCAGCCTCCTGAGTAGCTAGGATTATAGGCATGAGACACTGACACTCAACTTTGTTGTTACTCTTGTTTGTTGTGGGGGATTTTTTTGCTGGTTAATTGGAGATAGTGAAAAGGATTATTATACAATTACCATTTTACCAAACAGTTTTTCTCCAAGATATATGCTAAACGGAAATGAAAACATTTCACAAATGTGGACATGTTTATATACTAAAATGTTTAGCTTATACCTTAAACTTGAATATTGGACCATGAATGTTTATACTAACATTACTAATAACAGCCAAAAGAGAGGAACAATCCAAATGTTCATCAGCTGATGAATGAGTAAATCAAACATGGTGTGTTCTATAGTGGAATATTATTTGTGAGACAAAGAAATGAATGATAATCCTTGCAAATCTTTCCTAAGGGAACAGGAGCTGATACAAAAAAAATCACGTTCTATGATTTTGTTCATATGAAATGTATAGTATGTGAGTCCATAGAGAGAAAGTAGATTAAAGATTGCTAGGAGTTCCTATCTCTAGGAGTATGACAGTTTTATGCATAAAATTGGCTAGGTTGGGTATGCGGGTTTTGGTTACATATCAATCTAGTTTTTGAAGATTTTTCTTAGATGTGATTAACGTTTGTATCAGTAGACTTTTTTTTTTCCTTTGGTCGTGGCTTGAACTCTGGGCCTGGGCACTGTCCCTGAGCTCTTCAGCTCAAGGCTACTGCCCTACCCCTTGAACCACAGCACCAATTCGGATTTTCTGGTGTTTAATTGGAGATAGGAGTCTCACAGACTTTAGTGCCCAGGCTGGCTTTGAATGGCAATCCTCAGATCTCAGCCTCCTCAGTATCTAAGCTTATTGGCGTGAGCCACTTCACCCCATGTCCTGTAGACCTTGAGTATACCAGTTACCCTTTGTAATATAACATGCCTCATACAGTCAGTTGAGGGCCTTAGGAGAAAAGACTGTCCTCAGAGAGCCACTAGACTCAAGAACAGCAGCAGCTCAAGACTCCCCAGTCTTTACCTTGATTGTGCAAATTTTGGACTTCATGTAAAGTCATGTTCGTGTGTGTGTGTGTGTGTGTGTGTGTGTGTGTGTGTGTATGCACATGTGTGTGTATGTGTGCTCACATACTAGTCCTAGGGCTTGAACTCATGTCCTGGGTGATGTCCTTGAACTTTTTTTGCTCAAGACTCACTCTCTACCACTTGAGCCAAAGGTCGGCTTTCAGCATTTTTTTGGAGATAAAAGTTTCTAGATTTTCTTACCCTGGCTGGCTTTGAACTGTGATCCTTAGATCTCAGATTCCTGAGTAGCTAGGATTGTAGGTGTGAGCCACCGTGCCTATATATTATTGATTCTGCTTCAGATGTTAACACAGATATTATAGAGTGGCTGCAAAATAGGGATAGGCTTCTTTTGGGAATAATGAAAATGAAGAAGAGTTGACTGTGATGATTGTTGCACAACTCTGAATCATGTTCTTTAAGTAGGCAGTTGTATGGCATATACAATTATATCTCAAGCTCATAAAAATAGAATGTTAGGTAGAGTAGTCGTTACTGAAAACAGATTGGGATAAAGAGAGGAAGAGAGTATTTAGATGTGGGTATGATTAGCACAGAGGATTTTGAAGTAGAGTATAGTTTTATTTTTGTCTCCATTTCCTTTATGTGACTGCCTTTTTGTTGACTTGTCTTGTTCTTTGAACTTAGCTCAGTGTTTTCAATTCTAAAATATTTATTACTAGGTATAATTTTGGTATTGAAGTTGCTAGAGTCTGAATGTAAGAATCAAGAAATGTAGATAAAGTACACTTTTAACAATCCATATCTGTAGCCAGGTGCCTATGGCTCATACCTGTAATCCTAGCTGCTCAGAAAGCTGAAATCTGAGAATTGTGGTTTGAAGCCAGCCTGGGCAGGAAAGTCTGAAACACTATAGTCTTGAACAAGCAAAAAGTTTCAAGTGGAACTGTGGGTCAAGTTATAGAGTATTAGTCCCAATTCGAACCTGGGAAGTTCGAGATAAAGATTTTACTCGCAGTGAAGTTTTGATGAATGCAGATAAATAAAGGCTGATAAAATAGCCTCAGAATGGATATTATTTAAATTGTAGTTGAACTTAACTTGAGACCACTATGCGTTCTAATCTTTACCTAGTGTTTCAATGTCTAATACTTGGAGGACAGTGTAATGCCCAGGAAGTAGTCCTGTAAATGAATTACAGTACAAATCAGTTCAACAATAGAACTATCTGTGAATCATTGTTTTCAGGAAACTAAAAGAGTGATGTGTGATGTGTTCTTTTTTCCCAGGAATGGGGGCAGAAAATGTGGGTGGAATGAAGAGGGCTTCACAAAAGTTGTTTTTAAGACACTGTTTGAAGAATGAGTGGAGTTTTGCAGGCTGGGTAAAATAGAGCATGCATTCTTGCTGGAGGGAAGCTATGTGTTAAGGCAGAAAGGCCTGGAAGAAAATGATGTGTTATTCTGGGAAGTGCAAACCCATAGGTTAGCAGACTCTACTCAGGTAGCCAAACTCCAAAAAATTTAAGTACTCTGCCTCCAATGGGCCTCTGCCTCAGAGATTTGAAAACCAGATCCACTTTCTTCCCCCAGAGGCTTTCAGATTCTCCCCGCGCCCCCCCCCCCCAATCCATTTTTCTCCCCTAGGTTTAGAGGTATAACTTAGTGATAGAGCACTTGCCTCAACATGTGCAAGGTATTGGGTTCCACTCCCAGTATTGCTTCCCTTCAAAGAAACAGAGGGCGTGGGGAAGAAAGGTAAAAGAAGGCTAATAGTGGAATTTACCTTACAGAACTGTTTTCAAGGGCTGGGAATGCAGTTTAGTGGTAGAATGCTTGCCTTGCATGCATGAAATCCTGGGTTCCATTCCTCACTACCACATAAGCAGAAAAATCTAGAATTGATACTGTGGCTCAAATGATAGAACCTTAGCCTTGAACACAGAGAGGCTCAGGGACAGAGCCCAGACCCTGAGTTCAAGCCCCAGGGCTGGCAGAAAACAAAACAAAACAAAAAACAACCAAACAAAGAAACTCAAACTATTGTCAAGATTTTTTTTTTTTGTCAGTCCTGGGGCTTGAACTCAGGGCCTGAACACTGTCCTTGGGCTTTTATTGTCAAGGCTAGAGCTCTGCCATGTAAGCCACAGTACTACTTCCAGCTTTTTTTTTTTCCTATGTATGTGGTACAGAGGAATCCAACCTGGGTCTTCGTGCATGCTAGGCAAGCACTCTGCCACTAGGCCACATTCCTGGCCCCAGTCCTGGTGCTTGAACTCAGGGCCCTTTTGCTCAAGTCTAGCACTCTGCCATTTTGAGCCACAACCCACCCCAGTTCTGGTTTTCGGGCAGTTATTTAGAGATACGAGTCTCATGGGCTTTCCCGCCTGGGCTGGCTCTGAACCATGATACTCAGATCGAGCCTCCTCAGTAGCTAGGATTCCGGGCTTGTGATCAAGGTTTAATTAGAATTTTGTAAAACATTTAGAATATATATAAAGCACCTGACATATTCACTTGTAGCTATTAATTTTTGTTCTTGGCTCAGCTGGTATATTTGCACAGTAATACCTGTATTTTAATTTTTCTAAGTGTACCTCAACACTGGGCACACTTGGAATTCAGCTTGCTCCATTCTGGCATTTTGTTGGGTAACTGGAAATAGAGGATGGAGGGGTTTTCTTCATGATCTGCCTTGGACCCTCATTTCTTCTGAGTTGCTGGGGTTACATGTATGAGCTGCTAAGACCCAGCTTGAATATCTGGCTTTAGAGTTTCATAAGTAAGTAAATTCTTTTGAACATGTTAAAAATAGTTTTAATTGATATGTTATATAATACTAGTAAGTTTGTGTAGTTTCCCTCTAAAAGCAAGAAAAATTAGAAGCATACTTGAAGATTTGGAATTAAAGGAGACAAGTTAAAAGGCAAGAATCTAGTCAACCAGGAAACATGTAAAAACTTGTTATGCCATATCGGGCCACATGGCATATAAGGTGTTAAAGTGTTACATCACTCTTCAAAGAACTTTTGGTTTAAATGGGAAGCAAAAGCAAACTGCCATAAAGAATTAAGGAAGAATTATGTTCTAAATGGAATAAAGAGCACTAGATCATCAAGGTGGGACAGCTTGTTTGTCTAGGAAGGTGAATTTGAATTAGATCCTAGAGGCTGAAAGTAGAGAATAACCTATGTGCTTGTGTGAAGATTACACATAAAAAGACAAAACCAGCTGGGCACTGGTGGCTAATACCTGTAATACTAGCTACTCAGAAGGCTGAGACCTGAGGATTGCAGTTATGAGCCAGCCTGGGCAGCAAAGTCTATTAGACTTACCTCCAATTAACCATTGGACCTACTGTGGCTCAGAGTAGTAGAGCACTAGCCTTGAGCAGAAAGAGCTCAGAGACCTGAGTTCATCACGACCAACAAAAAAAGAAGACATAAAACCAGAGGGATGACCAGGAGTTTGGCCTAGTGGTAGAGTGCTTGCCTAGCATGCAGAAAGACTCGGGTTCAATTCCTTGGTACCACATACATAGAAAAAAGCTGGAAGGAGTTCTGTGACTCAAGTGGTAGAGCACTAGCCTTGAGAAAGCCCCAAAGATAGTGCTCAAGCCTTGAGTTCAAGCCTTGGCACTGGCAAAGAAACAACAACAACAAAAAGCCAGAGGGATGTTTAGGAGGCAGTTGAGTATATAAGAGCAGTTTATCAGAAATAGTTTCAGAGCTATTCCCCAGCACTGCTGTAACTGATTTAAGCAGAGTAGTAGTATATCCAAAGGGCTTTGGGGGGGCTAGGCATTCAGATTTAGATTTTTTCTTTTTTTTGGCCAGGCTCAGTGCTTGAACTCAGGGCCTGAGCACTGTCCTTAGGCTCCCTCAAGGCTAGAGCTCTACCACTTGAGCTACAGCACCACTTCCTGCTTTTTCTATGTATGTGGTACCAAGGAATCAAACCCAGGTCTTCATGCATGCTAGGCAAGCACTCTACCACTAGGCCAAACTCCCAGCCCCAGATACATGCTACAGAAGTAGTGCTGACACAGATGTAGCATTCCTTGAACAGTAGATACTTCAGTGCTAGACAGGAAAGGCTAACGTCTGTTATGGGTTGATGTCTTTGGTACTGTTGTCATTACTGTGACTGGAAAGTAGATGCTTCTGGTCTGCCACCACAGGAATTGCCTACCATTGTGTTGTGCTGCTTCATCACTCACTCCTTCCATTATTATCTCCTATCCCATATCCTAACTGTCCCCTCCCTCTAGAACACAGATTCCTCTGATAAAGTATGAGAGTGATAGGTTTATTTGGATCAAACTAATTTCCATGATTTCGCTTTGTTGATATAATACCTGTGATAAATCAACTGATAAGGAGAAAGTTAATTTTGGCTCTCAAGTTTCTGAAGTTTCAATCGGTGTTGTTGCCTTTGGGCTGATGGTGAGGCAGCAGCACATTATTGTGGAGAGAGTGTGGCAGAGGAGATGGTGACAGATGCAAAAAAGGAGGCTGAACTACCAGTATCCACTTTATAGGACATTCTCCAATTAACGTTCTTGTAGTAGCCCTACTTCTTAAAAGATTCCACCAGTACACAATAGTGCCACAAGCTAGCAATCTAGCCTTAATATATTGTCCTTTAAGATTTCAAAGCATTTAAGATTTTAACAACAGCTCTTAGTTTCAAATGATGCTTGGTTGGGTATATGTATGTGAGTAAATGTGTGTGTTTCACATTTTCTTTACCTACTTGTCAGTAGATTGATTTTGTGTATTTGCTGTTGTGAATAGTGCTGTAAAAAAAAGAGTGGAGTGCAGATTTCAGTTCATTTAAATATATACCCATCAGTGGAATCTTTTGATAATTTGATCTTTACATTTTGTTGTTAATGTGTATGTGTGTTCTAGTCCTATGGCTTGAACTCAGGGCTTGCATATTATCTCTGAGCTTTTTTGCCCCAAGCTAGCACTCTAGATCTTGAGCCATAGCTCTAATTCTAGATTTTTGGTGGTTTATTGGAGTTGAGTCTTATAGGCTTTGTTCTTAAGTCTGCCTTTGAACCTCAGTCAGCAGATCTCAGCCTCCTAAGTAGCTAGCACTACAGGTGTGAGCCCCTGGCATATGGCTGCTGTTAATTTGCACTGTTTTTGTGGTTTTTTTCTAATGTCTAGATTGATCCTCTTATTAGTGCTTCATGTTTGTACTGGGATGATAGAAAAATACTGTTGTGCCTGCTATTGTGCTTTCTGTATAGCTCTGATAGTTATGAAATGGGGTCTCATGAACTCTATGAGGTCCAGACTGGCCTCAAACTGCCATCTTCCAATCTCTACCTCCCAAGGAGCCAGGGTTATAGATCTGAGGTGTCATTGCACCCAACTATTTATTTTAGGAACCTTTATCCTGTTTTCTAAAATGGCTGCATTAATTTACATTCCTACAGTATATGAAAGTTCTCTTTCATATCCTTGTATTTATTTTGTCTTTTTCAATATATCTATTTTAAATAAGGATGAAATGATACCATAGGTATGATTTGCACTTCATTGATGATTAGTAACACTGTACATTTTTTCATATGTGAGTCATTGTCTTGAAAAATTTCCATTCAGATTATTTGTCCATTTAAAAAACAAATTATTTGAATTTCTTTGTTTTGTTTTATTTTCTGTTTAACAGTTAAGTTCCTTGTATGTTCTAGAAATTAATCCCTTCTCAGAAGAATAGTTTATAAATGTGTTCTCTCATTGTGTAGGTTGTTGTTTGTTGCCTGTGCTGCACAGAAGATCCATAATCCCATCTATCAGTTTTTATTTTTATTGCCTTTTGGGGGGTTAATATCCAAAAAAAAAATTTGCTCATATTAAAGCATCTCCTCTATATTTTCTCCTAGTAGTTTGATAGTTTCAGGTCTTATTCTTACGTCTTTGTTCGATTTTGAGTTGGTTATACTTGCTTTTAGTAGCTCTCTTTTCCTCTCTACCTTATCAGTTAGCTTTGAGAACTGTATCAAACTTTTATCCTTTGGTTTAGCTATAGCTATCTTGAAAGCTGATATGAAGATGTACAGACTATTTAAATAGTATGTGAGGAAATTATTTAAAACACTGAAACAGTGTGTCATGGTTTTATCATTAATATTAGTATTATATCTATTTAAGTACTAGAATTTAAACTCTGAGCTTTGTATTTACTGGACAAATGCTCTACCATTTGAGCCATGTCTCTAGTCCTTTTTTACTTTTTTTTTTTTTTTTTGGATAAGGTTAAGTTTTTGAGTGGGCCCACCCGGACTTGAATCTCCTTCTATCTGTGGGTTCACAAATAGGTGTGATATAGGTGTTTATAACCATATGACTGACTTCGTTGTGATGTGGGTCTTGCTAACTTTTTGCCTTGACAAAAACCGCAATATGCCTGGTCTCTGCCCCCAAGTAGCTGGGATTACACAGGCATGAAAAACCACAGCTGGCCTTCCCTCTTTCACAATGTTTATTATTACTGTTTTTGTCACCTAGCAGTATGAAAGCTTAGATGTGCTAAGGAAATTACAGAGTTTAATAGAAAATTGATTTTTGAATTTGCTGCTGTGTTGTAGGCCTGCTGGTTAGCTAGCTATTAGCCTTTATGTTTCATGCCAACATACACGCTTTCTCTAACAGATATCAAGTGTTTAACTTTGATATTTAAGTCCTACTGTCAAAATATAATTCCTCAAACCAAATATTTGGAGTATTGGTATGTGGATGTTGGGATTGCTAAAGAAAACTTGGTATTTCAAGTTTAGCTACTTCAGTGAGGCTTACTAGAGGCAGTCTTATCTTGCCTCAGTCAGTACTGTAGGTCCAGTTTTGTGACTGTAGTACTCTGACAATTATAGCCCTTAATTCTGTGATTTAATTCATCTGGTCTGCCACTTTTTCTTTACTTTTTAACTTCTTTTGGTGTTGAGGATCAAATCCAGGTCTTCACACTTGCTAAGATCTCGTGTCTTCCAGTGAGCTAAATCTCAGTCTTTTCTTTGAATTTTCTGGTTAACTGCAGAGTTAGATTGGGTAAATCTGAGTTATCTATGGATAACCAATACATAAAATAAAGCTTTATGTGTCTTGAGTGGTAGAGTGCCATCCTTGAGCCAAAGCATCCAAGCCAAGAACAAGAAACCCTGGGTTTCAAGCCCCTAGAATTGACATATGCACATAAAAATTATATGTTGTTTATGCCAGGCACTGTGGCTCACTCCTGTAATCCTAGCTACTCAGAAAGCTTAGATCTGTGGATCACTGTGCAAAGCCAGCCTGGGTACTAAAAAGGTCCTTAAGATTCTTACCTCCAGTTAATCACCAGAAAACCAGAAGTGTTGCTGTGACTCCAGGGGTAAGGCAGTAGCCTTGAGCTGAAGAGCACCCAGGCCCAGAGTTCAAGTCACAGGACCGACCAAAAAAAATTTTTTTTGATGTTTAATACTTTTGTTTTTATTACAGTTCCTATTTTTATATGTTTATATGCATATATACATATGTGGACATGTATATATACATATATGAACTTTCTCAAGGCTAGAGCTCTACCACTTGAGCTACATAGCACCACTTCCAGGTTTTTCTATGAATGTGGTACTGAGGAATCAAACCCAGGTCTTCATGCATGCTAGGCAAGCACTCTACCACTAGGCTAAACTCCCGGCCCCAATTTTCTTACTTTTTGATGGGTGAGGGATTGAAAGAAGATTAGTGTTATATTGCTCTGGCTAGCCATGAACTCATGATCTTCCCACCTGGGTATCCTCAGGAGCTAGGATTGTAGGGGTAAACACTGTGACCAGTTTATAGTCTTCACTGACAAATCAACAACAAACATACTAGCTGGTACTGGTGGTACCTGGTCACATCCTCAGAGCTGACTTCCCTGGGCAGGAAAGTTTGTGAGACTCTATCTCTACTAAACTACCAAAAGGAAAAAGCCAGAGATGGAGCTGTTGCTCAAGGGGTAGAGCACTGGCCTTGAACAAAAGAAGCTCAGGGACAGCACCCAGATCCTGAGTTCAAGACCCAAGGCTGGAACAACAACAACAAAAAGAATAAGAACATACTATTTTATTTGTAGTTTAGAGTGTTAATACTGTTTACTTGCACAATGCCCATCTACAAACATGTGTGTCAAAATCTAGAATCTGCACTGTCACTTCCTTAGTGTAACTTTGGCTCTGCCACTGAGATAACATGCCTGAAAGCAGTGTTAAGTTTCTCAGTGATGAAAAACAGTTGAAGAATGAAAAAAAAGTTAAGGTATGACAAATTCATTTTTAATAAATAGGACGATGGTGGAAGCTCAGTGGTAGAGTGGTTGCTTATATGTGCAAGACTTGAGTTTGTTCTCCCAAAACTTCAAAAAGCCTCCAAACAAAAACAACCAGGAATCCTGTTAAATGAACTTTGGTACTAGTAGAAAACTATAAAAATTGCTTAAACGTTTTGGCACAACAGCTAATTCAGCTGAGATTAAAGACTCAGAAATTAGAATTCTAATGACTAATAGAGATCTCAAAATTTAATAGCATTTACAAAACTTTCAAGTTGAGATGAATTCATTTAATAACATCTATTAATGAGATAAGTTTTCATATTTTAAGTTTAAAGTGTGTGTGTGTGTGTGTGTGTGTGTGTGTGTGTGTGTGTGTGTGTGTGTGTGTGTGTTGAAACTGGGGCTTGAATGAAGTTTGGGGCTTGAACTGAGACACATCTGGCACTCTTAACACTTGTGTTAGTTGGAAATGAGTCTGCCCAGGCTAGCTTCGTAGTTAGTTCTCAGATCAGCCTGCTGAACACCATGTCCAGCTTTTTTTTTTTCCAGTAATTTTTTAACATTGATTTTTACATCGTATTTCAAATGACGTGTTTAACAAACAAGTATTCAAGAAGGGAATCTATGTATACAGTCACTCATGTCCAGCTTTTTTTTTTTGCCTAGTATTTGTGTGTGAGAGAGTGTGGTGTGTGTGTGTGTGTGTGTCCCTCCATGAATGTGTACACACAGTGGTCCTGGGGCTTAAACTCAGGGCCAGCCTTTGTTCTAGGTTGGCACTTGACCACTTAAGCCACAGTTTCATTTCAGTGATTTTGGAAGTGAATTGGAAATAAGAGTCTCACAGACCTTTGTGCTCAGGCTGGCTTCGAACTGTAATCCTCAGCTCTCAGCCTCTTTAGTAGCGAGGATTATAGAGGGGACTCAGAGTTTATAGACTTTCACTGTAAATAGTGGCATGCTTAATTTTTTAAAATTTATATCTCCTTATAGCACCTATTTTACTTTTATTTTCCCATGGTGTGAAGAAAGGAAAGAAAAGAGGAGAGGAAGAAAAAAATAAGAGAAAGAGAAAGAAAAGGAAAGAAGATAAAAGGAAGAAAGATAAAGAAATAGATATATGGTTACAGTACTGGAGATTGAAACTCAGTGTCTCACAAGTTCTTGAGCCACACCCCAATCCTTTTTCTCCTTAATTTGATTTTAGATTGGGTCTTACGCTTTTTTTTTTTTTTTTATGGTGGGTCATGGGGCTTAAACTATGCCTGGGCACTGTCCCTGAGCTCTTCAGCTCAAGGCTACCACCCTACCCTTGAGCCAAGCCCCACTTCCCATCTTCTAGAGGTTAATTGGAGATAAGAGTCTCAGGTCCTTTTGTGCCTGGGCTGGCTTTCAACCTTGATCCTCAGATCTCAGCCTCCTGAGTAGCTAGGATTACAGGCATGAGCCACTGCGCCCAGTAAGGGTCTTATGCTTTTGCCTGTGGTAAAAACTTAAGTTTTCAGTACATTCATCTATGCACTGTTTGGGAATTTTTTTTTTAATCAATGAGCAAATCACTCTGATTAAGTTTATAATGGCAGTTGTAGAAGTGGAGCTGTGGCTCAAAGTGGTAGAGTGCTAGCTTTGAGCCAAAGGAGCTCAGACCCTGAGTTCAAACTCCATGACTGGCAAAAATAAAATATAATGGCAGTTATGATGAAGATGATTATATTTTTTTCCTTATGGGGATAGGTGTGAAATTGCATTTTAATACATTTGTTCTTGTATCTTCCTAAATACTAACACAATGTAGTTGGAGTGGAGACCTACTACAGGGCTTATTTCTCATAGTTTATAACCCAAGTAAACAACATTGCCAAGAAGCCAAAGGAGTCTGCTACAGTTGAGGGATATAATTTTATAACCTAATGAGAGAATTTTTTTTGCTAATTGTAAAAACTCTGGTTCATAAAACATGCTAGCTAACTCCAGTGCTAGCCATTGGAGTCAGTTTGTGACCTACTGACAAGAGAGAGCTCTTACCTGCCACAAATTTATTTATTTATTTATTTATTTATTTATTTATTTATTTATTTGGTCATGGGACTTGAACTGTGGGCCTGGGTACTGTCCCTGAGCTCTTCAGCTCAAGGCTACTGCCCTACCCCTTGAGCCACAGTACCACTTCTAGTTTTCTGGTGGTTAATTGGAGATAAGAATCTCATGGTCTTTAGTGCCTGGAGTGACTTGGAATCACAATCCTCAGATCTCAGCCTCCTGAGAAGCTAGGATTACAGGCATGAGCTACCACACCTGGCCAGATTTTTTTTAATGTTTTGTATAAATATACATTAGATGTGAGAGAATTCCTCTCTCCCTATCAGATACCTTACTCTGTCTTCCTAGAGAGTTAACTCATACTCTATAATTTTTTTTTTCTGCTACTAGTTGGGTCCTATTCTAGAGGGTTACTGTTTTTCCTATTTATGAGATTTGTCTTTAGACATTTTAAACTGCCTTTTTGTGTTTGTTTGTGTGTGTGTGTGTGTGTGTGTGTGTGTGTGTGAAAATGTCCATACTTTCATATATGTATAAGAGAGTTACTGGTGCTAGGTATGATGCATAACAAGCAAAAACAGGAAGATTGCAGTTGATATCCACTCATGTAAAAAATAAACTAAAAGCAAAAGGAAGGGCTGAGCACTGGTGGTTTATTCTTATAATCCTAGCTATTTAGGAGGCTGATATCTGAGGATTTAGGTTCAAAACGGGAGGCAGGAAAGTCCATGAGTCTCCTGTCTCCAGTTAACTACCAGTAGCAGATTGAATCCCTTGTATTTATTTATCTACTTCAGGGTTGTTAAAATGTATAGATGTGGCCTGGTTAGGAATATACCAGCAGTCCTATCAATCAGGATTCTGGGGCAGGGGGATCAAAGTTCGAGACTAGCTTTGCTACATAGAAGACACTGAGTGGGGGAAAAATGTGTGTTCATATAGTTTTACCTTATTTTCTTTTTATTGGCTTTTTAAAAAACAGCTACATTGAAATATAGTTATGTTCTATAACGTTTCCCTTTATTAATGTATTATTTTAAAGAGGTATTTATTTTTTATTTCTAAGTCATTGTATAAAGGAATTTCATTTGAGCATGCCAGTTTATGCGTACAATGTCAATATTACCCTTTTATAATACTTTCTTCCAACTCCTTCCATCTCCTGTTTTCCTACTAACATATATAAGTTCACATAAATAAGTTGAGTACTTATTGATTTTTTTTGCTAGTTCTGGGGCTTGAACTCAAGATCTGAGCCTGTCCTTTGGCTTTCTCAAGGCCTGGGCTAGAAATCTACCACTTGAGCTCCAGCACCACTTCCGGTTTTTTTCTATGTATGTAGTACCAAGGAATTGAATCTGGGTCTTCGTGCATGCTAGGCAAGCACTCTACCACTAAGTCAAACTCCAGACCCCTTAGTCTTTGATTTTTAGTAATTTTCCCCTCTAGGTGCTGAGGAATGAATTCAGCATGCTAAACACATGCCCTGTGCCGTCCTGATTTTTAATATTTATATGCGTCTCAGCAACCATCATTATAAACTACCTGTAAAATATTTCTAGTACCTAAGGAATTTCTTTATGCTTGTTTTCAGGCTTACTACTAACGATAACCAGGCTCACGTAGTACTGATCTGCTTTCTGTCTCTATACAATGTGCACTCTTTTGAATCTGGCTTTATTCACTTGGCTTTATGTTTTTATGATTCATCCATGTTGTAGAATGTATCAATAAATAGTTCAGTCATTTTTATTGCTGACATACCAATTTGTGTTATTTCCGTGGCTGATAAGCAACATTTGGATTGCTTTCATGTTTTGATAATTTTGCACAATGTTGCTAGAAAATTTGTGTACAATTCTTTGTAATTTACCTCTCTTGGGTAGAATACTTAGGAGGAGAATTGCTTGGAACTTACTTAACCACAGTAAATATCTCTTGAATAGATGAGAGGGGTCAAGTGTGGCCTAGTGGTAGAGCACTTGCCTACCATATGTGGAGACCTGGCTTTGATATCTTGGTAGCACATACTCAGGAAAAGCTGAAAGTGGTGCTGTGACACAAGTAGTAGAGTAGAGCACTAGCCTTGAGAAAGCTCATAGCTCAATGGTAGTGCCCAGGCCTTGAGTTCAAGTCCCAGGACTGGCAAAAGAAGAAGGAGAAAAAGAACTGAACTGATAGTTTTTGAGAAGAAATATATAATTGAATGATAAAAGTTGAAGTGAAATGATTAGAGGAGGCAAATGTGAGATTTTAAAGTATGCAGTATAATAATGGAAACTACTTTAGGAATTATTGATGAGTAACTAGTAAAGCTGAAAATCAATTGATTTTAAAAATTTTAAACTTTAATTCCAAGAAAAACATCAAACATAAAAAAGCCTCATGATTCTCATTCATTATGACAGGAAAACGAATAGATATAGCACAAAACTTAATATAAATCCCATACAAAAAGTGTCATAAAGATCATTTTAGATGAACAGGCCAAGGAATTCAGTAGGCAGGTCACTTAAGGTATACATCAAGCTGAGCATAGTAGTACACGTCTGTAATAACAGCACTCCAGAGGCTGCGGCAGGAGGAAGATTGCCAGTTAGAGAACAATCTGATTTATGCAGTGGCTCAAGGCCAGCCTGGCTGCATAGTGGAACATTGCTCCAACTCCTCACCAAAAAGAGGAAGATTCAAGTGTATGCACGTAGTTCAGTGATAAAGCCTCTGTCTGTCTCCCATGAATGAGACCCTGGATTCCACTCCCAGCATTCTGGAAAAATAAAAAGAAACATACAATACAAATTATTTATTAAATTAGCAAAATTAGTTGTTAACTTAATATATTAGGTATAGTGATTCTGAGGTAACTTTCATGGTAGTTTTCTCAAAGGTTTTAGGGGTAAATTAATAAGGGAGGGAATAAAGTAGAAGATAAGAATCTGGCTATAATTTTTCCCATGTGTTGAAGTCAAGTCTGGTCAGGCCTTCCTCTCCACTCCTTCTCTTTGACTCACCCAAACTCTGAAGGTACTATCCCAGCACAACTTTTTTTTTTTCTTTCTGGCCCAGGGAGCTGTGTGTGTTCTACTTTTGTCTGATTCCTGATTTTCTAGCTCTAACTCCTAAATCCAGTTATTCTTTAAGCGAATGACTCACACCTTGGGCGTGTCCCTGACCCTAGTCCAAGAAAATGTTGTTAACTTTCCCATTTCAATAAATAATTCTGTGATGGCCTTTCTACTCTTCATTGATTTTGCTTCTGGGACTCATCTGAAATATTCTTCCTGTTGATTTTATAAAGTTCTTTGTGGAGTTCTTCTGTATTGGTGGGGCCGAACACTTGAGTCACTGTTAGTATAGTGCAATACAGTCATCAAGAGTTATGGGGGCCAGGAAGTTGGCCTAGTTGTAGAGTACTTGCTTGGCATGAACAAAAACCCTGGTTTGATTCCTTGGTACCACATATACAGAAAAGGCTGGAAGTGGTGCTGCAGCTCAAGTGGCAGAGCTTTAGCCTTGAAAGCCCAAGGACGGTGCTCAGGCACTGAATTCAAGCCCCAGGACTGCTTTAAAAAAAAAAAAGAAAGAAAGTATGTTTAGCTTGACAAATTGTCTACCAAAAAATGTTAAAGGAACTAAAATCAAGAAATGAAAGTCAAGCCAGCTGTATGGTACACACCAGTACTAATGAGGCAAAGAGGATAAGGCAGAACCATCTTGAGTTCAAGACTAGCCTAAATACATTTTCACATTGGGGATGTAGATGAGAAATAGAATGATTGCCTACCATATACCAGGGCCTGAGTTCTGTCCTCAACACTGAAAAAAAAATCATTACCCTATTTATTTCACCTTAGGTTTTTTCTTCTAATATCAAATATTTTCCCCATTTCTGATCAACTTTCATTTGTGTTAGTAAGTTCTGTCTAATTACTAGCCTTAGTGTTCTCTACATTATCCTTTCATCCCTATGAAGGACTATATAATTTTTACAGTTCAGTTGAGTTTTCATGAAGTTGTAGGTGAGGAGGTAATGTGTGAAAAAAGTGAATAGAGTAGAAATAGAAAGTCTAGGCTAGTATGGGGATGTGACTGAATTCTTCTCATCTCTTACTGCTTATTTGGTCTACCATGCCTTCTTAATACTGATAGAGTTGCTAGTTAGCCTTTGGCTATTGTCCTGGCCTCTTTGGTGTTATTCTTCTGATTTTCTCATACATTTCTGACTATTCAATTTGAAATTCCTTCAGGCATTTTCTCCACTGGTTCCTTTCTTTCTCTTTTTCTTTCATTCTTTCTTTCTTTACCAGTCCCGGGACTTGAACTCAGGGCCTGAGTACTAACCTTGGACTTTCTCAGGGCTAGTGCTCTACCACTTGAGCCACAGTACCACTTCTGGCCATTTCTGTATCTGTGGTACTGAGGAATTGAACCTGCATGCTAGGGAAGCACTCTACTACTAGGCCACATTCCTGGCCCTCCACTGGTTTCTTTCTAAAGTTGATGTTTCTAGAATTTCAGCTATTGTTTTCTCTGTTAGATTTTTGGATTACTTATATTGTATACTTTTAAGGACTACCCAAAGATATATTGAATCTGCCTACATTTAACTCACTGGATATCCTATAGAGAAGCTAAATATCCCAAACTGAAGTGATTCATTTACAAGCCTTGTATTTTTTACCCTCATGTATTTTCAGAAACAGATAATGGTATTATCAGTAGGCAAATCTGGACACTTTTTCCTTTCATGTTGAGCCCATGGGATTTGTAAAGCCCTTTTGCTACCTCCAACACTGTCATTGTTCAGAGCCTTATTATTTAACAGCCTTATAATTTGTCTCCAAGCCTTCACTCTAGTATACTTTTAAACTGTTTTCACTCAGAATGAAGTATTTTTAATATAATTTTATTGTCAGGGTGATGTACAGAGAGGTTACAGCTATGAGGTATGTTTTTGAACTCCGTACAGTTTAAACCCTATGGTGGTAAATCCTGTATCCTGCTGTAAAGATTATATTGCTTGATAAGTCTTACGAGGCTCTGCAGTTGCTTAGCTCTCTGGACTCACTTGTCATTCTGTCTTATATTTTGCCTGGCAGCCATACTGACTTTCTCCTCTCACCATCCTACATGCTGTGCCGTTTCTTACTTGTGCTCACACTGTTTAATCCCCTCCCCACTCATCGTGACTCACTCTCTCAGCTTTCAGAGTTCAGCATGGGATTGCTGTATTAGGAAGCCTTCTGTGATTCCCAAGGATTAGATCCAATGCTCCTCCTCTCCACAGGGTCATTCTTGTTAATATATGAAACAGTATATTTATCTTATTAAAAATTCTCAGACTGGACCTGTTGTCTATGTGCTCACGTTTGGTGATTATCTCAAGCCCAGATTTCTTCTCCTAACTAGGCTCATTTCTTAGGAGCTTGACACCAGTAGCTGGGCACCAGTGGCTCTTGCCTGTAATTTTAGCTACTCAGGAGGCTAAGATCCGAGGATCATGGTTTAAAGCCAGCCCAGGCACAAAAGTCCCTGAGAGTCTTATCTCCACTTAACCACCAGAAAACTGGAAGTGGCACTGTGGCTCAAATAGTAGCATGTAAGCCTTGAGCTAAAAAGCTCAGGGACAGCTCCTACGCCCTGAGTTCAAGCCCCATGACTGACAAAAAGTGTTTCTTGGTGTTAGAGGTGTGGCTCGAGTGGTAGAGCAAAAGCATAAGTGTCAGATACCTAATTTGAGGCCTAGTTTCTGACACATATACAAAATGTTTCTTTTGGCCAGGTGTTGGTGGCTCACTCATATAATTCTAGTTATTTGGAAGACAGAGATCAGATGGGTCATGGTTGTAGAGCAATTCAGGCAAAACAGTTTGTGAGACACCATCTCAACAGAGAAACCTGAGTGTGATGGTGCATGCCTGTCATTCCAGCTATGGTGGGAAGTATAAATAAGATTGAGGTGCAGGCTGCCTGACAAAAAGTAATACCCTATCCCAAAAATAACCAAAGCAACAAAGGTTGTAGCTTAAATAGAAGACCTGCTTAACAAGCATGAGGCTCTGAGTGTAATTTTTTTTTTTTTTGATTGGTCATGGGACTTGAACTCTGGACCTGGGCACTGTTCCTGAGCTCTTCAGCTCAAGGCTAGCACTCTCTACCACCTGAGTCACAGCACCATTTCCAAGGCTCTGAGTTTAAATCCTAGTAACACCAAAAAAAACTAAGATACTTTTTTCCTATTGTGATGGTATATATCACCAACACAAACTTAGAAATGGGAAGAATCTTTGATGTTAGAAGAATAAAGGGAAATAAACAGAACTAGAATCCTTCTTTCCCCTCCTTACCTCTCTCCTTCCCTATCCTCTTCCTTCCTTCCTTTCCTCCCTTCCTCCCCTCCTGCGTTCCTCCCCTCTTCCCCCTGCTCCCTTTCTTTTTTCAAATGCTAAGCATTAAAAGTGTTCTTCTCAACATTTTTGTTTCTCCCCAGTCCTGGGGTTTGGACTCAGGGCCTGGGCACTGTCCTTGAGCTTTCTCAAGGCTAGTGCTCTACCACTTGAGCCATAGCACCACTTCCAGCCTTTTCTGTGTATGTGGTACCAAGGAATCATGCATGGTAGGCAGGCACTCTACCACTAGGGCACATTCTACTCCTGGCCTCTTTGACCATTTTCTTGAGAGACTTCTAGTGTCTTGCCTTGGTCTCCTTCTTATAGATATATCTTTTTTTTTTTTTAATAATCCTAACCAATAGAGTCTTTAGTCAATTCCCTGACTGAAGAAAATGGAAGTGATTACATATTTATGCAGTCTGTGAGTTCAATAATAACTACTGATTTAGCAGTTTCTATGTACAAGTGCTGTGCTAAATCCCTTATACCATCTTTATGTCATTTGATATCTTCAATTTAATTATGATTTAAAAGATAGAGAGATTAAATAATTTGTTCATGTTTATACAGTAAATTCTGAGGACATAGAGCTGGAATTCATGTTTAAAATTCGCTGTATTTCATATATCCTCAGGCTTTCTCAAGGCTAGAGCTCTGCCACTTGAGCCACAGCATCACTTCTCGCTTTTCTATGTATGTGGTACCAAGAAATTGAACCCCCGTCTTCGTGCATGCAAGGCAAGCACTCTACCACTAGGCCAAACTCCCGGGCCTGTACTGCATCTATTTTAAGGTTATTTGGAAGTAATAGTTTGGTTTACTCCATGTTAAATCATAGCTTCTATTCTAGAGTTATTTATTGCTTCTACATTCAAGCAATCATTTGTGACTTGTACCTGTTAGAGTTTTCTGACTGGAAATGTATGTTATGGTTGGGCAAAGATGGGACTGCAATGCTGTTCCAAGTGTGATTTGGAAATAAAGGTTTGCAAGTCAGCTGCTTAACTGAATAAAGACTTGAGTTTTTTATTTAGTTGGAGAAAAGTGTTTATGTAGTAAGATGGAAAAAAGTGTTTATGTAGTGAGAAATGTGATGTAAAAGGGGTCTTATCTGTTAAGATGTTCAAACTGGACTTCAGAATGAAGAGGAGATTTTTAACAGGTAGCGTGTGGTTGAAGCTGGCACTGGTGGCTCACACCTGTAATCCTAGCTACTCAGGAGGCTGAGATATGAAGACTGCAGTTCAAAGCCAGCCTGGACAGGAAAGTCTGTGAGACTCTTATCGCCAATTAACCACCAGAAAACCAGAAATGGTGCTATGGCTAAAGTGGTAGAGCGCTAGCTCTAACCCTTGAGCTGAAGAGCTCAGGGACAGTGCCCAGGCCCCATGACTTGACAAAAAAAACGGGGGGGAGGGTATGGCTGAGTGAAAGCGAGGCTTCTCCTGTGTCAGAATATTATTAGCGAGCATCTAGAGGCCTGTGGCTTGTTTAGGGAGCTACATATGGAGCCATAGAGTTGGAGGTCATAGAGCTTGCATTCAAATCTTTAGTTTTTACTGTGTTCTGTATAGCTTACTGTTATTTGGATGGGATACTTTGGCTTATCTTCTGTTAATTTTAAACAAACATAGCTTCTATTGGTTAAGCAAGGGTGAAATGGATGTACTTTTAGTAAGAAAAGAAGATCAGGCTAAATTGGGTGTTTGGACTTATTTTGGAAGTTATTACAACTCTTGGACTTGATTTTGAGGTAAAAAAAAGAGTTACCAACAGCTCTTTATAAAGTGAAACGATGACCAATTTGTATGTATAGTTTAGGAAATAAGTATAGCATCAGCTGGAGGGTAGTGATGTAGAACCATCTTGGCAGTGGTTAGGACTTAGAGGAAAGTAGCTGGAAGGGACAGGCAGTGTGGAACTGAGAGATTAGACTAGAAATCATAGAATTTTTTTTTTTACATAATAGATACTCAGTGGCATTGCTGTTAATTTTTTTTTTTTCGCCAGTCCTGGGCTTGGGCTCAGGGCTTTCTCAAAGCTAGAGCTCTACCACTTGAGCCTCAGCACCACTTCCGGCTTTTTGCTATGTATGTGGGGTACCGAGGAATTGAACCCAGGTCTTCGTGCATGCTAGGCAAGCACTCTACCACTAGGCCAAACTCCGGGCCCCCATTGCTGTTAATTTTAATTGTTATTGCTGCTAGCATAATATTGACCCACTTATCCACAGTTCTGTAGTTTTAGTTACCCAAAGCCAACTGTGGTCCACAAATGTCAAATGGAAAATTCCAGAAATAACTCATAAATTTTTACATTGCATATAAAATAGAGTATAGTATGGTGAAATTTATCACAGTCTTCCTGAGTCCTACCCAGATGTGACTCATCCATTTGTCCAACACAAGAACCTGTTGATCACTTAATAGCCTCTGAGGTCTTCCAGTATACTGATAATGGTGTTGCAGAGCTTGTGACTCTTATTTTTTTAATAATCATGCTAAGTCAGTAATGATGTTGGCAATCAAGTATGCCATAGAGAAGCCATTAAATGCTTTATGTATGTGAACAGTTCAAAGTTCTCTACTTAAGGAAAGAAAAATAAATTACTCTTCTTGAAATTCTGAAGAGAAAAGAAATGCATGCTGGTTTTGCTGTCATTTCTTAGACTGCAAAAAGTTAAGGCTATTGTGCATGGTATGGGCTTAGTTAGGGTGAAAAAAAATCCTTAAAGTTGTGGTGTCAGTGTTCTGACATATTCTCCACGAACAAGGAGGGCTACTGTGTTATTGTTGCTATTATGTATTTTCTGCTGGTGGTTTCTTACGCACATATTCATTCTATTATTGGTTGCTCCTGGAGGAATTTATGACATGAGATGCTCAGGAAATGCTGGGCAAATAATGGAATGAATCATTACACTTGTGAAATCTTTCTTTAAAATGTTTATTTGATGCTTATTCAGCGTACATTTTTTGGATGCTAGGCAAGCACTGTACCATTAGGCCACACTCCCAGCCTTGTTCTTTCTTTTAGGATAGATTTTTTTTTTTGCTTGAACTCAGGGCCAGGGCACTGTCCTTGAGTTTTGTCAATGGCACTCTGCCATTTGAGCCACAGCACCACTTCCTGCTTTTAATGTGTATGTGGTACCAAGAAATTGAACCCTAGGGCTTCAAGCATTCCTGGCGAGCACTCTACCACTATGCCATGTTCCTGGCCCCAGGAGATAATATTTTTTTAAAAATAGAATTATTATAATCAAAAGCAATCTCCTCCATGAATATGTAATTGCTGAAGCTTTGAGGAGATAATCTCTGAGGAATTACCTATCACTAAAAATAGAAACATGCAAGTGAAGATGGAAGTGTTTGAAACAGTGAAAGTGTATTTCATCTTGAATGGCTGTGCCTAAATAATGGAAAAGACCATCACAGTTATTTACATTGCCTTATAAAGCATTTTAAAACAGCAGGAATGTTCTTTTGCAAAGTAGATGTACCATTTGCATCTTTTAACATTTCCACTGAATTTGTTTGCCAAATAAATAGTGTTATGTGTGGGTAGTTTTTTTTTTTTTTGTAAGCCTTATCTTTTTATGTTTTGCCAATTTTGCCAATCTTTTTTTTATTAACACTGATTTTTTTTTACTTATTTCAAATGTCAAGCTTAACAAATATTCAAGAATGGAATCTCAATATGCAATCACTGGCACATAAATTTAAGAACAAAATTAAGCTGAGTTTGTATATCATAGATACATATCATCTATATAATATATCATTATATCTATTCAATATACATCCCATCATAGATTTATGTGCCTGTATAGTTATATTTATATCGCCAAGTTCATGTCAATGACCTTGAGTACCTGAGTCATAGTTGTACTGTTTGGATCTAATATCTGTATATCAAGGAGACCTTGCACCTGTTGTTCCTTTGGTCTTATCTCACTCAACAGGATTTTCCATAGCTTCATCCATTCCCCAGTGAATGCCATTATTGTATCTTGTCTGGTGGTTAGGTAGAATTTCATTGTACATATGTACAACATTTTTATATCCATTCACCTGTAGTGGAGCATCTGGGTTGTTTCCATTGCTTGAATTTTGCCAGTCTTAGTGGAGAGTTTTTATTTTTTAGTTTCTACATCTTCCCTGCCTCTTGGTGACTATATAGATCAATAGTAGCTATTTGAGGCTGAGTCCATTCTGTGCATTATTGGACAGTATGTAATGTTTTCCTTTTTGTATTTTTTTTTTTTTTTGCCAGTCCTGGGCTTGAGCTCTGGGCCTGAGCACTGTTCTTGGACTTTCTCAAGGCTAGAGCTCTACCACTTGAGCCTCAGCACCACTTCCGGCTTTTTTCTATGTATGTGGTACCGAGGAATCGAACCCGGGTCTTCATGCATGCTAGGCAAGCACTTTAACCACTAGGCCAAACTCCTAGCCCCTCCTTTTTGCATTTTTATAAATATTATTTTCTATGATCTGAGGCACATAAGCATTGCATCGCGGTGTTCCTCTCCTAAGAAAATCCTCCTTGGAGCTGGGTGTGGTGGCTCATGCCTGTAATGGTAGCTACTCAGGAGGCTGAGATTTGAAGATTGCGGTTCAAAGCCAGCCCAGGCAATAAAGTCTATGAGACTCTTATCTCCAGTTAACCACCAGAAAACTGGAAGTGGCTCTGGCTCAAGGGACAGGGTGATGACCTTGAGCTGAAGAGTTCAGGGACAATGCCCAAGGCTCAGAGCTCAAGTCCCACAACCAACAAAAAAGAAAAGAAAAAAAAAAGAAAGAAAGAAAATCCTCCTTGGTATCTTATTGTGTGTGAACACCTAGAGTACTGTGTAAGTTATCATGTCCCAGTGATATGTAAGGTTTATTCCTCAAAAATGTGATTAGGTGATTTTCTTATTTTTGGCAAGTAACGCTATTATTCTATGGGTGAGGTTTTTAACTGTCAATGATAATGGTGATGCCATAATTTCATTGTTTCACCTAATCTCAGGATGATTTAAACTAACATTCTATGAGGAAAATAATGGTCCATAAACTATAGTCATACTATTGTATATTTAAAATACCACACTAAACGCTGCGTGTTGGTGGCTCACACTTATAATCTTACCTACTTAGGAGGCTGAGATCAAAAAGCTCAGTGAGCCAGGTGCAGTGGCTTACGTCTGTAATCGTGGCTATTCAGGAGGCTGAGATCTGAGGATCAAAGCTCAAAGCCAGCCCAGATACAAAAGGACCTGAGACTCTTATCTCCAATTAACCTATGGAAAATGGGAAGTGGGGCTTGGCTCAAGAGTAGGATAGTAGCCTTGAGCTGTAGACTCAAGGACAGTGCCCAGGCTAAGTTGGAGCCCCATGACTCTCAAAAAAAAAAAAGGCTCAGTGACAGGCCCCGAGCTAAAGCTCTATGACTGACAAAGCAAACAAACAATAAAAGGCTACCACATGGGGCCGAGAGTTTGGCCTAGTGGTAGAGTGCTTGCCTAGCATGCACGAAGGCCCGGGTTCCATTCCTCGGTACCACATACGTAGAAAAAAGCCGGAAGTGGTGCTGAGGCTCAAGTGGTAGAGCTCTAGCTTTGAGAAAGTCCAAGGACAGTGCTCAGGCTCTGAGCTCAAGCCCAGGACTGGCAAAAAAAAAAAAAAAAAGGCTACCACACACTAAAACTTATTTAATGAAATACAGGACAGTTCACAAAAAAATGTAATTATTTGAAAATTACAATTTTTGACATTTGGAAACTTTTTGGAGTTTAGATGATTGAGTTTGGGATATAGTTTCTTAAGTAGAAGTTTAGAGACAAAAGTATTTCTTGCTGTGAGAAGAAAAAGTAATCAGATTTTGCTTCTTGGTCCATCAGCTAGTGAGGAGGTGGAACAGAAATTTCTTTTTTTTCTTTTCTTTTTTTGGGGGGGGCCAGACCTGGGGCTGGAACTCGTGGCCTGGGCACTGTCCTTGGGATTTCTCAAAGCTAGTGCTCTACAACTTGAGCCACAGCACCACTTCTGGCTTTATCTGTGTATGTGGTGCTGAGGAATCGAACCGGGTCTTTGTGCATGCTAGGCAGGCACTCTACCACTAGGTCACACTCTTGGCCCTGGAACAGAACTAACTTACTTATTTTCTTTCTTTCTTTCTCTTTCTTTCTTTCCTATTTATTTATTTATGTGTGTGGGTCATGGGGCTAGAACTGTGGGCCTGGACACTGTCCTGAGCTCTTCAGCTCAAAGCTTCCACCCTATTCTTTGAGCCTTAGCTCCACTTCCCATTTTCTAGTGGTTGATTAGAGATAAGAGTCTCCTGTTCTTTAGTGCCCAGGCTGGCTTTGAACCTCGATCCTCAGATCTCAGCCTCTTGAGTGTAGTTAGGATTACAGGCATGAGCCACTACATCCAGCTTGGAACAGAAATTTCTCTGTAGGCTTTCCATAGCCTCATCTCTCAGAACTGTATTGTACTAAAGCTTTATTTCATATTTAGCTGAGATTCAGATGTATAAATTTTGCTCCGAATTTTGGGCAAAGAATTGTCACATTTTGAAAGCTTATATGAGATATAGTAATTCTGGCGATGTTTTGTCTTTTGTAAAGCTCTGATCAAACTTAAATAGTTGTTCTTCAGAATATTCTCAGTTCCTGTATAGGAATAATTTTCTTTTTGAACTGGTCCCACAAGACAGATATGTTGTAAAATGAGTATGTCTGGAATGTTACTTTGAGGATGGAAAAAATCTGGTAAATTCATAATATTTACAAGACTTTTGAGTAAAAAGTTTTATTTTGTGTGCAAGTTTTACTTTTAGTATACATGTGAGATTTCATTCTACTGAAATTAATTTTCTGTGTAATTGGCCTATAGCATATGATTAAAATTTTTTAATTATATTACTATTTTTAAATAGTTGTACAAAGGAATTACAATTCAGTGTTTCAGTTTGAATAAAACTTTATATTCCCCCTTTTAATGGCCTTGTTAAAATTTATCAGCCTCTGAAATGTGGAGATTTTTGCTAGGCAGCAGGCAGGCAGAAAGGTTAGGTAAATAAGTATATTTTGAACATGCTTATAAAGACCCAATATGAATACTCAAAGAAAATTAAACTGTTGGTGGCAAAACTGAATAAGGCCTGTTTCTCCTGAGAGTAGTTCATCCCCCACCTACCTACTAGATCGTCAGAGTTGCTGGAATAATCTCCATAAAACAATGTTTTGATCAAATTGTGTGTGTGTGTGTGTGTGTATTTGTTGGTCGTGGCCATAGCTTCACTTCTGGCTTTTTGGTGGTTAATTTTAGATGAGAGTCTCACAGACTTTACTCCTTGGCCTGGCTTTGAACCATGATCCTCAGATGTTAGCTTCCTGAGTACCTAGGGTTATAGGTGTGAGCCCCAGGTGCCCAGCTCTCATTGAATCTTTTAATAGTGCTTTCTGTTTTAACAAATCTCAACTACTCAGTTCATGTTGAGGCCCTATCTTTTCAGTGTCATTTGACCTTGCATTTATTTCTCTGCCTGTTCATTTGATTTTTGTTGCCTATTAAGGTTAGGTTTTAATTATATATAAATGTTCTACTATACTTGTTCTTCTTCCTCCTCACCTTTTCATTCCAGTTTCCACTAGGCATTCATGTTAATGTTATTGTTAATGTGTAACTACTTCTCATCAGACTCTCAGGATTTTGATACTTATTTCATCCTCCCCTGATTTATTCTTTTTTAAAGTTTTTATATTTTGTCAGTCTTGGGGCCTGGGCCCTGTCCCTGAGCTCTTTAGCTTAAGGCTACTGCCCTACCCCTTGAGCCATAGTGCCACTTCTGGTTTTCTAGTGGTTAACTTGAGTGTCAGGTTCGGGGCCGGGAGTTTGGCCTAGTGGTTAAAGTGCTTGCCTAGCATGCATGAAGACCCGAGTTCGATTCCTCAGTACCACATGCATAGAAAAAAAAAAAGCCAGAAGTGATGCTGAGGCTCAAGTGGTACAGCTCTAGCCTTGAAAAAGTCCAAGGACAGTGCTCAGGCCCTGAGCGCAAGCCCAGGACTGGCAAAAATAAATAAATAAAATAAAATTTAGAGTGTCAGGTTCTTTAGTGACCAGGCTGGCTTTGTACCTGGATCTTCACATCTCATCCTCCTCAGTAGCTAGAATTACAGGCATGAGCCACCTTGCCTGGCTTCCCCATTTATTCTTAAGGTTGCTTTAATTTGATATTGTGGATATACAGTCTTTCCAAAATGGGTGCCAACTAAGTGTCACAGGCACTCATAATGAATTAGGGTTGAAATTAACTCTACTTACTCCAGTAACAAGGAAAATTTTGTAAAGGAAGTGAATCTTATGAAAAGTTTGGCATCAAAGACCAGTGAGTCTTTAAGTAGGGAAAGAAGGGGCTGGGAGTTTGGTCTAGTGGTAGAGTACTTGCCTAACATGCACGAAGATATGGGTTCAGTTCCTCAATACTACATACATAGAAAATCCGTAACTGGTGCCATGGCTCAAGTGGTAGAGCACTAGCCCTGAGGAAAGTCCAAGGACAGTGCTCAGACCTCGAGTTCAAACCCCAGGACTGGCAAAATAAACAAACACACAAATAAATAAAAAGAAGGAAGGCAGGCAGTGTGAAATAGTGTCAAGTCTGCAATAGCTATGAGGCCATGACATACTAACTTGCTGTGCTCTGAACCTCAGTTCTTACTTTATAAATCAGACATGTAATATCTCCTTGATATTGATCTTTGAAGGATCAGAAATAAGATATGTTAAGTACCTGCTCTTGGTTGATGATACACAGAAAATGGTGAAATAGAAAGTCCAAGGATTGGCTTTTTCACCAGAATAACTATTGATCTGATCTGAACTGTTTGCAACAACTATTTTGGAATATTATAGTCCATTTGAGCACTTTGCAGTATCTAGAGGAGTGCTTGATGAAGAAATGAGGGAATTTCAGTGTTTTGGTGTTTTGTATAGAGGGTGCCATCTCCCAACCCCATCCCCATCCACATTTTACAGCAGAAAAAGTTTAAAAATAAAAAAGAGAATTTTTTTTTTTTTTGCCAGTCCTGGGCTTGGGCTCAGGGCTTGAGCACTGTCCTTAGACTTTCTCAAGGCTAGAGCTCTACCACTTGAGCCTCAGCACCACTTCTGGCTTTTTGCTATGTATGTGGGGTACCGAGGAATTGAACCCAGGTCTTCATGCATGCTAGGCAAGCACTCTACCACTAAGCCAAACTCCCAGCCCCTAAAAAAGAGAATTTTAAAAATTGTTATTAGAAAGGTGATTACAGAGGAGTTACAGTTATGTAAATGAGGTAAAGAGAACACATTTAGTTTTTGGATAATGTCAGACCAGCCAGGAATATAGGAAACAGGCCTTATTAAGTTCTGCCACCAACAAAATAAATGTACTCTTCAGACATTATTTCTTATATTTAATCACTGTGTTTCTTCTAGTTTGTATTTATTTCTGAAATGAACTTTTCCCTTTTTATTTATATTTCTTTTGAGTTTTCTTACATTTTTCAAAGGGTTTTTGTTTGTTTTGTTTGGGTTTGGTTGATCGTGGGCTTAAACTCAGGACCTGGGCTCTGTCACTGAGCAAAACCTTCTACTCAAGGCTAGTGGTCTACCATTTTGAACCACTTTGCCACTTCCAGGTTTTTGGTGCTTAATTGGAGGTAAGAGTCTCATGGACTTTTCTTCCTGGGCTGGCTTTGAACCGTGATCCTCATATCTCAGCCTCCTGAGTAGCTAGGATTATAGGTGTAAGCTACTGGTGCCTGGCTTTACCAGAGTTTTATAATTTGATAGGTATGGTCTTTTATGTCTTGAATCCTTTTCTTAATGTTATTTAGCTTGTTTTGAAATAGTTCATAAGTTTGATCTATTACCAAGCCTTTCATTATCTGTAAAGATATTATTCTGCTCCTACTCTCTTTTTTCCTCCCTTAAAATAAGGATATGGATATGACCCTGGTACTGTGTGTGTGTGTGTGTGTGTGTGTGTGTGTGTGTGTGTGTGTGTGTGTGTGTGTGTGTGTGTGTGTGTGTGTGTGTGTTCAGGACAACTTTTCTAATACACAGAGCTCCCTCTTCTGTTCGTTTTGTAAAATGTTCAAAAAATAGTGTGGTTTCCTTTATTTGTTCACTTTTATTTGGACAACTACTTCAATGACAACAACTTCTTCTTCTTCTTCTTCTTCTTCTTCTTCTTCTTCTTCTTCTTCTTCTTCCTTCTTCCTTCTTCCTTCTTCCTTCTTCCTTCCTTTCTTTCTTCTTCCTTCTTCTTCCCACCACCCCCCTTCCTCATTCTTCTTGTCTTTTATTGTCTGTGCCCTACTAAATTTTGGTTCCATTATCAGCAGCTTTTTCTTATTGTGGAACCCTGTTTTGGAAGGCATATTTAGTTGATTAGTTGGTTTTTAAGAAATTACATAGGAACGGGGGTGGGGGGTGGGGGGAGGGGAGCGCGCTGTGGCTCATGCCTGTAATCCTAGCTACTCAGGAGGCTAAGATCTGAGGATCGAGTTCAAAGCCAGCCCAGGCACCAGGCACTTTTTTAGAAAGTAAGACTCTTATCTCCAGTTAATCACTAGAAAAACCAAGAAGTAGGGTTATTGCTCAAGGGTATGGTGGTAGCCTTGAGCCGAAGAGCTCGACAGCACCCAGGCCCAGAGTTCAAGCCCCATGACCCACAAAAGAAGAAGAAGAAGAAGAAGAGGAGGAGGAGGAGGAGGAGGAGGAGGAGGAGGAGGAGGAGGAGGAGGAGGAGGAGGAGGAAAGTGTTTGCCTAGTATGCAGGAAACCTGGTTCAATTCCTTGGTACTATGTACATAGAAAAAGCCAAAAATGGCACTGTGGCTCAAGTGGTAGAGTGCTCGCCTTGAGCAAAAACAACTCATGGACAGGGCCCCAGGCCCTGAGTTCAAGCCCCAGGACTGGGGCCAGGGGAGAGGGAGAGTAAACTGTGTATGTATGTGTACACACACACACACACACACACACACACACACACACACACACACATATAATCACAAATGCCTGATTTGGGAGCATTTACTTGGGAAAGCAAAGTTCATAGGAGAATTAAAGCCTGTAAACAATGAAAAGTACTGTTGTCAAATTTTGGCTGCTATCCATAGAAGATTTTATAAATTTAGTTCTCTTTACACACCTGCTCAACATCAAAGTGAATGTCTTCTGGGCATTCTGGGTAACACAAACACTAAAATTGCTAAGCTAAGGCATTCCTTAGGTAGGTAATTAGGCTTTAGCAGATGTATCATCTATCTATCTATCACTTTTTTTTTTTTTTTTGGTCAGTTGTGGGGCTTGAACTCTGGGTCTGGGCACTGCCCCTGAGCTCTTTAGCTCAAGGCTACTGCCCTACCCCTTGAGCAACAGCACTGCTTCCGGTTTTCAAGTGGTTAATTGGAGATAAGATTCTCAGGTGCTTTTGTTCCTGGGCTGGCTTTGAACCAGGATGCTCAGATCTCACCATCCTAAAAAGCTAAAATTACAGGTGTGAGCTACAATCACTCTATTTTTTATTTTTTTTATTTATTTATCTGTTTATTTATTTTGGCCAGTCATAGGCTTAAGCTCAGGACCTGAGCACTGTCCTTGGATTTTTTCAAGGCTAGAACTCTACTACTTGGGCTTCAGCACCACTTCCAGCTTTTTTCTATGAATGTGGTACTGAGGAATTGAACCTGGGTCTTCATTCATGCTAGGCAAGCACTCTACCACTAGGCCAAACTCCTGGCCCTTCATTCTATTTTTTAGTGTGATCAAAACTGATTTCTTGGAAGTGTATGTGTTTATTTATGTGTATGTGGAGCCTGATATTTTTCTCTACAGAGGACATTATTTCTGGTTTGAGAATGATGAAGGGAAGGGAACTGGGCAGTGGTGGTTCACACCTGTAATTCTAGCAACTCAAGAG